>NC_139224.1:172001934-172473898 GCF_055691185.1 Crinia signifera | reverse complement strand
TGGATAGTGAGATGCAGGGCTGATAGTGAGATGCAGGGCGGTAGGGAGGGGATAGTGAGATGCAGGGCGGTAGGGAGGGGATAGTGAGATGCAGGGCGGTAGGGAGGTGATAGTGAGATGCAGGGCTGTAGGGAGGGGATAGTGAGATGCAGGGCGGTAGGGAGGGTAGGGAGGGTATAGTGAGATGCAGGGTGGTAGGGAGGGGATAGTGAGATGCAGGGCGGTAGGGAGGGGATAGTGAGATGCAGGGCGGTAGGGAGGGGATAGTGAGATGCAGGGCGGTAGGGAGGGGATAGTGAGATGCAGGGCGGTAGGGAGGGGATAGTGAGATGCAGGGCGGTAGGGAGGGGATAGTGAGATGCAGAACGGTAGGGAGGTGATAGTGAGATGCAGGGCGGTAGGGAGGGGATAGTGAGACGCAGGGCGGTAGGGAGGTGATAGTGAGATGCAGGGCGGTAGGGAGGTGATAGTGAGATGCAGGGCGGTAGGGAGGTGATAGTGAGATGCAGGGCTGTAGGGAGGGGATAGTGAGATGCAGGGCGGTAGGGAGGGGATAGTGAGATGCAGGGCGGTAGGGAGGGGATAGTGAGATGCAGGGCGGTAGGGAGGGGATAGTGAGATGCAGGGCGGTAGGGAGGGGATAGTGAGATGCAGGGCTGTAGGGAGGGGATAGTGAGATGCAGGGCTGATAGTGAGATGCAGGGCGGTAGGGAGGGGATAGTGAGATGCAGGGCTGTAGGGAGGGGATAGTGAGATGCAGGGCGGTAGGGAGGTGATAGTGAGATGCAGGGCTGTAGGGAGGGGATAGTGAGATGCAGGGCGGTAGGGAGGGGATAGTGAGATGCAGGGCGGTAGGGAGGGGATAGTGAGATGCAGGGCGGTAGGGAGGGGATAGTGAGATGCAGGGCGGTAGGGAGGGGATAGTGAGATGCAGGGCGGTAGGGAGGGGATAGTGAGATGCAGGGCTGTAGGGTGGGGATAGTGAGATGCAGGGTGGTAGGGAGGGGATAGTGAGACGCAGGGTGGTAGGGAGGGGATAGTGAGATGCAGGGCGGTAGGGAGGGGATAGTGAGATGCAGGGCTGTAGGGAGGGGATAGTGAGATGCAGGGCGGTAGGGAGGGGATAGTGAGATGCAGGGCTGTAGGGAGGGGATAGTGAGATGCAGGGCGGTAGGGAGGGGATAGTGAGATGCAGGGCGGTAGGGAGGGGATAGTGAGATGCAGGGCGGTAGGGAGGGGATAGTGAGATGCAGGGCAGTAGGGAGGTGATAGTGAGATGCAGGGCGGTAGGGAGGGGATAGTGAGATGCAGGGCGGTAGGGAGGGGATAGTGAGATGCAGGGCGGTAGGGAGGGGATAGTGAGATGCAGGGCGGTAGGGAGGGGATAGTGAGATGCAGGGCTGTAGGGTGGGGATAGTGAGATGCAGGGTGGTAGGGAGGGGATAGTGAGACGCAGGGTGGTAGGGAGGGGATAGTGAGATGCAGGGCGGTAGGGAGGGGATAGTGAGATGCAGGGCTGTAGGGAGGGGATAGTGAGATGCAGGGCGGTAGGGAGGGGATAGTGAGATGCAGGGCTGTAGGGAGGGGATAGTGAGATGCAGGGCGGTAGGGAGGGGATAGTGAGATGCAGGGCGGTAGGGAGGGGATAGTGAGATGCAGGGCGGTAGGGAGGGTATAATGAGATGCAGGGCTGTAGGGAGGGGATAGTGAGATGCAGGGCGGTAGGGAGGGGATAGTGAGATGCAGGGCGGTAGGGAGGGGATAGTGAGATGCAGGGCGGTAGGGAGGGGATAGTGAGATGCAGGGCGGTAGGGAGGGTATAATGAGATGCAGGGCTGTAGGGAGGGGATAGTGAGATGCAGGGCGGTAGGGAGGGGATAGTGAGATGCAGGGCGGTAGGGAGGGGATAGTGAGATGCAGGGCGGTAGGGAGGGGATAGTGAGATGCAGGGCGGTATGGAGGGGATAGTGAGATGCAGGGCGGTAGGGAGGGGATAGTGAGATGCAGGGCGGTAGGGAGGGGATAGTGAGATGCAGGGCAGTAGGGAGGGTATAATGAGATGCAGGGCGGTAGGGAGGGGATAGTGAGATGCAGGGCGGTAGGGAGGGGATAGTGAGATGCAGGGCAGTAGGGAGGTGATAGTGAGATGCAGGGCGGTAGGGAGGGGATAGTGAGATGCAGGGCGGTAGGGAGGGGATAGTGAGATGCAGGGCGGTAGGGAGGGGATAGTGAGATGCAGGGCGGTAGGGAGGGGATAGTGAGATGCAGGGCTGTAGGGTGGGGATAGTGAGATGCAGGGTGGTAGGGAGGGGATAGTGAGACGCAGGGTGGTAGGGAGGGGATAGTGAGATGCAGGGCGGTAGGGAGGGGATAGTGAGATGCAGGGCTGTAGGGAAGGGATAGTGAGATGCAGGGCGGTAGGGAGGGGATAGTGAGATGCAGGGCTGTAGGGAGGGGATAGTGAGATGCAGGGCGGTAGGGAGGGGATAGTGAGATGCAGGGCGGTAGGGAGGGGATAGTGAGATGCAGGGCGGTAGGGAGGGGATAGTGAGATGCAGGGCGGTAGGGAGGGTATAATGAGATGCAGGGCTGTAGGGAGGGGATAGTGAGATGCAGGGCGGTAGGGAGGGGATAGTGAGATGCAGGGCGGTAGGGAGGGGATAGTGAGATGCAGGGCGGTAGGGAGGGGATAGTGAGATGCAGGGCGGTAGGGAGGGTATAATGAGATGCAGGGCTGTAGGGAGGGGATAGTGAGATGCAGGGCGGTAGGGAGGGGATAGTGAGATGCAGGGCGGTAGGGAGGGGATAGTGAGATGCAGGGCGGTAGGGAGGGGATAGTGAGATGCAGGGCGGTATGGAGGGGATAGTGAGATGCAGGGCGGTAGGGAGGGGATAGTGAGATGCAGGGCGGTAGGGAGGGGATAGTGAGACGCAGGGCGGTAGGCAGGGGATAGTGAGATGCAGGGCTGTAGGGTGGGGATAGTGAGATGCAGGGCAGTAGGGAGGGGATAGCGAGATGCAGGGCGGTAGGGAGGGGATAGTGAGACGCAGGGCGGTAGGGAGGGGATAGTGAGACGCAGGGCGGTAGGCAGGGGATAGTGAGATGCAGGGCGGTAGGGAGGGGATAGCGAGATGCAGGGCGGTAGGGAGGGGATAGTGAGATGCAGGGCGGTAGGGAGGGGATAGTGAGATGCAGGGCGGTAGGGAGGGGATAGCGAGATGCAGGGCGGTAGGGAGGGGATAGTGAGATGCAGGGCTGTAGGGAGGGGATTGTGAGATGCAGGGCGGTAGGGAGGGGATAGTGAGATGCAGGGCGGTAGGGAGGGGATAGTGAGACGCAGGGCGGTAGGCAGGGGATAGTGAGATGCAGGGCTGTAGGGTGGGGATAGTGAGATGCAGGGCAGTAGGGAGGGGATAGAGAGATGTAGGGCGGTAGGGAGGGGATAGTGAGATGCAGGGCGGTAGGGAGGGGATAGTGAGACGCAGGGCGGTAGGCAGGGGATAGTGAGATGCAGGGCGGTAGGGAGGGGATAGTGAGATGCAGGGCGGTAGGGAGGGTATAGTGAGATGCAGGGCGGTAGGGAGGGGATAGTGAGATGCAGGGCGGTAGGGAGGTGATAGTGAGATGCAGGGTGGTAGGGAGGGGATAATGAGATGCAGGGCGGTAGGGAGGGGATAGTGAGATGCAGGGCGGTAGGTGAGGGTATAGTGAGATGCAGGGCGGTAGGGAGGGGATAGTGAGATGCAGGGCGGTAGGGAGGTGATAGTGAGATGCAGGGCGGTAGGGAGGGGATAGTGAGATGCAGGGCTGTAGGGAGGGGATAGTGAGACGCAGGGCGGTAGGGAGGGGATAGTGAGATGCAGGGCGGTAGGGAGGGGATAGTGAGATGCAGGGCGGTAGGGAGGGGGTAGTGAGATGCAGGGCGGTAGGGAGGGTATAATGAGATGCAGGGCGGTAGGGAGGGGATAGTGAGATGCAGGGCGGTAGGAAGGTGATAGTGAGATGCAGGGCGGTAGGGAGGGGATAGTGAGATGCAGGGCGGTAGGGAGGGGATAGTGAGATGCAGGGCTGTAGGGAGGGGATAGTGAGACGCAGGGCGGTAGGGAGGGGATAGTGAGATGCAGGGCGGTAGGGAGGGGATAGTGAGATGCAGGGCGGTAGGGAGGGGATAGTGAGATGCAGGGCGGTAGGGAGGGTATAATGAGATGCAGGGCGGTAGGGAGGGGATAGTGAGATGCAGGGCGGTAGGGAGGTGATAGTGAGATGCAGGGCGGTAGGGAGGGGATAGTGAGATGCAGGGCGGTAGGGAGGGGATAGTGAGATGCAGGGTGGTAGGGAGGGGATAGTGAGATGCAGGGCGGTAGGGAGGGGATAGTGAGATGCAGGGCGGTAGGGAGGGGATAGTGAGATGCAGGGCGGTAGGGAGGGGATTGTGAGATGCAGGGCGGTAGGGAGGGTATAGTGAGATGCAGGGCGGTAGGGAGGGGATAGTGAGATGCAGGGTGGTAGGGAGGGGATAGTGAGACGCAGGGTGGTAGGGAGGGGATAGTGAGATGCAGGGCGGTAGGGAGGGGATAGTGAGATGCAGGGCGGTAGGGAGGGGATAGTGAGATGCAGGGCGGTAGGGAGGGTATAGTGAGATGCAGGGCTGTAGGGAGGGGATAGTGAGATGCAGGGTGGTAGGGAGGGGATAGTGAGACGCAGGGTGGTAGGGAGGGTATAGTGAGATGCAGGGCGGTAGGGAGGGTATAGTGAGATGCAGGGTGGTAGGGAGGGGATAGTGAGATGCAGGGCGGTAGGGAGGGGATAGTGAGATGCAGGGCGGTAGGGAGGGGATAGTGAGATGCAGGGCGGTAGGGAGGGGATAGTGAGATGCAGGGCGGTAGGGAGGGGATAGTGAGATGCAGGGCGGTAGGGAGGGGATAGTGAGATGCAGAACGGTAGGGAGGTGATAGTGAGATGCAGGGCGGTAGGGAGGGGATAGTGAGACGCAGGGCGGTAGGGAGGTGATAGTGAGATGCAGGGCGGTAGGGAGGTGATAGTGAGATGCAGGGCGGTAGGGAGGTGATAGTGAGATGCAGGGCTGTAGGGAGGGGATAGTGAGATGCAGGGCGGTAGGGAGGGGATAGTGAGATGCAGGGCGGTAGGGAGGGGATAGTGAGATGCAGGGCGGTAGGGAGGGGATAGTGAGATGCAGGGCGGTAGGGAGGGGATAGTGAGATGCAGGGCTGTAGGGAGGGGATAGTGAGATGCAGGGCTGATAGTGAGATGCAGGGCGGTAGGGAGGGGATAGTGAGATGCAGGGCTGTAGGGAGGGGATAGTGAGATGCAGGGCGGTAGGGAGGTGATAGTGAGATGCAGGGCTGTAGGGAGGGGATAGTGAGATGCAGGGCGGTAGGGAGGGGATAGTGAGATGCAGGGCGGTAGGGAGGGGATAGTGAGATGCAGGGCGGTAGGGAGGGGATAGTGAGATGCAGGGCGGTAGGGAGGGGATAGTGAGATGCAGGGCGGTAGGGAGGGGATAGTGAGATGCAGGGCTGTAGGGTGGGGATAGTGAGATGCAGGGTGGTAGGGAGGGGATAGTGAGATGCAGGGCTGTAGGGAGGGGATAGTGAGATGCAGGGCGGTAGGGAGGGGATAGTGAGATGCAGGGTGGTAGGGAGGGGATAGTGAGATGCAGGGCTGTAGGGTGGGGATAGTGAGATGCAGGGCGGTAGGGAGGGGATAGTGAGATGCAGGGCGGTAGGGAGGGGATAGTGAGACGCAGGGTGGTAGGGAGGGGATAGTGAGATGCAGGGCGGTAGGGAGGGGATAGTGAGATGCAGGGCTGTAGGGAGGGGATAGTGAGATGCAGGGCGGTAGGGAGGGGATAGTGAGATGCAGGGCTGTAGGGAGGGGATAGTGAGATGCAGGGCGGTAGGGAGGGGATAGTGAGATGCAGGGCGGTAGGGAGGGGATAGTGAGATGCAGGGCGGTAGGGAGGGGATAGTGAGATGCAGGGCAGTAGGGAGGTGATAGTGAGATGCAGGGCGGTAGGGAGGGGATAGTGAGATGCAGGGCGGTAGGGAGGGGATAGTGAGATGCAGGGCGGTAGGGAGGGGATAGTGAGATGCAGGGCGGTAGGGAGGGGATAGTGAGATGCAGGGCTGTAGGGTGGGGATAGTGAGATGCAGGGTGGTAGGGAGGGGATAGTGAGACGCAGGGTGGTAGGGAGGGGATAGTGAGATGCAGGGCGGTAGGGAGGGGATAGTGAGATGCAGGGCTGTAGGGAGGGGATAGTGAGATGCAGGGCGGTAGGGAGGGGATAGTGAGATGCAGGGCTGTAGGGAGGGGATAGTGAGATGCAGGGCGGTAGGGAGGGGATAGTGAGATGCAGGGCGGTAGGGAGGGGATAGTGAGATGCAGGGCGGTAGGGAGGGTATAATGAGATGCAGGGCTGTAGGGAGGGGATAGTGAGATGCAGGGCGGTAGGGAGGGGATAGTGAGATGCAGGGCGGTAGGGAGGGGATAGTGAGATGCAGGGCGGTAGGGAGGGGATAGTGAGATGCAGGGCGGTAGGGAGGGTATAATGAGATGCAGGGCTGTAGGGAGGGGATAGTGAGATGCAGGGCGGTAGGGAGGGGATAGTGAGATGCAGGGCGGTAGGGAGGGGATAGTGAGATGCAGGGCGGTAGGGAGGGGATAGTGAGATGCAGGGCGGTATGGAGGGGATAGTGAGATGCAGGGCGGTAGGGAGGGGATAGTGAGATGCAGGGCGGTAGGGAGGGGATAGTGAGATGCAGGGCAGTAGGGAGGGTATAATGAGATGCAGGGCGGTAGGGAGGGGATAGTGAGATGCAGGGCGGTAGGGAGGGGATAGTGAGATGCAGGGCGGTAGGGAGGTGATAGTGAGATGCAGGGCGGTAGGGAGGGGATAGTGAGATGCAGGGCGGTAGGGAGGGGATAGTGAGATGCAGGGCGGTAGGGAGGGGATAGTGAGATGCAGGGCGGTAGGGAGGGGATAGTGAGATGCAGGGCTGTAGGGTGGGGATAGTGAGATGCAGGGTGGTAGGGAGGGGATAGTGAGACGCAGGGTGGTAGGGAGGGGATAGTGAGATGCAGGGCGGTAGGGAGGGGATAGTGAGATGCAGGGCTGTAGGGAGGGGATAGTGAGATGCAGGGCGGTAGGGAGGGGATAGTGAGATGCAGGGCTGTAGGGAGGGGATAGTGAGATGCAGGGCGGTAGGGAGGGGATAGTGAGATGCAGGGCGGTAGGGAGGGGATAGTGAGATGCAGGGCGGTAGGGAGGGGATAGTGAGATGCAGGGCGGTAGGGAGGGTATAATGAGATGCAGGGCTGTAGGGAGGGGATAGTGAGATGCAGGGCGGTAGGGAGGGGATAGTGAGATGCAGGGCGGTAGGGAGGGGATAGTGAGATGCAGGGCGGTAGGGAGGGGATAGTGAGATGCAGGGCGGTAGGGAGGGTATAATGAGATGCAGGGCTGTAGGGAGGGGATAGTGAGATGCAGGGCGGTAGGGAGGGGATAGTGAGATGCAGGGCGGTAGGGAGGGGATAGTGAGATGCAGGGCGGTAGGGAGGGGATAGTGAGATGCAGGGCGGTATGGAGGGGATAGTGAGATGCAGGGCGGTAGGGAGGGGATAGTGAGATGCAGGGCGGTAGGGAGGGGATAGTGAGACGCAGGGCGGTAGGCAGGGGATAGTGAGATGCAGGGCTGTAGGGTGGGGATAGTGAGATGCAGGGCAGTAGGGAGGGGATAGCGAGATGCAGGGCGGTAGGGAGGGGATAGTGAGATGCAGGGCGGTAGGGAGGGGATAGTGAGACGCAGGGCGGTAGGCAGGGGATAGTGAGATGCAGGGCGGTAGGGAGGGGATAGCGAGATGCAGGGCGGTAGGGAGGGGATAGTGAGATGCAGGGCGGTAGGGAGGGGATAGTGAGATGCAGGGCGGTAGGGAGGGGATAGCGAGATGCAGGGCGGTAGGGAGGGGATAGTGAGATGCAGGGCTGTAGGGAGGGGATAGTGAGATGCAGGGCGGTAGGGAGGGGATAGTGAGATGCAGGGCGGTAGGGAGGGGATAGTGAGACGCAGGGCGGTAGGCAGGGGATAGTGAGATGCAGGGCTGTAGGGTGGGGATAGTGAGATGCAGGGCAGTAGGGAGGGGATAGAGAGATGTAGGGCGGTAGGGAGGGTATAGTGAGATGCAGGGCGGTAGGGAGGGGATAGCGAGATGCAGGGCGGTAGGGAGGGGATAGTGAGATGCAGGGCGGTAGGGAGGGGATAGTGAGATGCAGGGCGGTAGGGAGGGGATAGTGAGATGCAGGGCGGTAGGGAGGGGATAGTGAGATGCAGGGCGGTAGGCAGGGTATAGTGAGATGCAGGGCGGTAGGGAGGGTATAGTGAGATGCAGGGCGGTAGGGAGGGGATAGTGAGATGCAGGGCGGTAGGCAGGGTATAGTGAGATGCAGGGCGGTAGGCAGGGTATAGTGAGATGCAGGGCGGTAGGGAGGGTATAGTGAGATGCAGGGCGGTAGGGAGGGGATAGTGAGATGCAGGGCGGTAGGGAGGGGATAGTGAGATGCAGGGCGGTAGGCAGGGTATAGTGAGATGCAGGACGGTAGGGAGGGGATAGTGAGATGCAGGGCGGTAGGGAGGGTATAATGAGATGCAGGGCGGTAGGGAGGGGATAGTGAGATGCAGGGCGGTAGGGAGGGTATAGTGAGATGCAGGGCGGTAGGGAGGGTATAGTGAGATGCAGGACGGTAGGGAGGGGATAGTGAGATGCAGGGCGGTAGGGAGGGTATAATGAGATGCAGGGCGGTAGGGAGGGGATAGTGAGATGCAGGGCGGTAGGGAGGGTATAGTGAGATGCAGGGCGGTAGGGAGGGTATAGTGAGATGCAGGGCGGTAGGGAGGGTATAGTGAGATGCAGGGCGGTAGGGAGGGTATAATGAGATGCAGGGCGGTAGGGAGGGGATAGTGAGATGCAGGGCGGTAGGGAGGGTATAGTGAGATGCAGGGCGGTAGGGAGGGGATAGTGAGATGCAGGGCGGTAGGGAGGGGATAGTGAGATGCAGGGCGGTAGGGAGGGTATAGTGAGATGCAGGGCTGTAGGGAGGGTATAATGAGATGCAGGGCGGTAGGGAGGGGATAGTGAGATGCAGGGCGGTAGGGAGGGTATAGTGAGATGCAGGGCGGTAGGGAGGTGATAGTGAGATGCAGGGCGGTAGGGAGGGGATAGTGAGATGCAGGGCGGTAGGGAGGGGATAGTGAGATGCAGGGCGGTAGTGAGGGGATAGTGAGACACAGGGCGGTAGGGAGGGTATAATGAGATGCAGGGCGGTAGGGAGGGGATAGTGAGATGCAGGGCGGTAGTGAGGGGATAGTGAGATGCAGGGCGGTAGGGAGGGGATAGTGAGATGCGGGGCGGTAGGGAGGGGATAGTGAGATGCAGGGCGGTAGGGAGGGTATAATGAGATGCAGGGCGGTAGGGAGGGGATAGTGAGATGCAGGAGCAAACGGTGGTGCAAACGCTGCCATGGCAGGTGTCTTACAGTGGGATTTCTGGCGTACTGTGGGCCCCCCTGTGATCAAGGACATGGTACAGTAGTACCGCCAGTAACAGCCTCATGGTAACCCTGGATGCGGGGGAGCTACAGGCCCTGGAGGCAGCCGTGGCACCGTAGCAGCTGCATCCCCTGCGCCGCTGCATGTGACTGTTATGGTTGCTCACCACTGGATGACTGCTCTGTTTGCAGCAGAAATGTAGATGCACATTTTTTTCCGAATTGGGGTGGGTGCTGATTTCAGGTAACGTCATCCGCCCTCCCTGAGCAGCGTTCCATGGGGCTGCCCAATGTTTCTATTGGATCGCCTACCGCCCCATGAAATGCCGGGTGTCCACCCCGGAACACCCCCTGGCTGAAAATCATTATGCGAATGTTCCGGCAAGTAAAAATATTGCCGAGGGTGTTCTCTGTAGGGGTCTGTACATGTGCATTACCGCCTACGTGCATGCGTAGTCCCGCACCATCAGATGCGGCCAAATTCGGACTTAAATGACCGGGTCTCAAATGTACAAACCGACACTTAAATAACACAAAATTCTTACGTAGACTTTTCCAAGTGTCGACAATTTCTGCGTCAATCTTTTTTTTGGGCACATTACAAGTCCCACTGTTACCACTCCATCTACCTGCAGGCAGGGTAAGGCTTCTGAGCACCTTAGGCTAAGCTTTAACCTTCTGATCCCCCCCACCCACAGCCCCACACTGCCACAAAAACCCACTTTACAACCACTCAAGTGAATGTGCGGAGGCGGAGTCTTACAAGTGCCACAGCCGACATCTGCATTATATACAACAAGAATGTCTTCCTTGTAGACAGCCCTAATATTGTTATAGGCAGACTCGATGGCGCCCCCAGATCCCGGCACCCTGGCAGCTGCCTAATGGTAAAGTCGGCCCTGCTTGCAGTGGCGCACTATAACCACCGCATGTCACGTGCCTGCAGTAACCAACTCCTGGCTGGATCTTCCACCACCCGCCACATGTTACTGCAGAATGCAGCGGTAACCCTGCCTCGTCTCACATCCTACCATTCTACCTGGCCCCCAAACCAATCCCTGGGTAAGTTATTCAACATGGCAGAACTCTACCACACACCGCAGACACTGATCAACATAGGTCCTGCCAGTAACAGAAGCCGCCCAATGTCTTTGCTAAGGCGCACCTGGAATAACCCCGCCGCCATCAGAGGTTGCAGAATTGATGAACTGGAGTCTCTCTGGGAACAATTAAATGTTTTAATTGATTTGAGAGCAAATCCAGCCGTCTGCGGGAGGCCTCACAGTAGTTCAGTCAATTTACAGTTTAAGGTGGAAGCTTCTACTGAGACTACAAGTTACAGGCAGAACTTAATTAAAAAATTATCTCTCTCTCTCTCTCTCTCTCTATATAGTGGGTAAACGGTGGAGGGGCAGAGGGGGGGGCTCCTGTCAATGTGCTATTAGGATTCCTCCGTAGGGGTGCTGCAATACACTGATAACAACTGTGGCTTTTAGTGCATCCGTGGGTACAAGGCTTTATATATACGGTGCTATAGTACTGTATGTACTAAGCATTTATAGACCTCTATTATCCTGTGCGGAGAAGGAGGTAATGCGTCTGGCCACTGAAAGTCAAAACGTACACAGGGAGAATACGACGGGACAGATGGATTAAGTCTAGTGAAGAGATAGTGGACATAAAGGGCCTGATTCAGGTTCGCTCTTTCACAAATTTGGTCCAGGGACGGATGTTGCGGGTCTTTGCATGCATATGGGTGAAAATACGCATGCAGACCCGCTGTACGAAGCCGATCAGCGACTATCACATTTGCTGAGGTGTTCGCACAGAGGGGGGCGGACAGGGGTTGGCACAGGGGGACTTTCTGGGCGTGCTCGCAATAACGGTGGGTGCACACAGAAAAAAATCCTTTGTGTCCCCATGCAAATGTCCCCAGTCACTTGCAAAATGGCCGCACCCCTCAAAGCAGATGGTTATTAAGGATGTTAGAGGAGACAGCGACCTCCACTTACATCCTAAATATTGGTCTGCTCTAAGGCGGCGGACATTTTCCATGTGACTTTCTATCAGGATGAGCGCCGGGACTGCAGCAGACAGGAGGATCTGCTGGTCCCGGAGGGCCGGGAATGGACCAGGCGGCGGCCGAATAGCGGTGAGTGTACGCTGCTTAGTGAGCGGGATAGCGCCACCTGCCTGCTGGACGAATGTCCACTGTGAATATATGCTGCTTAGTGATCCATGCTGAATTAGGCACCAGCCAATCAACTCCCAACTGTCATTTTTCCAAACACAGCTGATTGGCTGGTGCGTAGTCACCTTCCTCAGGCTTAATACATCTGCCCCTTTCTGAGAAGTTTCTTTCACCAACGTTACTTTTTGGACGATTAGCTCAGCCGACTTCGGTGATTAGTACCAAAGTGCTCTCAATTGAGGGTTTCAGGACAGAACGTACATTTATATACAGCCACAACCTCACAAAGTGCTCGAATCCCAGCTTGTGAAATGCTTTTATCTGGTCCTGGATATTTTTACCCAAAAAGCGATAATCTATAGCATTTACCGATTTGTGCCCCTAACCGGCCTGGAGAGCGCGGGGTGCATTTACTAAGCCATAAAACGAAGCCTCGCTTATTATAATTGCACACAGCGTTTGTCTTTTGTGCTGTTCAGAAAGTGCGCCGGCAATGAAGTCATTCGGGGATTTCTGACATTTGAAAAAGAAAAAAACTTTTTTCGCCGTATTGATCTGATTATTTTAAATTCCTTTAGAAGTGGCTTAATACCGTGGTCTTAGTTTAAGAAGTCTTCAAAAGACAGCGGAGGGGTAAAAGCCTGGGAGATCCTGCGGGGAGCGGAAGAAAGGGCTAGAATAAGGGAACGAGAGGACGGGCGCTTTGTACTTCCTCGCACACAGGACACATACCTGCCTGGCTTTCAAAAGATTATAGATTGGAAAATAAATCACAGCTTACTGGGCTATTGAAGAGGGCTTAAATAGTCTACATTTACTGAGATTCCCAGAAGCCTCATCTGCTGGAGGGATGGAACAGAAATGCTGCAACTGCGCAATTTATATAGAATGGTCTCAGAAGTTCTGATAATTCATAAATTAATTTAAATAACCCGATGACTTCCATGATCGATACTCATACTGTATGGTTCACTATCTGTCAGTGGCGTAACAATGCTGCTGCGTTCCAAGTGGTGGCGGGGGGAGGGGAACAGTCCACATGGAAACTGCTGAAAAGGTCCATACAAAAAATGGCCACTGCCTTGGTGGAGACAGATGCTAGAGAACCTACTCCAGCATCTGCCAGGGGACCACATTGTGTACAGTGATACCCGCACTCAGGAGGGAAGGGGGCTGGAGCAGGGGCGTTTTATGAGCGATGCCTGTTTGGGGTGGGTTGCATCCCATCCCCGGCCCGTCTAGACTGACTTATTTTTGAAATGGGAAAAAAAACGAAACAATGTTCAGCGAAAATCAAATTAATTTCCCCCCGTGCCGCCACATGCGAGGGTAGGTGTTCAATAGGGAGGAAGTTACCTGTCCGGTATGGCTGCGAGCATATGCAGCCTAGCGGACAGGTCTGAATCAGGCCCAAAGGGCTTCCTGACCTCAGCAGCGACATGTCGGAGAGGCTAACATTTTGCTGAAATAAATCCTGGACCCAACTCAAGTGGATCTCGCTGACTAAGGCCCAACAGGAGCATCAGCCACATTCACACAGATATACTAACAGCATACTAACAGCACCACACAGGTATACTAACAGCACCACACAGGGGTATACTAACAGCACCACACAAGTATACTAACAGTACCACACAGGGGTATACTAACAGCACCACACAGATATACTAACAGCACCACACAGGTATACTAACAGTACCACACACAGGTATACTAACATCACCACACAGGTATACTAACTGCACCACACAGGTATACTATCAGCACCACACAGGTATACTAACAGCACCACAGAGGTATACTATCAGCACCACATAGGTATACTAACAGCAACACACAGGTATACTATCAGCACCACACAGGTATACTAATGGCACCACACAGATATTGACCATACAAGTATACTAACAGCACCACACAGATACTGACCAAACAGGTATACTAACAGTACCACACAGGTATACTAACCACACAGGTATACTAAGAGCACCATACAGATACTGACCACACCAGTATACTAACAGCACCACACCGATACTGACCACACAGGTATACTAACAGCACCACACAGGTATACTAATAGCATCACAGAGGTCTATTAACCATAAAAGGTATACTAACAGCATCTCACAGATACTTACCACACAAGTATACTAACAGCACCACGCAGGTATACTAACTACACAGGTATACCAACCGCACAGGTATACTAACAGCACCACACAGGTATACTAATAGCACCACACAGGTATACTAACAGCACCACACAGGTATACTAATGGCACCACACAGATATTGACCATACAAGTATACTAACAGCACCACACAGATACTGACCAAACAGGTATACTAACAGCACCACACAGGTATACTAACAGCACCATACAGATACTGACCACACCAGTATGCTAACAGTACCACACAGATACTGACCACACAGGTATACTAACAGCACTACACAGGTATACTAATAGCAACACAGAGGTATATTAACCATAAAAGGTATACTAACAGCATCACACAGATACTTACCACACAAGTATACTAACAGCACCACGCAGGTATACTAACTACACAGGTATACCAACAGCACTGCACAGGTATACTAACAGCACCACACAGGTATACTAACAGCACCACACAGGTATACTATAAGCACCACACAGGTATACTAATGGCAATACACAGATATTGACCATGCAAGTATACTAACAGTACCACACAGATACTGACCACACAGGTATACTAACAGCACCACACAGGTATACTAACCACACAGGTATACTAATGGTACAAACACAGGTATACAAACAGCACCATACAGATATTGACCACACAGGTATACTAATAGCACCACACAGATACTGACCAAATAGGTATACTAACAGCACCACACAGGTATGCTAACCACACAGGTATACTAACAGCACCATACAGATACTGACCACACCAGTGTACTAACATCACCACACAGATACTGACCACACATGTATACTAACAGCACCACACAGGTATACTAATAGCATCACAGAGGTCTAATAACCACAAAAGGTATACTAACAGCGTCACACAGATACTTACCACACAAGTATACTAACAGCAACATGCAGGTATACTAACTACACAGGTATACAAACAGCACCGCACAGGTATACCAACAGCATCACACATGTATGCCAACAGCACCACACAGCTATACTAACCACACAGGTATACTAACAGTACCTTACAGATACACTAACCATACAGGTATACTAACAACACCACACAGGTATAATTGCCACACAGGTATACTAACAGCACCACACAGGTATACTAACAGCACCACACTGATATAATAACCACATAGGTATACTAACAGCACCACACAGGTATACTAACAGCACCTCACAGATATAATAACCACACAGGTATAAGAACAGCACACAGGTATAATAACCACACAGGTATAAAAACAGCACCACACAAGCATACTAACCATACAGGTATACTAACAACACCACACAGGTATAATTACCACACAGGTATACTAACAGCACCACACAAGTATACTAACCACACAGGTATACTAACAGCACCACACTGGTATAATAACCACACAGGTATACTAACAGCACCACACATGTATACTAACAGCACCGCACAGATATAATAACCACACAGGTATAAGAACAGCACACAGGTATAATAACCACACAGGTATAAAAACAGCACTACACAAGCATACTAACCACACAGGTATACTAAGCGCACAACATGGGTATACTATCAGCACCACACGGGTATACTGACAGCAACACACAGGTATACTGACAGCACCACACAGGTATAGCCACACAGGTATACTAACAGCACCACACAGGTATACTTACACCACCGCACAGGTCTTATAACCACACAGGTATACTAACAGCACCGCACAGGTATAATAACCACAAAGGTATACTAACAGCACCACGCAGGTATACTGACAGCACCACGCATGTATACTAACCATACAGGTTTACTAACAGCACTGCACAGGTATACTAACAGCACTGCACAGGTATAATAACCACACAGGTATAAGAACAGCACCACACAGGTATAATGAAAACAAAGGTATACTAACAGCACCATGCAGGTATACTAACAGCACCACACATGTATACTAACAGCACTGCACAGGTATAATAACCACACAGGTATAAGAACAGCACCACACAGGTGTAATAACCACAAAGGTATACTAACAGCACCACGCAGGTATACTAACAGCACCACGCAGGTATACTAACCATACAGGTTTACTAACAGCACTGCACAGGTATACTAACAGCACCGCACAGGTATAATAACCACACAGGAATAAGAACAGCACCACACAGTTATAATAACCACACAGGTATACTAACAGCACCACACAGGTATAAGAACAGCACCACACAGGTATACTAACAGCACCACACAGGTATACTAACCACACAAGTATTCTAACTGCACCACATACACGTATACTAACAGCACCACACAGGTATAATAACCACACAGGTATAAGAACAGCACCACACAGTTATAATAACCACAAAGGTATACTAACAGCACCACACAGGTATACTAACCACACAAGTATTCTAACTGCACCACATACACGTATACTAACAGCACCACACAGGTATAATAACCACACAGGTATAAGAACAGCACCACACAGTTATAATAACCACAAAGGTATACTAACAGCCCCACGCATGTATACTAACCATACAGGTTTACTAACAGCACTGCACAGGTATAATAACCACGCAGGAATAAGAACAGCACCACAGTTATAATAACCACACAGGTATACTAACAGCACCACACAGGTATAAGAACAGCACCACACAGGTATAAGAACAGCACCACACAGGTATACTAACAGCACCACAAAGGTATACTAACCACACAAGTATTCTAACCGCACCACATACACGTATACTAACAGCAACACACAGGTATAATAACCAGCACGTCATATCAGGGCCATTGGCAGGGGGGTGCTGTGTGTACAGCTGTCTCGGGCCCTGGCCTCTGGAAGGGCCCAGGCAGCTCATTTTGTAAACCACCCCCCCCCCCCCCTTGACTGCCTCCGCGGTGCTGCCTGCTTCTTCAATGCAGGACGCCGGCGGCCAATAAAATACCACACCAGCTTTTGAACCAATCAGAACTTGTGTACCATTAGCCAATCAGAGCGGCTGCCAGTACACATGCTCTGATTGGCTCATCAGCCGGTGCTGCATTTTAATTGGCCACCGGTGTCCTTCATTGAAGAAGCCTGTGCTTCGGGACCTGCAGCAGGAGTCGGGTGGTAAGTGAAGGGATGGGAGGGGCCCGTACTGGAAATCATTCCCGGGCCCCAAAATTCCTAGTGGCAGCCCTGCGTCCCATTACTGAATGTTACTCTAAGTAAATGTAAGAGTGGAAATGTAACTTAATGTTTAATGCTGGCAATTATGCCAAAAGACTAATGAACCTATTAGATGGCAGAATTGGCAATTACTCTGAAGCTTATTGGAATACAGCTGTGAAGCAGTTATAGGATAGTTATTAAACAGAATAATGCATGGTGTTTATACGCTAACAATCACAGCTCTCCTAAAACATTATGGGGCCTCTGGATGTTACATCGGAAGCAGGGGAAAGATCTCAGTAATTACAGGCTCAGTATAAGGAGGGGAACATCAGACAGACAGCGGCGGGACAGGACAAATTACGCGGCAGGAGGGACGACCCCTTATATGACTGATGGAAGCACTTACAGCTTATGTCCCCCGATGATTCATAGTTTATGGAAAGTTACTGGAACCACTTTCTGGTGCTACAGTACCTGTAGATCCTCTTCTGGTGCACCTACAGATGGAAGAAGCCGGTATCACAGATGTATTAATTACCGCAAGCAGGGACCGAGCTTGCGAGAAAGGTCTGTCCTGGTGATGCCGTTCCGCAGCACCTTTACTAAAAAAAAACCTGAGTATTGGCTGCGCATGCGCCAACGGCGACATCGCCGCTACCGCTGGCACCCCCTCCCCTTTGCGATGTTCCTACACTGGCTACCTCCTAGTACCTCTGGCCAATGGGTACAACAGAAAAATTGGTACTTGTTTTCTAGCACGGCCACACCGATTTACATCGGGGTGGTCGTGTCGGAAAAATCGGGTCGATCGCATCGCATGCGATTTGGTCGCATGCGATGCGATCAACGCGACCGACCGATTTTCGACCCGATTTTTTTTTTGAATGCAATGTAAATCGGGTCCCTGGGACCCGATTTTACATTGGATTCAATGAAAAATATTCCCAACCCCCCCAAATTTCACGGCGTACACCCCACCCCACGATAGATGCCATCCCGAAGCGTGGCGAGCGCAGCGGTGCGCGTCCTCCGACCTTTTCATTCCCCTACTATCCACGTCGGCGTGGAGTTGAGAATAGAATAGTGTGGCGAGCGCAGCGAGCCACCGAGCCCGAAGCGTGGCGAGCGCAGCGAGCCCCGCGAGGGGACGCGTATACCTGTGAAGTTATACGCGTCCCCTCGCGGGGCTCGCTGCGCTCGCCACGCTTCGGGCTCGGTGGCTCGATGCGCTCGCCACACTATTCTATTCTCAACTCCACGCCGACGTGGATAGTAGGGGAATGAAAAGGTCGGAGGACGCGCACCGCCGCCGCTCGCCACGCTTCGGGTTGGCGTCTATCGTGGGGTGACGACGGGGACATCTATAATGTGAAATGGGTCATATTGGCCCATTTCACATTTTTCACATTTTTTCACGATTTCAATGTTAAAAAATCTTTTAACATTGAAGCCTATGGAAAAATCGGGGGCATCGCGTCGGGACCTATGTTAATGGTCCCGACCGACGCGATGCCCCCGATATTTTACCTTTCCCGACACGATTTCAATGTTAAAATATTTTTTAACATTGAAGCCTATGGAAATATCGGGGGCATCGCGTCGGTCGCGTCGGGACCAATGTTAATGGTCCCGACCGACGCGATGCCCCCGATATTGTCTCCTAGCCGGCAAAATGGACCTGATTTCAAAGGAAATCGGGTCCATCGTATGGATCGTGTACCTTAACTTAAAGGTACACGATCCATAAGATTGTGGCCGTGCTAGGAAACAAGTACCGAAAAATTAATCTTCTAAAACCCCCATGTTTATTATAAATCACAGTGGTCCATTTGTGTGTTTATATTGGTGACAGCAGTGGTGGCTCCAGAGGCGGAGCTGCAGCACAGTTCAAAATTCAAATAAGGAAGCCACACCCACTGCCTTCAAATGCCATTCCAAACTGACTCACTGGCAGTTGGTGTTTCTCCTCTATTTGTAATTTGAACTTTCCCTCTGGATCCGCCACTGGTAACAAGTGTGTGATATTGATACAGCTGCTGCACTTATGGATCAGTATAAGCAGCGATATATTAAATGTCTATATGACACTATGGGGCTTATGTAAGTGCCAATATGTTTTCATAAAAAACCCTGTTTTGCTGCGCTAGTCGCGTTTTTATAACAAATATGTAATCGCAAGAACGGTGACAACACTTTGCCTTGTACGTATTACTTAGACAATGTTATCTTAAGTGGCTTCCTCTTAGCGATATGTTTGATGGTGACAGCGCCCAGAATTACATGTCGCAGTAATACACACTAAGCGCCGCCGGCCCGGAGATGGATTCCCCCAGCCAGGGCCACTAATATATTTTCATAGTTTAGAAGGGACTGTGAAATTTTTATTAAAACAGCCTCAGAAGGACAGGCTGGAACATATCCATTATACCTGCGCCTGGCGCCCAGACAACCGGCTGACGGGAATTTACAAGTAATGTTCAAAACACGTTTGATATATTCAGTTTTGTGTTTTACTGAAAAAAAAAATCAAACAGAATCACAAATATATACATAGCTGTATATGGTATTGGTGTATGTTGTTGGTGTATGTTACGGTTGGTGCTTTATCAGTGATCACACACTAAAACAAATATCTCAGGGGGTATTTATCAAAGTTTGGCAAGCGATAAAATTGAGTTAAACCAGCCAATCAGCTACTGTCATTTTTCAAACACCCCGTCATACTTGGCTACTTTTGAAAACTAGTTTCAGGGAGATTATAGTTGGTAGCAGAGAACATGTAAATTAAGAGTTTCAGACCGGCATGAAGCGGACAGGGCCCCTTTTAAGATAGTTCCAGAGCCCCGATCAGTCGCCGAGTCTCTGTAAAGTTGTAATACAGCGAACCAACAGTCCGTGTGATTTATGAATCCGCGGATTTGGGTAGCACTAATTATCGGAGCACATTTTTGCTGTAAGGAGTAGAGCGCGATTCTGCGCCGCTGTCACACACTGTTCATTCTCTAAAACTCCCAGAGACACTTATTGCCCATTTATTTGATCAATGTCTTTTAAGACACATTCCCACCTGGCAGGGAGTTTGTAGAGAATTTTCCAGGGCACTTCATCTCCGATACTTAATGGTTCAGCTCTCGAAACGACAAGTGTTGTCATTCATTGTGATTTGAGAGAAAAATCCCATTGACAGCTGAATGAATTCACATGTAAATGGCTGAAAGCGGTGTCCACAATACGCAGCCTAAATCCCTGATTAGGGAAATTACCGGAGATGTGCGCGGAGCTCCGACTACTTCAACATGTCTTACAGTTTCCTGCAACTTTTTAAAGTGCACTTAACCACGTTCCTATAGCGATCCCTGACGCAGCTCTGTGAGTACCCAGTGTGAGTCTGGGCATCTGTAGCAAAGGCCGGGATGGTCAAACGTTCCTGTAGGGGATCCCTGACGCAGCTCTGTGAGTACCCAGGGTGAGTCTGGGCATCCGTAGCAAAGGCCGGGGTGGTCTAACATTCCTGTAGGGGATCCCTGCCGTGGCTCTGTGGGTACCCAGGTTGAGTCTGGGCATCCGTAGCAAAGGCCGGGGTGGTCTAAAGTTCCTGTAGGGGCTCGCTCCCCCGGCTCTGTGGGTACACAGCGGGAGTCTGGGCATCCATAGCAAAGGTCGGGGTGGTCTAACGTTCCTGTAGGGGATCCCTCCCACTGCTCTGTGGGTACCTAGTGTGAGTCTGGGCATCCGTAGCAAAGGCCGGGGTGGTCTAACGTTCCTGTAGGGGATCCCTGCTGCTGCTCTGTGGGTACCCAGCGTGAGTCTGGGCATCTGAAGCAAAGGCCGGGGTGGTCTAACGTTACTGTAGGGGATCCCTGCCGCAGCTCTGTGGGTACCCAGCGTGAGTCTGGGCATCTGTAGCAAAGGCCGGGGTGGTCTAACATTCCTGTAGGGGATCCCTGCTGCTGCTCTGTGGGTACCCAGCGTGAGTCTGGGCATCTGAAGCAAAGGCCGGGGTGGTCTAACGTTCCTGTAGGGGATCCCTGCCGCAGCTCTGTGGGTACCCAGCGTGAGTCTGGGCATCTGTAGCAAAGGCCGGGGTGGTCTAACATTCCTGTAGGGGATCCCTGCTGTGGCTCTGTGGGTACCCATGGTGAGTCTGGGCATCCGTAGCAAAGGCCGGGGTGGTCTAACATTCCTGTAGGGGATCCCTGCCGTGGCTCTGTGGGTACCCAGCGTGAGTCTGGGCATCTGTAGCAAAGGCCGGGGTGGTCTAACATTCCTGTAGGGGATCCCTGCTGTGGCTCTGTGGGTACCCAGGGTGAGTCTGGGCATCCGTAGCAAAGGCCGGGGTGGTCTAAAGTTCCTGTAGGGGCTCGCTCCCCCGGCTCTGTGGGTACACAGCGTGAGTCTGGGCATCCATAGCAACGGCCGGGGTGGTCTAACGTTCCTGTAGGGGATCCCTGCCATGGCTCTGTGGGTACCCAGCGTGAGTCTGGGCATCTGTAGCAAAGGCCGGGGTGGTCTAACGTTCCTGAAGGGGATCCCTGCCGCAGCTCTGTGGGTACACAGCGGGAGTCTGGGCATCTGTAGCAAAGGCCGGGGTGGTCTAACGTTCCTGTAGGGGATCCCTGCCGCAGCTCTGTGGGTACCCAGCGTGAGTCTGGGCATCTGTAGCAAAGGCCGGGGTGGTCTAACATTCCTGTAGGGGATCACTGCCGCAGCTCTGTGGGTACACAGCGTGAGTCTGGGCATCCATAGCAAAGGCCGGGATGGTCAAACGTTCCTGTTGGGGATCCCTGTCGTGGCTCTGTGGGTACCCAGTGTGAGTCTGGGCATCAGTAGCAAAGGCCACGGTGGTCTAACGTTCCTATAGGGCAGGGGTGGGGAACCTCAGGCCCATGGCTGGTCTGCGGTGGCCCTCCCACCTGCCAGGAGTCAAGCACAAGGGAATCTCGTGAGAGGTTGGTAGTTCTTTCGAGATTCCTCTTAATCACAGCAGCCGGAGACTGTCAGTCCTATTCAGCGGCAGCTACTGGAGCGTGGGACGGCTGCAGCAGGACAATTTGTAAGAGAAATTTTTACATATGGCCCCCGAAGGATTTGTTCACCATACAAACGGCCCTTGGCGCAAAAAAAGTTCCCCACCCCTGCTATAGGGGATCACTGCCGTGGCTCTGTAGGTACCCAGCGTGAGTCTGGGCATCCATAGTAAAGGCCGGGGTGGTCTAACGTTCCTGTAGGGGATCCCTGCCATGGCTCTGTGGGTACCCAGAGTGAGTCTGGGCAACTGTAGCAAAGGCTGGGGTGGTCTAAAGTTCCTATAGGGGTTCCTGCCATGGCTCTGTGGGTACCCAGCATGAGTCTGGGCATCCGTAGCAAAGGCCAGGGTGGTCTAAAGTTCCTGTAGGGGCTCGCTCCCCCGGCTCTGTGGGTACCCAGCGTGAGTCTGGGCATCCAAAGCAAAGGCCGGGGTAGTCTAACGTTCCTGTAGGGGATCCCTCCCACTGCTCTGTGGGTACCCATCGTGAGTCTGGGCATCTGTAGCAAATGCCAGGGTGGTCTAACGTTCCTATAGGGATCCCTCCCACTGCTCTGTGGGTTCCCAGCTTGAGTCTGGGCATCGCTGGCAGAGGCCGGGGTGGTCTAAGGTTCCGCAGAGTGAAGCCGGTTTGTGATATATTTTCTCAAAAGAGTTTCAAAACAAATAAATGGGCAAAGATATTTTTGTTATTTTCTTTGTTCCCTTCTGTAACCAGGACGACCACCGGGGGGGAGGGGGGGGGGGGTGGGGGGGGGGGGGGAATGGCAGAAGTCCAGTTCACCATGCAGTGGCAGTACTTCCCGCCACCCATCGCCCAGATGCTCATCGCATATGTAGGGATAAGAGCTGCCCTTCGTGATCCCTGCAGTTGCCTGGTCTGTGACCCAGGAGTCCCTCCACATATGCGCAGAGAGGCTGGTGTCCGCTGGGGCATGCTAAGAGAGAGCCGTGTCTTATCAATCACACAGCAGTGCTGCGGAGAGAAGCCATAGGCCAGCTGGCGTAACCCCCGCCGGGATTGGCGATTAAATTGTAATGAAATAATAAATTAGACCCGGGACTACAATGTAGAAGTGGAGTAGAGCTGCCCATGCTGGGGCACCGGAGGTCTCACAGCTTTATTCTTTAGCTGGGTACACGCTGGTAGATCTAAGTTCTCCATACACGCTGCCCGATCCATTGGGACTGACATCACAAATGGGCGGGTAACGGACCACTGAGCTGTCAAACACTGGCGGCTCCCAGCGCGGCTGTACAGGCGGTCTGTGGATCGCCCGTACACACAGCACAACGCATCGACTGTGGTGCACGACGCTATTCACAGAATGGCCGATGGTATGTATGCACCTTTACACTGCAATTTAGATTTGAGCTAGGAGGACCCACCCCTCCCACATCTTACTCTCTGCACATGTTACATCTGCCCCCTGCAGTGCAGCATGGTGTTACCAAGGTGCACAGTCACTGGCGTTGTGCTAGAACACTACCCTCCAACATCTTACTGTCTCTGCACGTATTACATATGCCACCCTCCAGTGCAGCGGAACCTGGGCAACACCAGGCACTGAATCAGCCCCATTTATGTTTTTTTTCTGGCACGTTAAAGCACAAACTGGAAGGATAAGCTGGGAAGATGATTACTATGCTTGGAACAGAGCTCCATGGCAGCAAAGTTATTGGGGACAGGAGGTGACGTTTCCAATCTCCCTCAATGGGAGGCTTAGAGCGTAAACCGTTACTTCGGACCAAATTGATGTATCCACAGTTCAGAAAACTGCGTTGAAGTCTGCGCTGTGCCCGCGTGGTGGGTAAATGAGATTTATTGTAATAAACACCCCCTGCGCGTCTCTCAGAGATTGCAGAGCGCCGCTCAGCAGGTGAGGGGGCGCATGTTACTTGGAATGTGATGGAATCGGTGGTATTTCAGGTTC
The DNA here is from genome assembly GCF_055691185.1 of Crinia signifera. Taxonomy (NCBI): domain Eukaryota; kingdom Metazoa; phylum Chordata; class Amphibia; order Anura; family Myobatrachidae; genus Crinia; species Crinia signifera. The sequence goes on along the minus strand of NC_139224.1, from coordinate 172,449,807 downwards.
TTTTATCACAGTTTCTGCTTTCTGATATAACTTCTCCATCGCTGCGGTCGTCCGAGTGAAAACCATTTCTGCTTTCATGTAGAAAATCCAACAATCCACTAATAAGGGTTTATGATACAGAATATTCCAGCGCCTGCTTCCCAACGCATCTGATAATGTTACCGGGGGTTACACATCTTCAGAATAGTTTCATTTGCTGGTTCATTCAGGGCTGCCAAGAGAAATCCTGGGCCCCGGTACAACAGCGTCACGGGGCCCCCCTGGAGTGGCGAGCAACAGAAAAGAGGTGTGGCCATTAAAGGATATAGGGGTGTGTACCACACCATATACCCTTTATGCAACACAATAGTAGACCCCTTATACTTGCCCCTTACACATTATGCTACACAGAATGAGCCAAAATTCTAATCGATTACTTGCCGCCCCGTTCGTATGCAGCAGTGTGGACAGAAGCGTGGGGTGGTGGATATGGGTTGCGCCCATGGGAGTAAGGGGTCGTGGTCACGGATGGGCAGATAGCGCCAGGGTCCCTGCGGACGATGGGAACTAGGTAATAGCTCCCATCCTCCGCAAGGACCCCACTGCTGTCTGCCCATCCGTCACAGGGACCCTCTGCCCCCCTGCGCTGCCCAGACCCCTATGCCATACAGCAGGGGTGGCTAGCCCACGGATCCTCTCTCCAAGATCTGTGGCTGGCACGATCATCCCCATTTGAAGCGCCGCCTCTGGAGTATAAGGCTCCCAAGCTCACACACGCAGCAGGGAAAGCGGCAACAGTTCTGGCAAGAAGCAGCAGATGCCACTACTTGCAGTATTGCCGAGCTGAGCTGCCGGTATCTGCTGTGTCCCCCAAAGCTACAGATCCGGCGCCAAGAGCAGCTGCATTGTGATGGCCAGCGGTATGTGCACCTGGGGGGAGAGGGGGGATTGTGTCCATTAAACCTCTTTAATGTCATGTGATCCTGGGCAGTATGGTCCCACCCAGATCGCATTCCATATATGATCCGTCATAAATGGGCCCCATGTAGCCTGTTCCCTTCACACACATTGGAGGTCATTCTGATTGACCACAAAGCTGCAAAATTTGCAGCTTTGCAGGTTATCTAAATACCTCCGATTTCACGCATGCGAACGGATGTTTTACATACAGTAATCATCGATTTGCAGCTTGTGCGCCGGGCAGTGCGGTCGCCGACCATCAAATGATTGCTCAAGCGCTCGCAGATCTAAGTCAGTCTCTGCTGTCTTAGATCTGTGGCGCTCCTGTACCAGAAGAGGGTGGGCAGCTGACATCCGGTGACATCAGCTGCCCTCCCTCGGCACCCACGTCATGGGAGTTCCCATGGGCGCAACCCATATCCACCACCCCACGCTTCCGTCCACACTGCTGCATGCGATCGGGGCGGCAAATAATCGGTTTGCCACACCCGCTCACACAAAGTGGCTGCACATGCACAACATCACTCCCCTGTGTGAACGTGCGGGGGGGCGAACCAACCTGAATGAGGGCCATAGCCTGTTACACACACACATAGCCTGTTACACAAACACACACATATATATATATATATATATATACACATACAAAGCCTGTTACACACACACACACACACACATATATACAAAGCCTGTTACACACACACATATACATACATAGCCTGTTACACAAACACATATACATACATAGCCTGTTACACACACACATATAGCCTGTTACTCACACACACACACACACACACACACACACACACATATATATACACATACATACATACATAGCCTGTTCCTTCACACATACAGAACATAGCCTGTAACACACACACACATATATATACAAAGCCTGTTACACACACACACACACACACACACATATAGACATACATACATAGCCTGTTACACACACACACACACACACATATAGACATACATACATACATACATAGCCTGTCACACACACACACACACACACACACACACACACAAAGCCTGTTACACACACACACACACACACACACACACACATACCCTGTTACACACACACACACATATACACAAAGCCTGTTACACACACACACACACACATAGCCTGTTACACACACACACAGCCTGTTACACACACACACATAGCCTGTTACAAAAAAAATAAAAAAATCCCTTACCCACAGGATTTAGGGGCGAGTTGCACTAAGCTTTAAAAGTGATAAAATGGAGAGTGATAAGCAACCAACCATTCGGCTCCTGTCTGACATTTTCCAACACAGTCTGTGACATGGCAGACAAGGGCTGATTGGCTGGCTGTTTAGCACTCTATTTTATCACTTTGAAAGCTTAGTGCTTCTGGCCCTATGTCTGCAAAAAAAAAAAATCATGCAACTAATTTTTCTTAATTGGAAAACATATGTAATGGGAAAAACAAAGATACCAACACATATAACTTGTATACAAACACACACAAAAAAAAAAAATATATATATATATATATATATATATAGACTTTATTATGTAAACCGAGCCCCTGCTATTGATTGCTAAAGGAGTGGAGTAGTAGTCTGTCCTCACCTCTGCCCTCTCTCTCCTGCAGTCTGGACTCTGGGGGCTCAATAAGGTTTCTTTTAATGCTGCTCCTCTTTCAAGTGCAGTTAGCACTACGCAGTGCAGCAAACCCCGATAAGCTCCGCCCCTTTTCACTCTTTTGCCTCTGGAATTGCTGGGAGAGGAAACCTGGCTCTCCATTGGTCAAAGGCAGCCATCTTTTTGTAGCCAGCTACGGGGGCAGCCATTTTCTGTTAGCCCCGTGCTGCTACTACTACAGTACATAGGTGAGAATCGGCCGTGGCATGGGGAGCAGCAGGAGGCAGGACGGAGCATTATGACATGTACCTGCCTCTGGTAGTCAGGTGGGCGGCCCTGTAACACATAAATTATACTGGCCTGGGGGGCAGATGGCACCCTGCCCCCCGCCTACCCCGCCTCGGGCTTAGGCACATTCGGGGGCGTGGCCTAATCGCGGCCCCCGTGGCCACGCCCCCTTTAAAAAATAATAATTATTTTTTTTTTATTTATTTTTTTGTGTGTCGGGACCCGGGCCCCCCTGGTAGGCCCGGGCCCAGGTAAAATGTACCCGCCCCCCCTGCCTCTCGGCGGCCCTGGGTTCATTACGAGCCCGTCTTCAGCTTCTGCACAAATGTTGTGTAATCATTTATGGAAGCCTGCAGTGTTTTTCAGTCATTACTATATATCATCTGGTGGCAAGATTTACTGATTTGTGCTCTGAACTCACATACAGCATTAGATATATGGTTATATCCAGCTTTGTGTCTTATCCCACGGCAACAGAATCTGCTACCTGATATAAAAACATGGCTGAAAAGCACTTGCCATGTAGGAATGTACAGCGGTCACTTCGGCTATATTACAGATGTTCCAGCTAATTATTACTGATGCCATGTTGCCAAAACTGACACTCTCTGGAGGGTACATATTCTAAAGCTTCTAAAAATTAAAAAAGGGGCAGTTGCCCCTAGCAACCAAACAGATTCTGTCCATCATTTTCCAGGATGCAATATCGCCTCTTGTCATTTTTATAAGCGATAGTAAACGTACACCTGGACAGAAGTTAGTTATACCCAACACCAATGACCCAGGACAATGATTTCCGGTACTGACACTATATACATACAAGTAATCGTTTAAAGAATAAAGATTATTTCACAAATGCGCTGTATTATTTGCCTCATCTCTCTAATTGCATCCAAGTAATCTACAAAATGAAGAAGTAATGAGCAATATTTCTTTAAAGCGCATTAAACAATACTGTCAAAATGCAAATTTATTCATTAAGTATAAATGAGGTTGGTAAATATTCATGAAGTGTTTCTTGCGGTGTATAATTAATCTTCTGTACTATATGTCCAAAGCCATTTGGTGATGCAGAGAAAATTCTCCCATAGATGGAAGACAACAGGATTGAGGAGAAGAGATTACAATGGTCTCTTTAATGTACGGAGCCTCTCGCCGCTGTTTGTCTACAAAATACAATATTAAAGAAGAGCGCGGCGACGCCATTACGGTCTGGTTTGTGCGCAGCGGAGGCCGAGGGGAAAGGGGACTGTATCGATAACGGTACATGAGATTGTGTGACAAAATAATGACAAACAAGAAAGTCAATTTTAAATATTCCAACACTATTTTGGTGAGAAAAAAAAAAGAAAAAGCTTACAAATTGGGGTCCTCAAAATGAACAATGCATGTATAGTACAGGTACAGACAGTGTAAGGGGGGGGGGGGGGGCACAGAACATACTGTCCCTCTGGCACACCGGCGTCAGCCCCCCCAGCTAGAGTGCACCAACATCACTAGCTGTCCCTCTTGTGCAGCAGCAGAATCAGGCAGCTAGAATGTGAGCAGGACAGTATGCAGTGCATGAAGAGGCACACAAGAGAATCAGGTTTCGGGCCAGATGCACTGAGCTTCAAAAGTGATCAAATGGAGAGTGTTAAAAAAAACAACCAATCAGTTCCTGTCTGACATTTTTCAAACACAGTCTGTGACATGGCAGGCAGGAGCTGATTGGCTGGCTGTTTCTCACTCTCCATTTTATCACTTTTGAAGCTTAGTGCACCTGGCCCTTCATGAGGTACACTTATTGCCATAATCCTTCTTAAAGCCTTCTGTGTGATTTGCACTGGCATGGTGAAAGTTCCATATCACTGGCTGGGAGGGGTCTATAAAAGGTGCAACACAAGAGTTGTGTGTATGTGTGGCAGTCCACCCCTGGTGTACTCTTGTGCCCCCAAAGAGATTTTAATTGCAGCCAATGCTGCTCAGAGGAAAACCTCCTTTGCTTGTGGAAGCTGCAGGTCTGTGAGGGGTTAACAGACTCAGCTAGTGTCCTAGTGTCCCAGCTCCCCTGCACATGAGACAGGAAGCTGGGAGGTCAGAGGTGATCCCAGCAGCAGTGTGTGAGAGAGAGAGAAAGTGTGCAGAGGGGAGAATAGCTTGTATCCTGAGCCAGGAAGCATGCAGACAGAGATGCTGTGCAGAGAGAAGCACACATCTGAGACCAGGCACTGGGAGCAAGGACCCAGCAGTGAATGACAGCCAGCACTGCTGACCAGAAGAAGGGGTGAGCAGCATGTGAAGGGGGACAGAGCCCTGTAGGAGTGACTGCAGAGACCTACAGCACGGAACTAGGCAGAGAGGGACATTGCAGCCCATCTGGGAGTCACCCAGAGGACCACACAGCACCCAAGACAGGCAGTGGCCAGCCAGGAGTCGTGACAAGCAGGAGCTGGCAACTGCAGCTGATTGTTCAGGTACTGGGGTGTTGGATACCCCTACTAACAGGACTGCCTGTTTGCCTCTGATACAGGAGATTGCCCTAAGGGATGGGAATCTGCCTGCCCCTCTTAGAGAGGATTTTTGATCACTTTTGATATACATAAAAGTAGTGTGCACACTAAGTTATGGCCTAATCACCTTGTGAGGATTTCCTTCGCGGGACCGTTATTCAAATTCAGGAACTGTGTTGTTTTGCACCAGGGACTACCGCGCAGTGTATATAGGGTGCATAGCGCCACTTGGCGGACATGTTGTGACGTAATATTATTCTGTCATATTGTTATTGTTGTGATGTAATTTATTGCGTAATTGTTCTCTCGTTAATCTGGTCATTGATTAGTTATAGATTTAATTACTGAATGATATAAAGTGACTGTTTTGCATAAGTACGTGAGTGTATTGCAGCAACCCATTTACATATCTCCTTTAAATAAATATTTGTTGCTGCTAGCCGTAGTAGCCTTGTCTTTTGTGGGTTCTCCTTGGGTTGTGCCATTCCCTGCCACAGGTTCTCCGGAAGAAGCCGTGAGGAATCCAGAAGCTGCCGCCGTAATCAGCTCCAGATTCAGGTACCATCTTACACCACACCGTTACAGGGGCACTGTCACATATGTGTAGGGCAGACACCAGGCACATATGCAGGAAAATGCATCCATCCATCCTCCAACACCCCGTACCTAATTCCCTCCTGCCCATCCCATTTCTGTCCTATACGATCACAACTTGCTGTATTCTGTATAGCCACCGGCCTAATTACTCGCTTTCCCGCTCCATGCTCCGGCCCTGTGAGAGATTTCTGGGGATTCAGTGCAGCTTCCGACAAACCTGCTGCCTTCCATGTACAGCATTCCTTCCAGTGCTGGCTGCTGGGTAAAGCCATAGCAGTCAGAATCAGTTAACTGCTCAACAACCAATAGGAGACCAGGTTGCCGACTCCTGCAGCCAATCCCTGCTCTCCCAGAGGTATATAAGGCTAATCCCTGCACACAGCACTTGCCAGTGCAATATTGTCTACAGCCTAGTCATGCGATTCCGTGAGAGCTCCAGCTGATACTAATCCTACTCATCTGTTCCAGTCCAATATCCTGTTCGATCAGATCCAATTCTATATCCAGTGCCACCCTGGTTCCTGCTAGATCCTGAAGTATACAGTTTGCTTCCAAATGATCCCACGAATTGGACAATTATTGTTGCATCAACCCGTGACTCTTTGTGCACGTCCTTTCCTATTGTACCTTTTACCCAAGGTGTACAAGGGTTTGGATAACCCCCCGGCAGACCTATAATTTCTGCCCGGGGGTCGTTATACCATTCCATTTCCATGTACCTTGATTATTTCTTACAGCCATGTATACAGGGTATGTCTTCATACCTAAAAGATACTAATGCACTATTACAGAAGATGTCTGGTCTCGAGAGTTTACCTGTGGATTGCGTGCTGGGCACCATTGACAGCTGCAGCCTATATACCTGCATTCCACACGAGCTGGGACTAGAGGCGGTTTTGTTATTAATAACTGACAATTCTCTCTATACAGGTCCGGCAATTGCAGTTTTTATGAAGCTCCTGTCCCTTACATTAAAATGCAATTATTTTACCTTTAATGGTAAATTCTACCTCCAGTGCAAGGGATGCGCGATGGGGTCCTCTGTGACCCCTTCATTCACAAACGCCTTCATGTATTCCATTGGTAAATTACTGTTCACAGAAAAGCAGGCCATTAACCGGTCAGTGATCTTGTACCTCAGGTACATAGACGACCTGCTGGTGATTTGGGCTGGAACCACGGATGAGCTGGAAATGCATATCAACACCCATAATATGACTGACTCTCCAGTCAAATTTAAGCACAATATCAGCAACTCTAACGTACAGTACTTGGATGTAAATATTAAATTAATTAATGGGTCAATTGTAACATCGCTTTAGATAAAACCTACGGACAGGAATAATATCCTACCTGCTAGTAGTCATCATCCTATCCCATTGAAAAAAGGCCTCCCATTTTCCCATATGCTAAGGGTCCGCTGGATTTCAAGCGCTCCCGCAGTTCTGGAAACATCATTAGATCAGAAGGTCACTAAATTTGTGGCAAGAGGGTATAGCCATCATGAGCTGTTACAATCTAAAAATAGAGTGCTGGCCATGAGTCGCGAACAGGCACTCAATCCTATCGCTTCCAATCGGACCAGTGACAGATTGATCTGGGTTAACTCTTTTCACAATAAAAGTGCCCAACTCAGCCAGATTACCAAAAAATATTGACCAATCCTTACCACAGACCCTCAACTTCCCTCTTTGCTGAACAAGAAAGGCACCCACTTACATCCCGTGATGATGTCACACGCATAACGGAGAAGCTGAAGCAGGAGAGAGGCAGAGAGACCAGCAGACACTGCTGCTTTCCTTGGCTCCGACGCATCCCAGGCCACCCTAGCACGCCCATCCGCCCGCCCATCCGCCCGCCCATCCTGTACACAATAGCCAATAGCTGGCTCTGTGTACAGTCAGTTGAATCAGTGGGGGGATGGCGCTGCGGCTGACTCGCCTCCAGTGCTCAGTCAGTGGGCAGCGGCAGGCAGCAGCATATCAGTTCGTCAAGTGGGTGCCGGCGCCCACACAGACCCTGCTGCTGCTTGCTCCCCCAAGCGGCTGCTGGGGCTGCCTTACAGTAGTTACGCCACTGAGTCCACAGCGTTGCTGCGTGCGGAGAGCAGGTGGATCAACGTGTAAACTTCATGAACTTGATTTGTTATTTTGTAGCCGGCTCTGTGTACAGTCAGTTGACTTTAAAGGGTTTAATACCCGAAACGTCGATCACTTACCTACTGTAATGGGTCTTTTTATTGCTTGTTTGTTAAGTTGATGGAGAGGAATGCCTGTTGCAGTCTGCACGTCTCTGTATCCATGTTGGAAATATACAGTATATATACATACACACAAACACACACACACACACACACACACACACACACACACACACACACACACAGTGGGCCAAATGTAATAGGGTGAGAGTTCCAGAAAGTGAGAGATTTTGGGAGAGTTTTCCCTTTTTTTTTTAAAGCAGCAATAAATTACTTGGCAAATTCAACCTGGTTTTGCAGTGTAATTGATTGCCACTTTAAAAAAAATGGGAAAACTCTCCCAAAATCTCTCACTTTCTGAAACTCTCACCCTATTACATTTGGCCCAGCGTGTATGTCCGGCACTCCTCTCTGCAATGATGGAGATATATGCCAAGGTGCCTTCCTTTAATTCAAAAAATAGAAATTCATGGTGACCTTTGTACCAAAAGAAACCCAAGTGGCACTCACTGGACTTGATATTGCAAAAAACAGTGGTTTAATGTAAATCCATCAACATTTCAAGATTGTTAAGATCTTTTCAACAGGATGACAATAAAGAAAATATCAAACAGTGCCTGCTGCTCTATAGATTTATAATCTGCGCTGAGCATCTGAGCGTCTCCTAGTTCCCCAGTGCCCTTCACTGTGTTCTGTGCTCGGAAGAGCTTAAAAAATCAGATGAATTCAGTGACTCTGATCCCTGTCACATAAGCATTGCTGCCGTTATTGATTGGGAGGAGGCTGTAACTCAGTGCAAATATTTAGCATAGCGCTGGGCATATAGGAAAAGTAGAACACACACATATACATACTGTACATACACACACACAGGGGCAAATGCAGGATTTTCAGAAGGGGGTTTCCAGAGAGGGGCGGAGCAAAGCACGGAGATGGACACTTAGGTGACCCAGTATATGCCGAGTCAGTTAAAGTATTATAGATAGACCAAATGTCTTATTAATAATAATAATAAATATATATATATATATATATATTTATATATTTAACAGCAGTGTAGACCCCTGGGCATAGCAATGTATTGGGGCCCCTACCGATCCTCCAGCAGTAGAGGTAGGGGGTGCTATGAGCGGAAGCTTTGATGTCCCGCGGGTGGTAGGGGGTATTATATCAACTGCTCAGCATGTAGGGCCTGGATCAGTAATTACCACTAATTACCCCTTTACTGCACGGATGGTGGGAGATGAGGTGGGAGAAGGGTGCGTTGGGCTGAATGAAGGGGTCCTGATACATAACTTCCAGGGTGGTAGAGGATGTTTAATATGCAGAGGAGGGGTGTATAGTGAAGTGAGCTTATTATTCAGAATTTTCTGGTGGGAGGACAGCTTGCTTGACTGCAGATATCTCCAGTTCCTGGAACTAGATTTCTTAGCTTTTAATGGAATTAAAAACTAGAGAATCCCACCTACCAAATGATACTGGGGACTAGGGGATCAGAGTTCAGGAGGCAGAGCAATCTACCAACGAGAATATACAACTACATACCAGGTGTGTGGAGCTGGAGCAGTAACCAGCTGCTGGAAGGCTGGTATCTCTGGTTCTGGGAACAGTAGAGACAAGCTACTAGTGTCCTTCAAAGGGGGAGAGTTACAGCTTTTGGAATATACCCTCAGAAAAACTCTAAGTCAGACAGAACCTGAAATATCTGACTGGGAAGAGCAATTCATAGGCTTGGATGGGGACCATTCCTTTGAAGTCAGATATCTCCGGTTTCCCAGGGTGGATTTTTAAAATTCTTGTACCCATGGAAAGAGGGGACCCTCATCTTTCAGACTAGGACCCATAGATTCCTGGGGGGTTCCTGGGTACTCAGAAACCTGCATGCGCTACTGACACACACACACACACATATATATCCATCTGACAAAGTTTATGACAAAACGCGTTGGGTAATGGCCTAGCGTCGTCTCTGACTGAAGGAATCCAGATACCAGTGAGTGTAACGGCTCCAACGTTCTGTGCGTGCAGCACTGGTCATACGCTACATTTCTGCGGTTTACTATACCGCCTCTTGGGGTACATTAAAAAAATGTCAGGTTTTTTTTTTCGCTCCTACGCTATTATTAACATAATTTCCACTCTATTCCTTTCTGTCCTAAACACCTCACACCCCATAATGTTTTTAGGCCAAAAGGTTGCACCGAAGTAGCTGGACTATGCTGTGACACAAGTGTGCGGCACAAACACGTGGCTCATTTAGGAGTGGTACTGCAGCGGCAGACAGGATGGCAGTTTGAAAAACTGACAAAAAAAGCCCCAAAGAGCACATAATGCAAAGAAAATAGGTGCAAGAAATTGTCCTTGGGCCCTCCCACTCACCCGTATGTTGCATAAATAGAAATGCACACGGTCTTAAACAAACCAATCATTTCTGCGACAGGGTCTCCCACATGACTGTGGCTGAAATGATTGGTTGGTTTGGGCCCCAACAAAAAAAAGAAGCAATTCATCTCTCCCTCTACAAACCAGCTCTACAGAGGCAAGATGTCGTTGTCATCCTCATCCTCTGATTCCTCACCCCCATCAGTTTGTACAGTACTTCCTCATCCTCACAGATTATCAATTCGTCCCTGCTGGACTCCACAATCACAACCTCTGTAGGCTCTGGAGGTAATTCCTGGTCTTCATTGAAGAATTGATAATTCATTTTGATGAACATCATCTTCTCCACATTTTGCGGACGCAACGTCCTTCGCCGCTCACTGACCAGGTTCCCAGCTGCACTAAAATCTCCTTCGGAGTACACACTGGATGGGGGACAACTCAGGTAAAATAGAGCCAGTTTGTACAGGGGCCTCCAAACTGCCTTTTTTCCCTTCCAGTACAGGTACGGACTGTCTAACATGTCTACTTGGATGCTGTCTCCAAAGTAATCCTCCACCATTTTTCCAGTGGTGACAGCATCCAATGCACCGACAGTAGACATGTTAGCAATCGTTGGCAGGTCCTTTACTCCGGACCAGATGTCCGAACTCCCTCCTGCCTGCCCTGCATCCCCGCCAGCGGGTTGTGTGGGAAATCGCAGCTGTTTCCTCGCAGGCACAGGTGCGGGAGAAAATGAAGGAGAAGCTGGGGCCGTGTCACGGTCCATTTCAGATGACAATCTCCTAACCAGCAGGTCTTTGCACCTTTGTAGACTTGTGTCTGCCGAAAACAGAGACACAACATACGCTTTAAATCAAGGATCGAGCACGGTGGCCAGAATGTATTCCTCTGACTTTAACAGACAGACCACCCTCGTATCCTGGCAAAGCTTATGGAGGGCTTCATCCACAATAGCGACATGCTTTGCGGAATCGCTACGCTTTAGCTCCTCCTTCACTTCCTCCAGCTGCTTGTGCAACAGCCTGATCAGGGGAATCACCTGACTAATGCTGACTTCACGTGTGGCTAGTTCAAACGGCTGGAGAACCTTGCACAACATGGAAATCAGCCTCCACTGTGCGTGAGTCAGGTGCAGCCCCGCTCCTCTGCCTATGTCGTAGGTGGCTGTGTAGGCTTGAATGGCCTTTTGCTGCTCCTCCATCCTCTGCAGCATATAGAGGGTGGAGTTCCAGCGCGTCACCACCTCTTGTTTAAGCTGATGGAAGGGCAGGTTGTGGAGTTTTTGCTCCGGCTCCAGCCTTCGGCAGGCAGTGGTGGAATGCTGAAAGTGTCCGCAAGCATCTCCTGCACGCTCCTGTCATTTTTGATGAAATGTTGCACCACCAAATTTATTGTGTGGGCAAAACATGGCACGTGCTGGAAATTGCCCATGTTTAATGCCCGCACAATGTTACTGGCGTTGTCTGACACCACAAATCCCCAGGAGAGTCTAAGGGGGGTAAGTTACTGGGAGATGATTTCCCTCAGTTTCTCTAAGAGGTTGTCGGCATTGTGCCTTTTCCTGAAACAGGTGATACACAGCGTAGCCTGCCATGGAAGGAGCTGGCGTGCAGGAGATGCTGCTGCTGATGATGCGGAATGCGATGCATCTACCCAGTGGGCTGTCACAGTCATATAGTCCTTAGTTTGCCCTGATACACTTGTCCACATGTCCGTAGTTAAGTGGACAGTGGGTACAGCCACATTATTCAGGGCATTGAGGACACTTTTTTTACTTCCCTGTACATCACGGGTATCGCCTGCCTAGTGAAGTGGAATCTAGACGGGATTTAGTACCGGGGACACAATACCTCCATCAACCGTCTAAATCCCACTCCACTGATGCCGGACACCGGATGCACATCTAACACCAACATAGCTGTCAAGGCTGCAGTTATCCGCTTTGCCATAGGATGACTGCTGTCATATTTCGTCCTCATGGCAAACGACTGTTGGACGGTCAACTGCGTAGTGAAAGACGTAGCGATCTTACGACTTCCCCTCTGGGATGATGACCAACTCCCAGCAGCAGCAGGCGTAGCGCTGCAGGATCCTCTGGAGGAATCTCAGATAGAAGATGAGTCAGTCATGCTGGTGACATGGCATGCAGGACTCCACCAGATCCAGATCGAGGAGGAATTTGACGAGGAGGGAGTTGGTGGTAGCTTTTCAGGCACTTGGCTCCAAAAGGAGGACCAAGGGATTTAGGTGTCCCTGGACTGCTAGCCGCAGTTCCTGAACTATACTCTGATTTATGAAGGTTCCTCAGGTGACGTATAAGGAAGGATGTCCCTAGGTGGGCAAGATCCTTACCCCTGCTTATTGGAGCTTTACATAAGCTACAATACATATGGCAATACATTTGTTGTCCGGATTCGGAAAAACCGTAGAGGAGGATTTATTAGTCCTCTGCCCATTCTATGGACAACAACTTTTCCCCCCCTGGTGCCTCATTCCCGCCTGGTGCCTCATTTAAGCAAACTATCTCTGCATCCTCCTCGTCAACTTCCTCCTCAGCACCAGCTACATCAATATCCTCCTCCTGATGTACAAAATCACCTTCATTAAAAAAATCTGGAACTAGACTGTGGGTGATCCTTCCAGCATATGCAGAGGGCGTACTGCAAATGGTGGAAGGAGCCACCTCTTCACGTACAGTGATGGGAAGGTCCGGCATCACAACCACCGACACCCTAGGACTCTCCTTGGGGATTTGGGATATGTCTTTAGAAGGCAGAGTTGTTTTCTGAGTTTTTTTAGTCGGTGTCAGCCTAACTCTCTTAAATGTACTATAGGGCGGGGGAGAGGAGGAGGACTTTGATCATCATCTGAAGCTGCACCACTAGTCATGAAGTTAGGCCATGGCCTTAGCCGTTCCTTGCAACTCCGTGTCGTAAATGGCATATTGGCAAGTTTACGTTTCTCTTCCAACAATTCACATTTACTTTTTCTAATCCTTTTACCGAACTTTGGTTTTGATTGTACATGCCCTCTGCTTTCACACTGGGCATCGGCCGTGGCAGACGACGTTGTTGGCATTTCATCGTCTATGTCATGACTAGTGGCAGCAGCTTCAGAACCATGAGGAAGTGGATCTTCATCTTTCCCTATTTTTTATCCTCCATATTTTTGGATCTCCATTATTTTTGTGGAGTTATGTCACAGGACAGCACCACTGGAGTGCAATTATAATACGTCAGTAGGTATGCACCAGCAGGCAGGTATTACAGATACGGCAGTACTAGGCACCAGACATATAGATAAGGCAGTACTAGGCACCAGACAGGTAGATACGGCAGCACTAGGCACCAGACAGGTAGATACAGCAGTACTAGGCACAAGACAGGTAGATACAGCAGTACTAGGCACAAGACAGGTAGATATAGCAGTACTAGGCACAAGACAGGTAGATACGGCAGTACTAGGCACAAGACAAGTAGATACGGCAGTACTAGGCACCAGACAGTTAGATACGGTAGTACTAAGCACAAGACAGGTAGATACAGCAGTACTAGGCACCAGACAGGTAGATACGGCAGTACTAGGCACAAGATAGGTAGATACAGCAGTACTAGGCACCAGACAGGTAGATACATCAGTACTAGGCATCAGACAGGTAGTTACGGCAGTACTAGGCACCAGACAGGTAGATACGGCAGTACTAGACACCAGACAGGTAGACACGGAAGTACTAGGCACCAGACAGGTAGATACGGCAGTACTAGGCAGTGGGCACCAGGCCAGACAGTTAGATACGGCAGTACTAGGCACCAGACAGGTAGATACGGCAGTACTAGGCATCCAGACAGGTAGATACGGCAGTACTAGGCAGTGGGCACCAGGCCAGACAGTTAGATACGGCAGTACTAGGCACAAGACAGGTAGACACGGCAGTACTAGGCACAAGACAGGTAGATACGGCAGTACTAGGCACCAGACAGGCAGATACAGCAGTACTAGGCACAAGACAGGTAGATACAGCAGTACTAGGCACAAGACAGGTAGATACAGCAGTACTAGGCACAAGACAGGTAGATACGGCAGTACTAGGCACAAGACAAGTAGATACGGCAGTTCTAGGCACCAGACAGTTAGATACGGTAGTACTAAGCACAAGACAGGTAGATACAGCAGTACTAGGCACCAGACAGGTAGATACGGCAGTACTAGGCACAAGATAGGTAGATACAGCAGTACCAGGCACCAGACAGGTAGATACATCAGCACTAGGCATCAGACAGGTAGTTACGGCAGTACTAGGCACCAGACAGGTAGATACGGCAGTACTAGGCAGTGGGCACCAGGCCAGACAGTTAGATACGGCAGTACTAGGCACCAGACAGGGAGATACGGCAGTACTAGGCATCCAGACAGGTAGATACGGCAGTACTAGGCAGTGGGCACCAGGCCAGAAAGGTAGATACGGCAGTACTAGGCACAAGACAGGTAGACACGGCAGTACTAGGCACAAGACAGGTAGATACGGCAGTACTAGGCACCAGACAGTTAGATACGGCAGTACTAGGCACCAGACGCTAGATACGGCAGTACTAGGCACTAGACAGGTAGTACTACAAGTACACAGTTAGTTACACACAGCACAATCAGTTATTATCACTGTTACACAGCTGACTGTCCTTGCTGGGGTGATCCTACCCTAAGCAGAGAGGAGGACAGATTACACAGCAGCACTGAGGGAGACAAGCCCCAGCGACAACTTCAGTTTAAAAAGTGGAAGTGGGCGGGGCCTCACCCTATCAAGGCCCCAGCAGACAGCCTGGGTGGGCGTGGGCGCCCCTGAGACAGGCCCCAGCAGACAGCCCCAGCGACAACTTCAGTTTAAGCCCCAGCAGCAGCACCAACACACCCTCTCCCATCCCGCTCCTAGACTAGAGTGAAGATGGCGGGCATGGGAGCCGCTATTTAAAGCATCGCGAGAATCCGGCGCCGGGCGATGACGTTTTGCCCGTGCGGCCGGATCTGAGTCAGACGGGAAGCTCTGAGCGCTGCTCGGATCTGGGCTCGGATTGATGACGTTCGTGCGGGCTCGGATCTGGGAAATCCGAGCCCACACATCCCTAATAGGCATGCGCAATATATTGATAATAGTCCGTCTTGCAAAGTTGCGCCCATGCGATCAGGTCTGAATTACCCCCATAAGCAGAATACTTTGCCTGGTGTCTTCCTGGTACATTGTAACTCTTCTCCCAGTGCTCACCAGAATCCAGGCTGAGCGTTCAGATGCCGCCGGGCTGAGCTGTGGCCTTAATCAGCCAAAGAGCTTTTATCCTCCATCCTTCGCCCCATAGCTGGCTGCATTATCTGTTATTCTGAAAACTCCCCATGTCAGACTTCATTTATGTAATGAGAGACTGAAAGTCAGTTCAATACACTCAATTTATCCTCCTGGTCAGCAGCTGCAGTTGCAGAGTCCATCAATTCAGAAATATGAGACAGACCAACATGCTGATCCTTGCAGATCTGCGTTCCATATCTGACGCATCGTCTGACCCAGAAAACATCATCAATGGGAACTGTAGGCAGCACTTACATTGTGCCTGTAGCAACAATGGCGGAACTCCTGGAGGCAACGGAAGCCTCTGGACACCACATGGTGGGGGGGTATGAAGCAGTGGGGCCTGATGGAGGGACAATGCAGCACCCAACGGGACCCTCTGATGACCAGGATTGGCAGTTCTCCGTTCACAGATGCAGCCCAGGCCATAACATTTAGTGGCATTACCGGCCACATACTGCCCATCACCCAAGGAACACACCAATCACAAATACACAGAAACCAGTATATAACTAAATATTACAATGATAATATTCTTCTTATAAAGAAAGAGGTGCAACAATGTACAAGATGTTGATATAAATAAATGTAACTGCTACTCTTCTTTGCAGCAGGATATAAATGCAACAATGCATAGGTTGGAATGTAATAAACCAGTAGGATATAATACAGAGATACTCTAGAAACTTAGCTTTTCTGATAGCCAGGAACACAGGACTGAGACTCAAACTGGCAAGGCACAAACTCAGGTTTGTTACAGACCAGGCTCAGGTAACAAGACTCTATAACCGGCTATGAGTCAAAGGCAGGTTGGGTTATACAGGGAGCAACTACCAATGAGAACACCAGCAAGGACAAGCCCCCTAATCATGGCAGGTGGACAACCAGACACACAGGCAGAGTACTTATGGCCTAATTATGTGACAGCTGAGTGGATACACAGCTGCCTGCAGCTAACCACCTGACAAACACTGCAGCCTGACATACAGAGAAAAACTGCAGCTAAACCTGCACACAGAACACATAAAGGAATCAGGCTGCAGTAACCCAGACTGGCTTGTACCACTTATATGTGGTGAAATGAGCAATTAATGTGTGCGTTTTTTTTCCCTCTGGAGGACACTTTTTTTTTCCTGTGGGGATAATGGTTTTCCCTGTGGGAGCCCATTTATGGATTGATAATTAAAGTAAAACTTTTAGGACTCTATTATCATTTTGTGCTGTCCCCCAGAAATGAAGGTTAAAGGTTTCTTAATGTTGTTATTTGTAACAATAAGGAATCATTATGCCCCAGATGTACTATGAATAGGTCGCCAGGACAGGAGCCTTCAATAGTTGCCCACCCTGACGATAACTGAGAAGTAATGTGAACGTGTTTTAATGAGCATCTAACGATGAGCACTGGGGAGGGGGGCACCACCCTCTATTTCGCTTCTGGGGATCTGGAATTAATTGTGTTGCAGCACCCCTGTGCTGCGGTATAGAATTTTTTTTTTTTTTTATTCTGTTTTTATTGAAAATTGAAGAATTACAATCCGATGTACAGTAAAAAAAAAAAACAGGTGATCATATAATAAAAAGGGGTTACGCAGTCATTGTCCAGCATAGTACAGATTAATAGACAGTACATGACCATCTGATATAGCAGAACAAAATACATTTCCAATCGTTAAACAGCTGGCACATAACAATTATTCTAAGAAATAACACTGGATGTATTTCTAGAGAACTAGGGGGGAAAGAAGAAGCCTTCAAATCGAGTCAGCATCTATTCCCCGCTGACAAGGTACTGATTCCCCACCCCCACCCCACGGGACACTGCTAGCACCGGCCGGGGGAACGTCCCCAAAATCCGTGACGTTCCCGTGGGAAACGGGACAGTTGGGAGGTATGATGTTGATATAGTAGTAAACTGTAGAGAACCAGTCGGTACGTGTAGGGGGAATAGTGGCTTTATAGTGGATACTGAGGTGGATTTTTCACATGCCAACTAGTGTGGTGGATACGCCCGTGACGTGCATGGTGTATGGTGGGTATGATATAAAGAAGAATAATTGTCTTCCGTCTTGTGCTACAGCGAGCCATAACTTTCTTATGCAGGATGGGTTATTAAAGATCAAAACAGCAAGAGGCAAAAGCTGTTAAAACGAGTTTAAACCAACAGTATGATGCTTGGTCGCAAGATGTTTGCTTTAGGTGACACTAATAGTTAACACAAAGAAGGTTGGTCAATCGCACAGGACCCTCATCAATGCTTGAGGAAAGAGTGTTGGACCCCCCAGAAATTTCAGTATACTTGATATTCCTTTAGGATAAACTTATTGGGAGGTGTGCTACCACTGGACACAATATGGAATATGTACACAACAAGAAGGAGAAAAGGTGTGTCTCGGTGTGGTGCACCTTGAGTAATTCTTACACATAAAAATTAACTTTTATTATTATAGGGTATAAAACTAGCGAAATATAAAAACACACAAGACAAGGACGACATAAATGAGGTGTGTTTAAAAAACGGCGGCTCACTCTCTCAGCTCCGTGTGACAATTTATAATGTACTGTCAACAGGTACTTTCCGTCGACACCTATTAAATATTACGTCAAATGGATTAATATCCTATCTATCGGTGTTCAATTCGGATTCCAGTGTGGGGTACGTGTCACCTGTTTGGGGTGTCCTCACATATAATAGACTTAGTGTTTTATTAAATCAATAAGATTATAACCATTGTGTCATTTTCATATTTGTGGCAAATGCATCATATTTTGACCTGTGTCAATTATTCTGTCTGGCACATACGTTCTTATAAATCACGGCCAAAAGCAATGGGCAATATTTCAGGTCAGTCTGATGCTCTGTCACCTGTCATAGGTCCTCACACTGAGTTATGCTACAACAGTGTGTTCCCACTACAGGTTCTAGGTACACTAGTATTGTATTCCCTGTGTGCAGCCGCACTATATTAGGGATGTAGATGTGCCTAGAGATCATACAATGCTGCTGGGTAGGTTTGTGCTATTATATCAATGTCCACTGCAGTTGTATTTTATTATTGCCATAAGTTCCCTTCTTGGGGAAATTGGACCCTGCTGGTCAAGGGTTATATCAAATGATAGTATCAATTATACACATAAGTCTATAAATTACTTCAATAAGCAGTCTGAGGATCCGTATAGTGAGTGTTGATTCAAAGTGACAAACTGTGTGTCGACTTTTAGTGTCCACACTAGTGCACTGAGTTTTAGTTCCACCAATTTCTATAAATTCAGAGCATATGGCCAAAACTATCCGCATGGATCAGTATTGGTTAGTGTGTTTCTGTCTCTGAGTTATTTAAACAGCAACAGTTTCTTTTGATAGGGCTGTATCGGCTTTTAAATTAGCTACAATTGCTATATGTTGCTGTATAAGCAGAGGCCGAGCAGTCCTATCAAGGGGTGATTCCTCCCTAGTGTGCACAGGTGTTATGGACCAGTAACAGCAGACAGAGTCATTGAATATGCACTCTATCTACACATGGTCCAGTATAAGTCAAACGTGCCCAGGCTGCGTTAATCTAATGATGGACAGTCACACAGCATGACACCGCACCCCCCTGGTTGTACCTGTTGAATTAAATACAGATCAAAAAATACATTTCTAAGTGCTGAGTGACGCTCACTCTCACTCAGCACTTAGAAATGTATTTTCAAAAGAAACTGTTGCTGTTTAAATAACTCAGAGACAGAAACACACTAACCAATACTGATCCATGCGGATAGTTTTGGCCATATGCTCTAAATTTATAGAAATTGGTGGAACTAAAACTCAGTGCACTAGTGTGGACACTAAAAGTCGACACACAGTTTGTCACTTTGAATCAACACTCACTATACGGATCCTCAGACTGCTTATTGAAGTAATTTATAGACTTATGTGTATAATTGATACTATCATTTGATATAACCCTTGACCAGCAGGGTCCAATTTCCCCAAGAAGGGAACTTATGGCAATAACAAAATACAACTGCAGTGGACATTGATATAACAGCACAAACCTACCCAGCAGTATTGTATGATTTCTAGGCACATCTACATCCCTAATATAGTGCGGCTGTACACAGGGAATACAATACTAGTGTACCTAGAACCTGTAGTGGGAACACACTGTTGTAGCATAACTCAGTGTGAGGACCTATGACAGGTGACAGAGCATCAGACTGACCTGAAATATTGCCCATTGTTTTTGGCCGTGATTTATAAGAACGTATGTGCCAGACAGAATAATTGACACAGGTCAAAATATGATGCATTTGCCACAAATATGAAAATGACACAATGGTTATAATCTTATTGATTTAATAAAACACTAAGTCTATTATATGTGAGGACACCCCAAGCAGGTGACACGTACCCCACACTGGAATCCGAATTGAACACCGATAGATAGGATATTAATCCATTTGACGTAATATTTAATAGGTGTCGACGGAAAGTACCTGTTGACAGTACATTATAAATTGTCACACGGAGCTGAGAGAGTGAGCCGCCGTTTTTTAAACACACCTCATTTATGTCGTCCTTGTCTTGTGTGTTTTTATATTTTGCTAGTTTTATACCCTATAATAATAAAAGTTAATTTTTATGTGTAAGATTTACTCAAGGTGCACCACACCGAGACACACCTTTTCTCCTTCTTGTTGTGGACACTAATAGTTAGTTAATAGTTAGCTACATAAAAGTTACATAAAAGTTAGCTATTGGTTAAGCCTAGTTATGGAAAGTTACTTTATAACCCTTAAAGATAACGACAACGCTGAAATAATGGCACACCAACACAAACTTGTAAAAAATGTATGACAAAGCTTTACTTGAAAAAATAGCTTGATTGCAGGTATTTGCAAATGCAGACTAACACAAGAAACATAAAATTTATTAGCTAACACTTAAACAATAATTCTAAATCAAATCAAAATGGAAACCTATCAAGGACAGTGATCAGCCATTAAACCTCCTTCATAGTTACATCCAGCCCCCCGTGCTTGCCTGTTCTTCCTCAACTGCCTTCCTATTCCTTCTCTCACTCTGATATTTAAACCTTGATCACATTAATTAATTAATTAATTACTCATAAGCATTGAATCTTAATGGCAAGCTCTGCTTTCAATCATGATGTCATAATGAACCCAAACCCAACGTTCTTGTTACTAGGCAAAGATTCAGTGGCCTTGGGGTCTACGCATGTGTGGCCCTGTTCTCATATTGTTGATAAATTTGTATAGACTAGCTGTCTGTCCTTGCTCCATTATACTGTCAACATCACATTCTTAAGCTTCTAAAACCCAAAACAATTCTCTTTAAGAAATCACATTTACAGCACTGTTCTGTATCTTCAGCCATTTTATAATATTTTTATGCAAGTCATAGTTGCCAAAATGGTTGCTGCTTCTAACAAACACATGCTGCTTAGCGAAAAGGGTAGGCCTCATACACCGTGGCTAGTACCTTGTGCAACAAGCTAACACCACCTGCAGCAATAAATAACAGTATTTAAGAAAAAAGAGTGTAACAAAAGCATAGAATAATTGATGCGTTATTTCTGTTTTAACAGTATATAAGATTGGGGATTTCTACGGGGAATTTGGAATTCATCTAGGATGCAGCAGACGTGCTATGTGAGTCCCGGTATTTCCCCCGTGCTGATTGCTGGAATTCCCCAATCAAGGACAAAGCTTCGGGTAATGCTACAATATCTGGTGATATATTGATGCTTTAAACTGAAAGCTTATATCAATAATTTCTAGACTGTTAGATCATAAGAATTATATTGTATGATGTTTTAGCTTGATACTTGTATAATAAACTAAGAAGTATTGAGTTAATTCATGTCTTGACTCTCTTTAAATTGAAACAGTGAGCGTTGTACGTAGTGACCTAGTGTCACAACATTCTATTCTGTTGAGGCAAGACATAAATTGGCGACGAGGATGGGATTCGAACCCACACGTGCACATTGCAGGAATAGGAGGAAAGGTAATTGAAGGGGTAAGGGTGAAATTGGAAACCTACCGGTCCAAACCTATTCTGTGTTGATGGTCCCAATACCTGCATTTATCATTGGAATTGATACAGATGGGTCAGGTCCCATCCTTGCTGGAAGGTCGCCATGGCGTCTGCGCTGGCGACCCGCCAGCAGCCACGCCAGCGAATGCACTGAGACGCGCGTGCGTCTCACGCGCACGCGCGTCTCAGTCTCCGTCGCCAGCGCGACGGAAACCCTGTCCGTCTCCGCCTCAGGGAGACGGACAGGGTTAGGGGGGATGCGGGCAGGCGGCGGGGACCCCGGGTTACCGCCGGCAAGCCGGCGGGGACCCGGGGGAACGGATGGAAGCGCCGTCGGAAGGGGACGCGCGCGCCTCTCGTGCGCGTGCGTCCCCTTCTCACCATCGCCATGGCGCTGGCGGGGGATGGCGGCTGGCGACGCCAGCGCCATCCCCTGCCAAGATGGGACAAGACCCATCTGTATACTCAAGGGAATCACCTTACACTTAACGTCAGGAAAATATAGCTTTGGAGTAAAAACCAACTCCATAGTTGCAGCCCGACCCATCATGGTCGGAAAAGTAAAAATGGATCCTGTACATATTCCTCCTGCTACAAAACTGGATGCGATGAAACAATATCGTATTCCAGGAGGACACAAAGAGATAGGATAAACAGTAGAAGAACTGTTAGACGCTGGAGTGATTAGGTATGCTACTTCAGCCTGGAACAACCCAGTTTGGCCAGTTAAGAAAAGCGATGGTACCTGGAGGATGACAGTAGACTTCAGGGAACTGAATAAGTACACTCCTCCATTAACGGCAGCAGTTCCAGATACCATCACCATTATAGAGAAGATACAAACACATGGAGGAACATGGTACGCAGTAATTGATTTAGCAAATGCATTCTTCACTATTCCAATTAAAGAGAAGGCACAAGATCAGCTTGCATTCACTTGGGGAGGAAGACAGTACACCTTTCAGAGACTTCCTCAAGGGTGGTTACATAGCCCCACAATATGTCAGAGAGTAGTGGGAGAACACTTGAATCAGTTTGCTCTGCCATCAGGAATGCAAATCTCGCATTATAATGATGATATAATGATTCAAGGGGAAAGTGAGGGACAAGTACAAGAGCAATTAACTAAAGTCAATTGACCACATAAAAAGAAAAGGGTTTGGAGATAAATCCTGCCAAAGTGCACGGACCTGCACAAACAGTGAAATTCATGAGAATACAGTGTAACAAAGGACATAGGGAAATACACCCCAAAGCTAGACAGAAAATCTTAGATTTTGCAACACCCAGGGATAAAACAGAGACACAATCTTACATAGGATTGTTCACATTTTGGAAACAGCATATACCTCATTTAGGACAGTTGTTGGCTCCCCTGTACAAGGTAACTCGGAAGAAGTTTGAGTTTACCTGGGGAGAGGAACAGCAAGAAGCTTTTGATCAAACTAAATTGGCAGTACAACAGACAGTGGACCTGTGGCCTCTTAAGGAAGGCCCAGTAGAGCTTCATGTGACTGTACAGGACATGTATGCTACATGGTCCTTGTGGCAAAAACAGGAGGGAAAACGAGTGCCGTTAGGATTCTGGAGCAAACAGCTGCCAGAAGCAGGTGATAAATATTCCCCCTTAGAACAACAATTGTTGGGGTGTTATTGGGCACTAGTTGACACAGAAGAGTTAACCCTAGGACATGAGGTACCGATGAGACCTAGGATCCCAATTATGAATTGGGTAATGTCAAATCCAGAATCAAATAGGATAGGACATGCACAGGAACAGAGTATCATAAAATGGAAATGGTAAATATCCGAAAGAAGTAAAGCAGGAGAGGGAGGAGTGGCTACACTACAAGACTGTAGAAGCCAGCTTGTCTGGCTGAAAACAGCATAAACTCACCTGGCTATTGGCAGGAATCCTTAGCTCACACACTTGATCTGGGCCTGGGGGTTCGGCTTGTCTTGATTGACGGGTTGGCTGATTTGAATGACGGTTCAGGATAGGCTGGTTGAGGTCAGAGGTGGAGATTGATGGGGTGATGTTCTTGCTTCCAGAAGATTCTGCCTCTTGCTTCAGGAAACGTTGAGGAGGACTGTTGAGTACAAAGACATTATTATTAATAACTGTCACCGATATTCTATATTTCCTTCTTATTTCTCTCCTAATCTTTCTATATTCTCTATACCCATCTCTTTTCACTTTCACCCCAGTTATCTATACTATCACTGCTAACCTATATTCACCACTTTAAATACCTTCCCCTTTTTCTAGCTGTTCTATCCCCTCTATTCTATAATGCCTGCCAGGCCCAAGCGTTCTGTGGGGGCTCCCATTAGATATGTCAGCCTGGATGAGGCTGAGGTTAGGGCCAGGGCTAGGCCTCCTGCGCGCGGCGACGTAAGGGGCTTATCCCCTTCGCCACGCAGGAGAAATGCTGGCGGCAGGGTTCTTTCCCCCTCCCAGGGATTACCCAGAGTTGGTGGGGCTGGTGCAGGGCGTCGCGGGGCTCAATCCGCGACGCCGCATGCACCCACTTACAATGGCGACGGGCGGCGGGGGAGATCGCGCGGTGGTCCGTTAGGAGCACCGTCGCTGGTCACTCCTCCCCCCGCCCGAGTAGTCAACAGGCGCCGGGGGTCGCGTGCGGCTGCGGTAACCGCAGCATACCACGCAGCGGACGGGGAGGGGGATGCCAGGATACATCTGTTATGCGCCGGTCCCTGGCGGCTGGTGGAGGGGATCAGCGGCGCGTCCCGGCTGCGCGTCGTGACGTCACGACGTCTGGTTGCCCGGCAACCAGAGACGCCGGGGGACGCCGCAGTCGGGCGCAATCCCCGCCCTCCACCTCTTCACGTTCGGGAGGTCAGCAACGCAGCTCGGCTGCGCGTCCTGATGACCCGACGTCCGGTTGCTCAGCAACCAGGGACGCCGGGGGACGCTGCAGTCGGGCGCAGCCTCCGCCCTCCATTACCCTACGTCCGGGTAATCCCGGAAGACAGCAGGACCCGGCATTAGGGGGCATGATGCGGCGGCGTCGTTGCTTAGCAACGGACGCCGTCGCCTAGCAACGCACGCCATTAGCCACCTGGATTAGGGCTGGATCCTATTACCCAGCACCCAGCCCACCATTGGACCCGGAGGGGGGCTGGTCTACCTGGTATCCTGACCAGCTCCTATTTAAGGGCTTCTGTTTCTCACAAGCCCCGCCGGTGATAGCTCCTGTGACAGTGGTTTCCTGTCTGCTCTCTGTCCCGGCTCCAGGGTATTCTGGTGGAACTATTCGTCTGGTCTGTTCATCCAGTCCCCACCTGGTATTCGTGAGTACCCCCTTGGGGGCAGTTCTTCTCTTGTATTATTTACCCGTCCCGGGGTTTTGCATGGTTTCTTGTCCTTGCCCAGCGGCTTGCGGGCAAGTACTTCTATCCGGTCACTGTTATCGGATTGCCTGGACCACAGGTCGTGCTCTCGGCAGTTCTTTCTTTGTTTAGTGTATTTCGTGTTCTGTGTTAGTGTGCTTTTGCGTGGTGTATTTTCTTCTGTGCATGCGACTCGGTTGCTGGTGGTTGGCGACTAGGTCGCTGGCGCTTAGCAGGCTAGTCAGCTGGGCAAGTGGCCCTTTGTTAATTTTTAGTCAGGTCCCTTAGCTAGATCTCCTCTTGGCTGTACCCTCGGGAGGTCCCGGTTCCTTGTCCCATCATAACTCCTGGCTGCACCGGAGTCAGGGCGGGCTTAACTCGCCCTTTCAAACGTGGCGGCTACAGGCGAAGCCTAGTTCAGCAGGAACCGGTTACCTAACTGCGGGGGCCAACAGAGACAGAGTAGGGTCTCGCTGTGGCTGTTCTAAACAGCAGTCCCGGCTACGGGTTCACTCCCGACAAAACCATAACATTATCACCGGCCACAAACTAACCAGGAAGGGAGTACAGAGTGTTAGGGGATAATTATTCCAGGAATTACCATGAACCCTACTAC
This sequence comes from Crinia signifera, assembly GCF_055691185.1. NCBI lineage: Eukaryota > Metazoa > Chordata > Amphibia > Anura > Myobatrachidae > Crinia > Crinia signifera. The sequence continues at coordinate 172,423,926 of NC_139224.1, read as the reverse complement.
GCCCAACCCAGCCCAAACGTTTGCCAATCAATTACAGGGCCTCACCCAGATGGTGCAAGATTTGTCCTTACGGGTGAAATCCCAAGAGGAGGTGTCCCGAGCTTCCCCCGTTGCGGTTCCCGAGCCCAAGATGAACCTCCCGGACCGGTTTTCCGGCAATCGTCAGGATTTTTACAATTTTCGTGAGAGCTGTAAGCTATACTTCCGTCTGAAACCTCGGTCTTCTGGGTCTGAGCAACAACAAATAGGATTGGTAATCTCTTTACTTCAGGGGGATCCCCAAACCTGGGCCTTCGGGCTCAAATCGGACGATCCGGCATTCCGGTCGGTCGACGCCTTTTTTAAGTCGCTGGGGTTACTATATGACGATCCCGATAGAGAAGCCTCGGCCGAAAGCCATTTACGAGCCCTAAAACAGGGGAGGAATCCAGCAGAGGCATACTGCACGGAATTCCGCCGTTGGTCCAACGACTGTGGGTGGAATGACCCGGCCTTACGCAGTCAGTTTCGGCAGGGATTATCAGAGGCGATCAAGGATAGCCTCATCCAATACCCGGTTCCAGAGACTTTAGATAAATTAATGGAGCTATCTATAAAGATTGATCGTCGCCTCCGTGAGCGGAGGTCCGAGAGAGGTTCTGGGCTTCGGCCAACCGCGATTGGGTATGTTCCGTCTGAGGAGGAAGAAGAACCTATGCAGCTAGGGGCTTTTCGGATTACTCCCGACGAGAGAGCCCGTAGAATGTCCGCCGGTCTTTGTCTCTATTGTGGCAGTAAAGGTCATGTGGTGCGTACTTGCCCGAACAAGTCGGGAAACGCACGGACCAAGTGAATTGTGAGGGGGTTAATTTTGGTCTTCAGCTTATCTCCTCTCGCAACGCACTACTAGTACCTGCCAGTGTTAGGGTAAACGAAACTGAAACATCTGTTTCCGCCTTCATTGATAGCGGGGCAGCTGGGAATTTCTTAGATGTTTCGTTTGCCAGTAAATTGGGTATTCCCAAATTAGACCTAGATAAGACGCTTATTATGCGAGGGCTGGATGGTAGTCCTCTTCCCGGTGGAGTGATCACGGGTCAGACTCCTCTGTTACTGTTTCGGGTGGGGATCTTACATGAGGAGATGATCTCTTTTTACTTAACCTCCTGCTCCTTAGTTCCAGTTGTCCTAGGATATCCCTGGCTCCAGAACCATAATCCTCAGATCGATTGGCAGGCTGGAGAGATCACACGTTGGAGTGATCAGTGTTCTGGGTCTTGCGTTAAAAGCCCTATTCAGTTGGCAACCGTCTCGCTGGAGGGGGTTCCTGCCCATTACTCCGACTTTGCCGACGTATTCTCTAAGGGTCAGGCAGACGTATTACCACCTCACCGTCCATATGATTGTGCCATTGAACTGATGCCAGAGGTTCAATACCCTAAGGCCCGACTTTATTCTCTGTCTGGTCCGGAAACCCGCTCCATGAATGAATACATTCAGGAGAATTTGGCCAAAGGATTTATCAGACCGTCTAAATCTCCTTTGAGCGCAGGGTTTTTTTTTGTTTCCAAAAAGGATGGGTCCCTCAGGCCCTGTATAGATTATAGGGCTCTCAACAAAATTACAGTTAAAAATACTTATCCGCTACCATTAATTTCGGTCTTATTTGATCAGTTACGTTCGGCCAAGATCTTCTCTAAAATTGATCTTCGGGGGGCGTACAATCTTATACGCATTCGAGCCGGGGACGAATGGAAGACAGCCTTCAGTACCCAAACAGGGCACTATGAATATCTGGTGATGCCCTTTGGGTTATCTAATGCACCGGCTGTCTTTCAAGACTTTATTAATGATGTCCTAAGGGATTTTCTGGGGAAATTCGTGGTCGTCTATCTGGACGACATTATGATTTATTCCAGTACTCTAGAGGAACATCGTTATCAGGTACGACAAGTCCTACAAAAGCTCCGTGAAAACCACCTCTTCGCCAAGCTGGAGAAATGCGAATTCGAAGTTCCCGAGGTGTCTTTTCTGGGATATATCATTTCTTCAGACGGTTTTCGCATGGATCCAAAAAAATTGCAGGCAGTCTTGGAGTGGGTGCGACCCTCTAATCTCAAAGCCCTCCAGAGATTTTTAGGGTTCGCAAATTATTATAGGCGATTCATTCGGTCTTTTTCGGATGTGGTCGCTCCCATCGTGGCCCTTACCAAAAAGGGTGCCGATCCGGCCAACTGGTCCTCACAAGCTGAGGGGGCCTTTGTGGCACTTAAACAAGCGTTTTCTACAGCTCCCATCCTTAGGCATCCGGATCCGGAGCAACCCTTCGTGGTTGAGGTAGATGCCTCAGAAGTGGGAGCAGGAGCTGTCCTGTCACAGGGGGATTCCAAGTCCTCGTTTCTCTTCCCATGTGCCTACATGTCTAGAAAGTTTTCGTCGGCGGAGGCCAACTACGAGGTGGGAAATCGAGAGTTGCTAGCCATTAAATGGGCCTTCGAGGAATGGAGACACTGGCTGGAGGGGGCGAGCCATCAAATACTGGTGATTACCGACCACAAAAACCTACAATATCTCGAATCTGCCAAACGGGTAAATGCCCGTCAAGCGAGGTGGGCGTTATTTTTCACACGCTTCAATTTCCTCATCTCTTATAGGCCAGGGTCCAAGAATGTCCGAGCGGATGCCCTTTCCCGTAGTTTCGTACCCAGCCAAGAGATACGGGTTCCTTCGGCACCCATTCTTCCACCCTCGGTAATTCATTCTGGTCTTACACGGACGCTGAAAGACTTGCTACTCCAAGCTCAGGATGAAGCGCCCAGTCAAAAACCCGCCGATCGCCTGTTTGTTCCCCAGGCCTTGAGAAAAGAGGTGTTGACGGAGTTCCATGAAAGTAGAATTGCGGGACATCCGGGTGTTACAAAGACGTTAAAACTCCTTTCTCGTTGTGTTTGGTGGCCTGATATTGCCACGGACACTAAGGACTTTGTCTTGTCTTGCCCTGAGTGTGCTAGACATAAAGTTCCCAGGACTGTTCCGGTAGGGCAATTAGTACCATTGGCTATTCCTTCCAGGCCGTGGTCTCATATTGCCATGGATTTTGTGGTGGACTTACCCATTTCCCACGGGTTCCAGGTCATTTGGGTGGTTATTGACCGCTTCAGCAAAATGGCCCATTTTGTCCCATTACCACAATTACCAACAGCCAATGGTCTAGCCAAATTGTTTTTACTTCATATTTTCAGACTCCATGGGCTGCCCTCGGACATTGTTTCGGACCGGGGTCCTCAATTCATTGCTCGTTTCTGGAAGCTCTTTTGTGCAGCACTTAAGATTAGGCTTAGTTTAACCTCAGCTTACCATCCCCAATCGAATGGTCAGACTGAGCGGCTCAATCAATCCTTAAAGCAGTATTTACGCCTGTTCGTGTCCAAGACTCAAGATGATTGGGCAGAATTTCTGCCTTTGGCCGAGTTTGCATACAACAATGCTCATCACTCATCCACTAAGACGTCTCCTTTCTTTGCCGTCCTTGGAGTCCATCCCAAGGCCAATGCACTGGGTCCAGAAAGCTCCGTAGTTTTATCTTCTACGACAGCCCGACTCAGAACAATTTGGAGAAAGTGCATATAGCGCTCAAAGGAGCTGCCTTTCGAGAGAAGGTTTTTTCAGACCGTTCGAGACGGCAGTGTAAGTTCAAAGTGGGCGATAGAGTCTGGTTATCGACCAGGAACATTAAGCTTCGACAGCCATCTGCCAAATTTGGTCCGAAGTTTATTGGTCCATATATCATCATTAAGAAGGTCAACCCAGTAGCCTTTCGGTTACAAATTCCCAGCTCACTTAAGATCGCCAATACATTTCATTCCTCCCTCCTCAAACCAGCCGTTTTTTCGAAAAGATTCCCACGAAGAGTGGTTCAGAATAGACCCCCAGTGGATGTCCAGGGTCAGTCAGAATTTCTAGTAGAAAGGATCCTGGACTGCAAAAGGTCTCGTGGTTCCCTCTGCTTCCTCGTCCATTGGAAGGGATATGGGCCGGAGGAGAGGTCCTGGGTCACTGACAGTGACTTGCACGCCCCTAGGTTGAAAGCAGAATTTTTTCGGAAATTTCCCCATAAGGCTGGTCATAGGGGTTTGTTAACCCCTCCTCGAGGGGGGGGTACTGTTATGCGCCGGTCCCTGGCGGCTGGTGGAGGGGATCAGCGGCGCGTCCCGGCTGCGCGTCGTGACGTCACGACGTCTGTTTGCCCGGCAACCAGAGACGCCGGGGGACGCCGCAGTCGGGCGCAATCCCCGCCCTCCACCTCTTCACGTTCGGGAGGTCAGCAACGCAGCTCGGCTGCGCGTCCTGATGACCCGACGTCCGGTTGCTCAGCAACCAGGGACGCCGGGGGACGCTGCAGTCGGGCGCAGCCTCCGCCCTCCATTACCCTACGTCCGGGTAATCCCGGAAGACAGCAGGACCCGGCATTAGGGGGCATGATGCGGCGGCGTCGTTGCTTAGCAACGGACGCCGTCGCCTAGCAACGCACGCCATTAGCCACCTGGATTAGGGCTGGATCCTATTACCCAGCACCCAGCCCACCATTGGACCCGGAGGGGGGCTGGTCTACCTGGTATCCTGACCAGCTCCTATTTAAGGGCTTCTGTTTCTCACAAGCCCCGCCGGTGATAGCTCCTGTGACAGTGGTTTCCTGTCTGCTCTCTGTCCCGGCTCCAGGGTATTCTGGTGGAACTATTCGTCTGGTCTGTTCATCCAGTCCCCACCTGGTATTCGTGAGTACCCCCTTGGGGGCAGTTCTTCTCTTGTATTATTTACCCGTCCCGGGGTTTTGCATGGTTTCTTGTCCTTGCCCAGCGGCTTGCGGGCAAGTACTTCTATCCGGTCGCTGTTATCGGATTGCCTGGACCACAGGTCGTGCTCTCGGCAGTTCTTTCTTTGTTTAGTGTATTTCGTGTTCTGTGTTAGTGTGCTTTTGCGTGGTGTATTTTCTTCTGTGCATGCGACTCGGTCGCTGGTGGTTGGCGACTAGGTCGCTGGCGCTTAGCAGGCTAGTCAGCTGGGCAAGTGGCCCTTTGTTAATTTTTAGTCAGGTCCCTTAGCTAGATCTCCTCTTGGCTGTACCCTCGGGAGGTCCCGGTTCCTTGTCCCATCATAACTCCTGGCTGCACCGGAGTCAGGGCGGGCTTAACTCGCCCTTTCAAACGTGGCGGCTACAGGCGAAGCCTAGTTCAGCAGGAACCGGTTACCTAACTGCGGGGGCCAACAGAGACAGAGTAGGGTCTCGCTGTGGCTGTTCTAAACAGCAGTCCCGGCTACGGGTTCACTCCCGACAAAACCATAACAACATCCTGCTCCGGCTCCCCCTTCTCCAGCGCTGCTCTCTTCTCCCCCCGGCCGGGCATGTAGTAAGCGCCGGGCGTCGCGCCCGGCAGCAGTCACCGCGGCGCAAGTAAGCGGGGATGTGATGGGTGAGGGGGACGCCGGGCTGCATACCGGCATACTGCATGCAGCCCGGCCCGGCTCCCTCTCCCCTTGGTCAAAATAATGGCAGGCGCGCTGGGGGACGGGATAGACATCCCGTTGCCCCTAGCAACAACAGGGCGCCAGCCAGTAAAAAAGGCAGGGAAAAAAGTGTGATGCCAAAGGGATCAAGGGGCAACGGTCGGAGGACCGGAGCTCCAAATACAAGCAAAAAAGGGGGTGCAGTGCCTATGAGCACTGGGAGTGGAAAGGCAGCCAGAGGTAGAAATGGCCGCAGGGCTGCAGCCAGAGATGCTGAAGAGGGTGTTGCAGGCACTTCTATGCCCGGAGCGCCCTCTGCTGGAGAAAGGGGGAATAGCAGGAGGTCACATAAAAAGGGAGATAATAACAATGTGGCAGCAGCGCCATCTAGTGGCATTAATTATAATGGCAACCCCAGGGGGAAATTTATTGAGGACATGAGGCATAAGTTAACTCATGCCGAATTTGAAATGTTTAAGTCGGCCGTAGCTACGTGGCAGGATAATAGCGAGGATTCGGCCGAATCCGTATCCTCAAGCGGTAACTCAGGTGAAGTGGATTCGCAAAGCAGCGAATCCGGTCCACAAGAGGAAGCTCCCTTTGCTGTTGCAAGCGGAGAAGGCGAGGCTAGCGACGGGGACCAACAAAGTGATTCTGAAATGAATCCTGTAGAGGGGGTTAGAAATTCTAACGCCAGATCTAGACGGGCAGCGAGGAGAAGGTTGGTCGCGGAGAAGGCTAGGGAAACCAATATGGCGCCACAAGGGGCCAGGACGCAACCGGGTCGCTCATATGCAGACGCGGTTGCAGGGAGGAACACAGAGGGTAACACCGTGTTATTAGACACATCGGCGCTTACATCTATATGCGCAGCGGTGGTGTCGGCAGTGGCTCCTCTGTTAACCACCGGGACAGGTGGGCAGGGGGGAACTGCCCCTTCGGCAACTTTGGAGTCAGTATCTGACCTCATAGCCAAAGCGATAGCTCCGACTATTACTGCGGCGCGAGGGGGAAATGTCATTTCCTCTGCTGAAAAGGTATCGCCGAATGTCCCACCTGTGATGGGGGTTGTTAACGAACCTCTATTGACAGGTCAAAATTCCACGGAACAAGCCATGGAAGGAACATCGTCAAGCCGAGGAGGAAGTGAACCTAGAAGAAGGAGGGCAGCATCTTCTGATACTGGTGAGTCCACGAATGATCCTGACTGGACTGGGGATGATAATGCAGGGTCCAGCAGTGGGGGGTCAGAGGATTCATCGGTAGAGAAGAAAGCTAAGCGGAAAAGATCTGCAAAGTCTCGTAAGAGACGGCGCCGAAATGAAACCTCTGATTCCTCATTAGCATCGACGTCTTCCGAGGATAAGTCATCTTCGGACGGCGTCGTGAGGAGACGAAGGCGGAAGAGGCGTAGGGAATATAGGTCCCATAGCTCCGGGTCCTCCAATGTATCGGTTGAGTCTGATGCAGTGCAGTGCGCAAACACCGCTGTTAAGCGGGGTTTGCGCCCTAGGGCTAGAGATAGGATCAGAAAGGGGCGCTATGTAGATATCTTTGCTTTAACAAGCAAGGATAGGCGGGCCCTTCTAGCCGCAAGGAAAAAAGGACCCGCTAGCGAGGATGCATTTCGCACTTATAACAACTGGGTAAGAGGCATACTAATTTTTGCGGCCTGTTATTTAGAGACACATCCAGATGAATATGTGAACCTGGTGAGATACCAGTTCCTTATTCATAAACTCTACACCTCTTACGTCGGTCCCGGTTGGCGGGTCTATGACGAAGAGTTTAGGAGGAAACAGCATGGCCGGGAGGTGTACGATTTTGGTAAGAAAGACGTAGAATTATACGGCGAAGTTGCCGAATCGGCTACACCTATTAGGGCTCCTGAGAATAAGGGGTGGGTAAGGCAGTATGGGAGCAGGCCTTACAATAATATTAATAAGGGAAGTAATACGAAACATGGCCATGGTAGGTGCTACTCATTTAATAATGGGCAATGCAACCTGGGTAACCGGTGTCGTTTTCGGCACCTTTGTATCAGATGCGGAGGTCAACACGCAATCAAGGATTGCACAAAACCTCCAACTGGTGGGGGAGCTGGGGCTCAGTCCACGACGAAACAAAGCCGCGGTCCAGCGGCGCCTGTCGTTGGATAGAGCCCCAACTCCAATTGTATTGGTCAGGATGTTACCATGGCTGGAACGGTATCCGGACAGAGATGGAGCAATATTTTTGCAGTCCGGATTTTCAGAGGGTTTTCAATTACCTGTTTCCGCTCCAATTAGTACGGGTAGTAAGGGAAACTTACGCTCGGCCATGGAACACCCTGACATAATATCACAAAAAGTTGAAGCCGAGGTAAAGCTAGGTCGCATGGCAGGCCCGTTTGCAACACCACCAGTTGAGGGACTAATTTTGTCCCCTATTGGGGTGGTTCCCAAAAAAGTTAAGGGAAAGTTCAGGCTGATTCGGCATCTTTCTTGTCCTAGAGGGTCGTCTGTCAATGACGCCATCGATGATGAATTATGCACAGTTAATTATTGTTTATTTGAGGATGCTATAGACATCATTAAAAAAATTGGTCCTGGCGCCCTCATGTGCAAATTGGATGTTGAATCAGCTTTTAGACTATTACCTTTGCATAAGAACGCATTTCGGTACATGGGATTTAAATTAAATGGGGGTTTTTACATAGATAAATGTTTGCCCATGGGTTGCTCCATTTCATGTGCTTATTTTGAGCGCTTCAGCACATTTTTGCAGTGGTGCCTGCAGGAAGTGTCGGGAGTTGACAGCATTACTCATTATTTGGACGACTTTCTTTTAGTGGGTCCTCCAAATTCTGACCTGTGCCTTAGTTTACTAGAAGCAGCGCTTGAGTTATTTAGGGATTTCGGGGTTCCCGTGGCAGGGGAAAAAACCGAGGGACCTACTACTGATTTGGTGTACCTCGGAATTGAAATTGATTCCGAGCGAGGTCTGTGTAAACTTCCACTAGATAAAGTACACCGGTTGCATGACGAAATAACTTATGCCATCGCGGCTGCTAAGTTAACACTTAGACAGGCTCAATCTTTATTGGGCCTGTTTAATTTCGCACGTAGAGTAATACCCATGGGCAAAATATTTTGTAGAAAGCTGCAGCGAGCGACAGTCGGGATTCGCAAACCCCACCATTTTCTACGTCTATCTTCAGAAATGAAGTGGGATCTGAAAGTGTGGGAAATGTTTCTGGATAATTTCAACGGCATATGCATATGGCAAGCTCCAGCCGTTGCAAATGCGGAGTTGGAATTATATACAGATGCCGCAGGATCTTCCGGATTCGGCGCATTTTATGCGGGACGTTGGTGCGCAGAGGCTTGGCCCGAATCTTGGGCACGAGACGGCATGACCAAGAATATGCTATTATTGGAAATATTTCCAATAATGGTCGCCTTAGAGCTCTGGGGCGCAGAATTGGGAAACAGGGAGGTAGTCTTTTGGTGTGATAACTTAGGGGTGGTCCAATCCATTACACAACTAAGGTCAACCTCTCTCCCAGTTTTGCGCATTCTAGCACGGATAGTGTTGATGTGCTTGGCGAACAATATTACGTTGCGAGCCAAGCACGTCCCAGGCGTACTTAATGAAGTTGCAGATGCATTGTCCCGTTTCGAATGGGTAAGATTCAGGCAACTTGTGCCGTTAGCCCAGAAGTATGGTGAACAATGTCCATCTTTTTTATGGCAGGTGCCTCTGGAGGGGTAGAGGAGCTGGCCCTGCGGTCGCTAGCGCCAGCAACATTTAGAGCTTATCTGGCCTCATGGGAGCGCTGGAGCGAGTTCTTGCTTGAACAGGGTGGCACAGGTAAGAGCTATAAGCGTCTTATTAATGCCTATGTATGGAGCCTGTACACGGAGGGTAAGTCCAGAAGTTTTGTTGGACGCTCTCTGGCAGGCATATCATTCTTTTTGCGTCTTGGTGGGAAGAGAGACATCACCAAGTCTTTCTTGCTTTCCAGGATGCTAAAGGGATGGGCCAGAGCCAGGCCGGTTTTGCCCGACAGGCGACGGCCGATTGATGCCGGCCTGTTGCGTCGAATCTCGAGGTCCCTAAAAGTAATTTGCTCAAACGATTACGAGGTTCGACTTTTCAGGTTGGCCTTTGCCATGGCTTTCCATGGGGCGTTCAGAGTAGGCGAGTTGGTGTCCGCAACCAGGGCATCTCCCTCGCCTATGCTGTTCGGCCACGTCGACGTGCACCACGACGGTTTATGGTGCAAGATTCAGCGCTCAAAGACCGATGTAGCGGGCAGGGGGCAGTGGGTCCATTTGGGTCGGAGTGGCGACCGCCGGATCTGTCCGGTGGCGGCGGCTCTGGCTTACGTGGAGTTGCGGCCTCAATTGCCCGGGGCCTGGCTGATGCACATCGACGGGTCCCCACTTACTAACTTCCAGTTCAGGTCGGTTTTCAGGCGCTGTATATTGCATCAGGGTCTTTCTCCAGCCGACTTTGGGACACACTCTTTTCGTATCGGCGCCGCTTCGGCAGCCGCTGCGGCGGGTTGGTCTCAGGTCGACATACGAGCACTCAGAAGATGGCGGTCTGGTGCTTTTAAGCGATACATCAGGCCGACATAATCCAGTGAGCCCATTTGAGGAGTAGCCGCTCGCCCAAACACGCTTTAGTGTTTGAGGGGCCTTGAGGAATTTTTTGTGTTATCACCAGTCTTAAATTAGGCTCTAGCCAACTGGTGGAAGATTTGTGTTTTTTGCCTCAAGTCAAATCGGGTGACCCACCCCCCCCCCCTCCCACCGTAGAATAAGGAACAACAGGTAGGGATTATACGTAATTCGAGTGGGTCAATAATCAAATTAGTATTAAATAGATCACCTAATCACATTCCTATTAGTTATCAACAATTTAATATAGAACTGCAAAATCACCTTTAAGGGAATCTCCCGGGCCCCCCTTTAAAATGTTGCCAGATGTTTGCCATTATTTCAAATTTTCTAACGGTATATATCATTTCAACTTACAGGTCAACGCTTGGACACCAATATGATTTGGATGGTGGGACATTCATTTATTTATTGGTTGTCCTTGTCCCAGGTCACCACGGATACGGAACGTTTCCCTGAGACGCGATTTATCCGTTGGCTGGGGCGTAGAGGTATGAGGTGGTCCGCGTTGAGGGGTCTCTTGGATGAGTCAGTTAGGGCCTTTGGATACCCAATTTTTGTCATCATCCACTTGGGGGGCAACGACCTCACGCATAATTCCGGTCTCAATATTCGATTTGAGATTAGGAATTTATTGCTGGACCTGATCAGAGAATGGAGATTTTGCCGTTTCTTCTGGTCAGAGATTATACCTAGGAGGGTTTGGAGAGATGCACTCAATCCGGGCGCCATTGATTTGGTACGTAGGCGGATCAATTCCGTAGTCGGCAGGGCTATAGTAACGGAGGGCGGAGTGGTCGTCAGGCACGAGGCCATATCCTTTAGAAACGAGACCCTGTACAGACCGGATGGGGTGCACCTCTCTGTAGTCGGGATGGATTTGTTTTTCCAGAATTTAATAGACGCATTGAGAAGTTTAGAGGTTTAGCTGAGGGAGTATTTGGAATTAGGTTGGTGGCGGGTCAGTTCAAGTTGAACTGATATGGCGGAAAGAACGGTAATTAAATTAGAGCTGTATGTACACTTAGCTGGTGATTGATGTCGGGATGTGGGCATCACCGATCCAGGTAACGATCATCTACTTCGGATAGCATAAATTCTTGCGGACATTTGTAGTTTAGGGCAGATGGCCCAATTTTTTGATGACTCGGGCAGAGTGGTGAGCTCTGCCTTAGTGCTATTTGCGAGGTCAGGGGCAGAAGCAGAAGATCAGCCCCCTGGCCTTAAGGGCAATTGGCCCCTTTTGAAAAGTCCGCTTCATAATTGAGCCGTTGTCTTGGACGCTGGCAGGTGGCCGGTCCTTGGCAATTAAGGGCAATTGGCCCTTAGATCCGGAGTTTGTTATTTTTATTACTTTGTTATTTTCCAGCAATGTTATTTATTTTGCATGCCGTTCTTTGCCCGCCACCTTAGTTAGAGCAGGGACATAAATTTTAGTTAGATTCAAATAGGCCGCCCCTGCTCAAAATAAATAAGCCGTCCCCTTTAAGCCCATTCAGTTGTACGCGTCTTTATTTCTTAGATAAGTGGGGTGAGTGTGGATGAATGCCTAAGTCTGTGTGGAGTTTAAGACTGTAGAAGCCAGCTTGTCTGGCTGAAAACAGCATAAACTCACCTGGCTATTGGCAGGAATCCTTAGCTCACACACTTGATCTGGGCCTGGGGGTTCGGCTTGTCTTGATTGACGGGTTGGCTGATTTGAATGACGGTTCAGGATAGGCTGGTTGAGGTCAGAGGTGGAGATTGATGGGGTGATGTTCTTGCTTCCAGAAGATTCTGCCTCTTGCTTCAGGAAACGTTGCCCTCCCGCCCGCCCCAATTATTAGTCAGAATTAGTTGTTGAGAAGTCGTCTGCATTATTCGTTTAGTTGTTGTCGGCTTATTTTGTCTTGGCGGAAAGAACGGTAATTAAATTAGAGCTGTATGTACACTTAGCTGGTGGTTGATGTCGGGATGTGGGCATCACCGATCCAGGTGGGCCCACATCTGGACCTTAACGATCATCTACTTCGGATAGCATAAATTCTTGCGGACATTTGTAGTTTAGGGCAGATGGCCCAATTTTTTGATGACTCGGGCAGAGTGGTGAGCTCTGCCTTAGTGCTATTTGCGAGGTCAGGGGCAGAAGCAGAAGATCAGCCCCCTGGCCTTAAGGGCAATTGGCCCCTTTTGAAAAGTCCGCTTCATAATTGAGCCGTTGTCTTGGACGCTGGCAGGTGGCCGGTCCTTGGCAATTAAGGGCAATTGGCCCTTAGATCCGGAGTTTGTTATTTTTATTACTTTGTTATTTTCCAGCAATGTTATTTATTTTGCATGCCGTTCTTTGCCCGCCACCTTAGTTAGAGCAGGGACATAAATTTTAGTTAGATTCAAATAGGCCGCCCCTGCTCAAAATAAATAAGCCGTCCCCTTTAAGCCCATTCAGTTGTACGCGTCTTTATTTCTTAGATAAGTGGGGTGAGTGTGGATGAATGCCTAAGTCTGTGTGGAGTTTATGAAAAAGTAGCAGATGCACCTCCATATGACAGTCAACCCAAGGGTAAGACACAATTAGAAGAGTCACCTGTGAGATGGGGAATACCATATTCTCAATTAACAGAAAAAGAACAAACACATACATGGTTTACGGATGGGTCAGCCAGCTATGTCGCAGGATCCAGAAAGTGGATATCAGTAGCTTTAAATCCTAAGTTATAGAAAACTTTGGTGATGGAAGGAGATGGTAAGAGTAGCCAGTATGCTGAATTGTATGCTGTATTCTTGGCATTAAGACAGGAAAAAGGAGGACAGTGTTATGTGTATACGGACTCATGGTCAGTGGCCAATGGTCTGGCTACTTGGATGATGAGCTGGAAAAGCCATGAATGGAAAATTCATGGGAAAGAGATTTGGGGATCAGAGATATGGAAGGAAATTGAAGACATTGAAGACTCTCCTTAGGGTGCAAACAAACATAGCGAGACGCGCTGAAGATGGAGGCGCGCTCCGGTGCTGCGGCTCTTGGCACACAGATAACGGGGAGAACAAGCGGGAGGCTGGTGTTCCTGATTGCCGCAATGCTCCTGGTGGAGGCGGCTGGCCGTGTGCAGTACAACCGGCTCGAGCTCCTGATGCTCAGGAGAGCCGGCATCGCTTACACAGATAGTGGAGCTGCAAGTTCCGGGATGCGCTGCTGTATGCATAGAGGCTGGCCGGCGGTCGCGCCAAAAGATGTAATCTTTGGCAGCGGAGGCTGGAGCCCGATACCAAATGGCGGGAAGAGCAGCGCTGAGCCTGGGGGAGCCTGGAGGCCTAGGCAGCGGCAAAAGCGGGACCCCCTCAGAGAAAGGAAGCAGAAGCGGGGTAAGAGGGCAGGGTTGCTGAGTGGATTAAAAGCTGCTCCATTCAGACCCTCATTGCCAAGTATATACCTTGCCAATGTCCGCTCTCTGGCTAATAAAATGGATGAGCTGCTGCTAAGCATGGCCAATTGTAACCTGTTCCTGTTCAATTTCCATCTTTACTGAAACCTGGCTGAACTCAAGCATTCCTGATAATGGGGTTCTCTTACCTGATAGAACGCTGTTCAGAGCTGACAGAACTCTTGACTCAGGTAAAACCAGAGGTGGTGGCTTGTGCATGTATATTAATAACAAATACTGCACTAATGCTTCCATCCTGGAAAAGTCTTGTTCTCCAGAGGTGGAATTTCTAATGGTGAAATGCCGGCCATTCTATTTGCCACGTGAGTTTACTGCTGTTATTGTAATGGCAGTTTATATTCCACCCCAGGTGGACGCTAAAGGTGCGCTGGAGATTCTGCATACTGCTGTTGCCAAGCAACAAACAAATCACCCTGATGGTTTGTTCCTTATAGCGGGGGACTTTAATAAGGCCAATCTTAAGAATGTGCTACCTAAATTGTATAAATCTGTATTTGTTCCCACTCGTGGGGGAAATATTTTGGATCAACTTTATTGTAATATCAAAGATGCTTACAAAACAGTGGTGCGTTCCCACTTAGGTTTATCGGATCATGCATCATTATTTTTTGCACCGAAGTACAAGGCTGTCGCTAAACGTGTTAAACCTGTTAAAAACTCGGTCTGTATTTGGCCGAATGGAGCATTGGACGATCTACAGGACTGTTTTGGTACCACGGATTAGAATTTTTTGATTCAGGAATCCACTAATGACTCGTTAGTAGACGTGGACTTGACTTCTACTATATTGTCTTATATAAATTGGTGCATTGGTAATGTTACTGTCCAGAAATTTGCTAAACAATTTTCTAATAATAAGCCGTGGATAAATGGAGAAGTGCGTTCCTTACTATATAGTAGGGACCAGGCTTTTAGAGGAGGGGATTTGGTTGTGTACCGGGAAGCCAGAATTCTCTTAAGGAAGGGAATATGTAAAGCCAAAAAGGAATATTATAGAAAATTTGAATTACAATTTAGGAATGATCATGACTCTAGGAGCATGTGGAGGGGTATCCATAACTTGACCAACAATAATATATGAGTCCCTTGTCCGACACGGCTGAGGCATCTTTGGTAGATGACCTAAGCCAATTTTATGCTAGATTTGAGAGGGACAATAGGTCGGTTGTATGTAAATTCCGCCTTTTAGGAGACAAATCAATATTTGCCCTTGGGGAAGATGAGGTGAGGAATGGCCTGTTAGGGGTTAACGCCAGGAAAGCTGCCGGCCCAGATGGAATCCTGGGTAGGTTCCTGAAGGGTTGTGCTAGCGAATTAACCATGATTTTCACCTTAATTTTTAATATGTCATTGCAAACTGGTATTGTCCCCGAAATATTCAAGTCCACTACAGTTGTCCCTATTCCAAAAAAAAATTGAAAGTCTTAATGACTTTCGTCCAATAGCCCTGACCCCCCTCATTATGAAATGCTTTGAGAAGTTAGTGTTGGTACATATTAAGTCACTTACCTGTTGGCTTTGACAACAGCCAATATGCCTATAAGCCTAAAAGATCAACTGAAGATGCGCTGTTGTCCGTTATCCATTCTTCACTTTCACACTTGGAAAAGCCAGATACCTATGTTAGGTTGCTTTTTATTGATTACAGTTCCGCGTTTAATACGATTCTCCCCAATATATTGGTAACTAAACGGCGGAGCTTAGGCTTCTCAGTCATGTTATGTAACTGGATTTTAGATTTCTTGATTAACGGGCCACAACAAATTAAACTTGGAGGTCGTGTGTCCCAAGCTCTGAGGATCAGTACAGGCACCCCCCAAGGGTGTGTATTAAGCCCACTTTTATTTTCTTTATTTACCTATGATTGTTGTCCGCAGGCGGATACAAATCTAATAATCAAGTTTGCAGACGATACCACGGTTGTGGGACTTATTACGAATGGGGAGGTGTATGCCTATAGAGAGGAGGTTAGTACCCTAGTGAATTGGGGGAGAGAAAATAATTTATTGTTAAACCTGACTAAAACAAAAGAAATTATTATTGATTTCAGAAGAGGTAGGAAGTCGGAGTTGCCGCCTCTATTTATTGTTAACTTGGAGGTGGAGAGGGTGACGGAGTTTAAGTTATAAGGGGTTATTATTTCACACGACTTAACTTGGTCTTCAAACATTACAGCGATGGCTAAGAAGGCCCAGCAACGCTTATTCTTTTTGAGGAAGCTTAGAGCAGCCAAATTCTCCCAAGAGAACTTGATCAGGTTTTATAAATGTGGTATTGAAAGCATCATGTCATATTGCATTGTAGTGTGGTTCGGAAACAGTACAAATAAAGATCGTAAGAAATTAGAACGGGTGATGCGCACCGCAGAGGCCATTATTGGCTGTGATTTGTCCTCTTTGGAAGATATTTTTATCATTAATTGTAGGCGAAACAGGAACAGTATTATGCAGGATTGCCACCACCCTTACAATCGTATTTTCACTTTCTTACCATCTAACAAACGGTTAAGGTGCATTAGGTCCAGAACCTCACGTTTGAAAAAAAGCTTTTTCCCAGCTGCAATTACTGATTTTAACCAAAATTGTTAATTTGCATTCTCCTGTGTCCAAGAATATAATTTTGTTGTGTTACAATTTCCTTATAGTTTTACAATGACAATAAACATCTTATCTTATCTTATCTGACATTGTGAAAAGTACTAAGGTGACTGTGTTTCACGTAGATGCTCACATGCCTCTTGACTCATTGGCAGCCATTAAACCAGGGGTGGGCAACTATTTTGGCTGGGGGGCCGCTTTACACTTCCAGTAAATATTCGAGGGCCGCACACAAAATATCTTGTATCCAGATGGAGCCATCCTCATCTCGCCCTTTAATAAGATTAAGTGAATTATCGGATTTCTCTGCTAATCCCCTTCTCCAACTGTATTGTTCTATGTATTGTACTGCAGCTGAGAACAAGAAGCCTTGGCTCACCACGGCTCTCCAGAGAGGGCTAGATGAGGATGGCTCTATCTGTATATGCTGCTGTCTGGGTCCTGGGGGAGATGGGATGTAAAACGGAGGTAGCTTCTACCTTTATTATGCATTCCCCCACCCTCAGGACCCAGCAGCAATTCTACCTTAACACAGCTGCCTCCAACCCCCACTGCACAAGAAGCTCCGCCCCACCCGCCTCCTAGCATCTTAGCATGTCACTCACATCACAGGAGGAGGGCGGAAATACCCCGGCCCGGCTCGTTTTAGTGGCGGTTGCGGCAGCATAGGTTGGCAGGGCCATCTTAACAGCATTATGTGCCCCGTTGCAGTGGAACCCCTACCTACACAAGGTCACGTGACCGCATCTCCTCCCACACTCCCAGTAATGCTGTGCGGGGATGGCGCGTCACCGGTCATGCATCGGCAGAGGCAGGACCTCACCTTTCCGATTATAAACATTGTGGGGGCCGCTTGTCATTGTGCTGGACTTGGGAGTGGTGGGCCAGACGCGAGCAGTGCGGGCCACCTGTTGCCCACCCCTGCATTAAACCCAAGACTGCTACAGTGGCTGAAACGCAAAATAGCGAAGAAACACAAACATGGCTCCATGGTACAGCCCTTTGGGCACATCAAAAGTCAGGACACCTGCGAGAAAAACAGGTGGGCACAGGATAGGAGTCTTCCTATTACGATGGATATCGTAAAACCTGTAATATTGCAGTGACCTTTGTGTCAACACATGCAGAAAAGTGAAGTACCACACACGGTCATGGGACATATTGGTAGAGGTAAGCCACCAGGGCAAATATGGCAAATAGATTTTGTAGGGCCTCTTACTGAAAGCAGAGGATCTCTTATATATTTGGCTACATCTGTCACTCAAAGTGTGTCTGAAGCTGTAACGCTGGGTGGAGCCTCTGACTCACATGACTGACTCACATGACAGAGAACCAGCCCAGTGAGCCCACAGACAGTGCCAGACACCCTCTGCCTCTCCATGTTACACAGCAAAGACACAGCTACTTACCAGACACACCAGGTGAGCGCCCCACACCTCCATACCTCCCAACATGACCCTCTCCAGGAGGGACAGAATGCTCTGTTTGTGGACTTCCATCTTAATATATGATTGTCATCACCTGTTTTAAACAGGGTAATTGATAAGAAAGGTGTTTAAGCACAGGTGATGGTAATCCATAAATTAAGAAGAAAGTCCAGAAACAGAGCAATGTATCCCTCCTGGAGAGGGTCATGTTGGGAGGTATGCACCTCCCCCCCCCCCCATTCACGGCAACCCCACGATTAAATGGCACATGTAAAACACTGACATGGCTATGGTCGACAATGAAAAAGGTTGACATGAGTTTTTGAAGATTTATTTTTCACTTTTTCAATGTTTTCATATTCATTCTCATGTGTCGACATGGACACCAATGAAGTGCCACACTTATCTCAACATTTACATGTGTTGACCTTTCTATGTTGATTTTTTCTTTTTCGATTCGCGGCACCCCCCGGCGACCCCCCTCCCGCGATTCGCAGCACACACCCCGCAATTTGCGGTGACTCCCGCGATTTGCGGCCCCACCCCATGACACCCCACGACCCCCCCCCAACGATTTGCGCCAACCCCCCGGGCCCCCCTCCTGCGGTTCGCGGTACCCCCCCACCCACCCCTGACCCCCCCTCCTGTCATTGCAGCAAACCCCCCGCGACTCACCCTCCCACGATTCACTGCAACCCCCCGCGTCCCCCCCTCCCACGATTCGCGGCACCCACACCCCCCGCAACTCCCCCTCCAGCAATTCACGGCATCCACCCACAACCCCTCCTCCCGTGATTCGCGGACACCCCTCACCTCCTCCCTCCCCCCCACCCCCGCTCGCGATTCACGGCAACCCCAGGATTAAATGGCACATGCAAAACACTGACACAGCTATGGTCGACAATGAAAAAGGTTGACATGAGTTTTTGAAGATTTATTTTTCTTTTTTGAATGTTTTCATATTCATTCTCATGTGTTGACATGGACACCAATGAAGTGCCACACTTATGTCAACATTTACATGTGTTGACCTTTCTGTGTTGATTTTTTCTTGTAGCAATTTTTTTACAGTGACAATTATGTGCACGTCAACCTACACATCATCAACCAATTCTTTGTATAATATACTAGGTGATTCATCGCGCCCTACGGGCACTCTTCACACCGTCGTAGGGGGCTGCGCCCCATTAAAATGACAACAAAATATTCGTAGGAATGAGTGGGCAAGGGTAAGTGGGGTGAGGGTGTTTTGGGGAAGGGGTGTGGCTCAGCGCGTAACGGCGCATACATAGAGGGCCATGCTCCGTGCATCGCAAGGAGAGGCTCCTTTAGGAGGCCTGTCCCTGCGTCCATCAGGTTGCACATTGGTGCTGAAAGTCTTGGTTTTACCAAGCAATTATGGGCATTAATAGGGGCCTTGGTGGTGTGGTGTTGTGGGGTTGCTGAAAGTCTTGCTTTTACAAAGCAATTTTGGGCATTAATGGGGGCGTTGGTGGTGTGGTGTTGTGGGGTGGTGTTATGTAGTGTTATGGATGTTATTGCTGTGCTGTAAGTGTAGGTAGGTGTGCATGGGGTGGTATAGTTGTGGCAAGAAAGTGTGTGTGTGTTACAATGGTGTGTGAAAAGTACCTTTTATCCGTTGGTGGTATAGATGAGTGGCCTGTTGGTGTCCAAGGCGGGCAATGGTGGCAGGCATCAGCCACAGTAGTTGTGAGCCAGTAGGGGGTGGCAGGCAGCTGGCTCAGGTGGCCGGTGGTGGCATGCATCGGCCAGAGTATGTTTGCGTCAGGAGGGGGTGCCAGGCAGCGGGTGCAGGCAGCCGGTGTTGCCAGGCATCAGCCACAGTAGTTGTGAAGGTGGGTGGTGTGCCAGGCGGCATCTGCAGGCTAGCGGGGTGGCAGGCTGCGGCCGCAGGCAGGCTGTGCTGGCAGGAGGAAGTGTGAGGCAGCGGGCGCAGGTTAAAGTCTGCTTGCGGGGCTGAGCGCAGGGTTGGCAGCAGGAGGCAGCGGGCGCAGTGTAAAGGCGTCTTGCGGGGCTGCGGGCCTCAGCGCAGGGTTTGCAGCAGGAGTCAGCGGGCGCACGGCTTTCTCGGCACAGTGTGTGTGCGGAGCATGTTCCCGCGAGAGGTGTGACGCGACACTGACTACCCTGAGCGCAGAAGCCGGGGCACAGGGACCGTGCTGGTGGATTTTGGTGCATTGCTTGTTTCAAGGTGTGCGTTATTGCGGGGGTTAGTTGGGCATAGGCTGTGGTGTAGCTAGGTTCCACGGTGCCCGGAGCTAGGGCATGTTTTGCGCCCCCCCCCCATTTGTAGTAGGTGGGACCCTTGCGCGGCGGAGGGGACTAACATTATGCCACGCACCGTAATGCCCCCTACACATTAAGCCACACACCGTAATGCACACTACACACTATGCCACAAACTGTACTGCCCATTACACAATATGCTGCACACTGTGATGCCCATTACACATTATGCCACACATGGTTGAATGTAATGCCCCCACTGCTTATAAATGTAATGCCAACAGTAGTGCAGCTTTCACAATGCCCCTCAAAAGTGCCACTTACATTTTGTTCCCAGTCCAGCCAGGCCGCCCAACATTTGCTGACTTCACTGCTGCTGTGGTGATGGGAGGAGACCAGAGCAGCTACACAGAGTAGAGATGTGCTGCAGCTGTCTCTTGTGCTCGGTGTGGGGTGGGAGTGGGGGAGAAAAGAGGCAGCTTCCCTCCTGCGTGCTGCTGCCAGCAGGGGGGGAGGGCATCGTCAGAGGGACGGTGAAGGACGGCAGGAGCCGATACTGCTCCCTGGTGGGATGGGAGGCAGCTTCTGTCTTTTTGGCAGCAGCAGGGGGCACAGTGCGGGACACGGGAGTCAAAGCTCCGGAGGTGGACTCCCAGCCGACGCATGTCCCAGGGGAGCCAGGGCAGTGCGCACAATTTGTGTACATCAAGTGTGCGCCGGGCCCGTCCGCCGCTGTCACTGTTGGGGGCGTGCCGCAACTGCGGAGAACCTGGGCTTCCTTCCGTCCCCCGAAGTCTCCCTTGCATTCGCGCACACTCACACACTGGCTGTATTAGCAGGGCGGGGGAGCCGGCGGCAGAGCTCCGGCGCCAGGAGCTACGCCTCTGGGCATAGGTGTGTTCTGTTCTCTTATATATTTGGCTACGATTTTGCTGGCTGGCTGGGTGGTGTGTGACCCCGCCCAGCGTTACAGCCGCAGATGATTGACAGATGTAGCCAAATATATAAGAGATAACACCTGTTCTGTTTTACTGTAGGTGTTTTAAGTCAGATCTTTTACTGCTACTATTACTGTTTATGTAAATGCATTCTGAATGACAGCAACATCCTACCATCCTTCTACAAGAATATATAACCAACTAGGTCAGTGGTTCCCAACCCTGGTCCTCAAGTACCCCCAACAGTGCATGTTTTGCAGGTCTCCACACAGAATCACAAGTGCTGTAATTAGCTCAACCTGTGGATTGTTTTAAATGTGCCTGAATAATGAGTGCACCTGCCGGGTGACCTGGAAAATGTGCACTGTTGGGGGTACTTGAGGACCAGGGTTGGGAACCACTGAACTAGGTGATTCATCGCGCCCCGTGCCCCCCTCTCCCGCAATTCACGGACCCCCCGGGCACCCCCCCTCCCACGATTCACGCCCCCTCCCACGATTCACGTCACCCCCCGCACACCCCCCCTCCCGCAATTCGCAACCCCCCCCTCCCGCAATTCACGCCCCCTCCCACGCTTTGCAGACCCCCGCCCTCTCCCGCGATTCGCGGACACCTGCGCCCCCTCCCTCCCTTGATTCACGGCACCCCCCGCGCCCCTCCCACAATTCACGGCACCCCTAAGCCCCTCTTTAGTCCCCCGTATACTCACACACCCCTATCACTACCCAGCTTTCTGCTCTCCTGAACCGTAACTTCCATCACTGGGGAGTCGCTGACGCTGTTTTGCCCACATGCCCCTATCATGCCTCATAGCCCAGCCTCCTGCTCTCATGGACACTAACTCCCACCCAGTAGGAGGAGACACTGACTCAGGGCCACCATCCTGTACTCCTGTACTGCCACACTGGACCCTCACCCACTGGCAGAAGCTGCACAGTATCTCCCACCCTCCTCTTTAGTCCCCCTTATTCCCACACACCCCTATCACTACCCAGCCTCCTGTTTTCCTGTGTCGTGACCTCCGCCAGTGGGGAGCCGCTGACTCAAAAACACCCTACTATACTATTGCACACACACACACACCTAAACAACATGCACACACAGCCCCCCCCACACCCACAAATGTCACTGTACCATCCACACTATCAATGTACATCTTACTCTGTAACCGCTTTTTAATTAAACAAAACAATACACACCCCCTTCCACATCATATGCTCTCTATTTAACACATTTCACCTATAACTCAAGTTGCAAAACAGGCATCTTTCATACAATTCTAACCATCTTTCTCATATACAAATGTTCACAAATTAAGGGGGTGCAGCCCCTTACGACGGTGTGAAGAGCGCCCGTAGGGCGCGATGAATCACCTAGTGTAAATATATTTGCACAGCAAGAGACACATTTTCAGGATTGTTGGTTGCTTTCCCATGCAAAGCAGCAACACAATGGAGTACTATTAGGACACTAGAGACAATAGTACAATACTATGGTATGCCATTACAAATACAATCAGATCATGATATTCATTTTACGGGACAACAGGTGAAGGATTATGCCCAAAACAATAACATTGAGTGGGTATACCATATTCCATATTACACTCAAGCGGCAGGGTTAATAGAGAGAATGAATGGCCTTCTCAAAACTACTTTGAAAAAGTTGAGCTCCAACGATGGGTATGGTCAATGGAGGGACAATCTGTCTGAAGCATTACAGACCCTCAATAATCGACCGTTGACAGAGTCAACTACACCTTTAGTGAGGATGTTGACCCCTAATCTAACCATCAATACTAGCAAAATAGACAGTTTGATATATTGGAAAACAGACAAACAGGCAAAAGAACCATTTAGAGCTACCCCTTACTCAGCAGGGGCAGATTTGCATGCACTACATTCAGAAGTTATAGTACCATCAGCCACTAAGGTGATTCCCACAGGGATAGGATGCAAAATAGCAGAAGGGTATTAGGGTCAATTATCAACCAGATCAGGCAAGGGCAGTAAAGGACTTATGGTTGTAGGAGGAGTTATTGACCAAGATTACCAAGGAGAGTTGAAGGTAATCTTACATAACTCTGGAAAAGAGCCTTTTATAGTAGCAGACGGGGCCGTATAGCCCAGTTGCTATTGATCCCAATATTAATCCAAAATTTGAAGGAGGAAGAAGCCCTACTTTGACTGTGAGAGGAGACAAAGGTTTTGGATCCTCTGATACTGTCAATGTAGGAGCCAAAATTTGGGAGACTCAAGGACCGCCCGAGCAAGCTGAAGTCATTGCAGTAGGCAAGGACCGAGTCTTATTGGTAATGAAGCCAGGTCAGGAAAAGTGGGAGTGCGTTCCACAAGAAAAATGTTACTTACGTGAATGATCAGACCTGTTTACATTACAGATTCCTACATCCATCTTTATACCCCTTGGAATCCTTGGTATGCTGCTACTGGCTGTAAACGTCGGAGAAGCTTGGACGCCTGGAGTTCCGGTGGAACGAGACAACGCTTCTGTGACCCGTTGGGGATGGAAGAATGATTCCAAACCACGAAAGCAGGACAACTTTACCTGTGCCAGCAATACCAGGTGCTTTATTGCCAATTTAACTTTCGGAGGAACTCGATGGAGTGGACCGGTGGCTGATAATACAGGATACCGTCCCACATATGCTTTGCATAATACAACAGGGAAAAGGGATGTTATATCCAGTGTAAATATTAGTTGTTGCTCACGAGGGTCAACTTTTCCATATCGGCCACTGCGGGATCGAGTAAGAAGTGTAAGAAATTGTTCCCTAGAACATAAAGAACAATATGAATGGAAATTTAATATTACAGAAATTGATACTTTGGTGTGTACTAATGCTACAGTACTTGACAATCGTACATCTTGGGGACAATATCTGGTGTTTATAAACATTGACTCATATTGCCAAAATAGATCCAGGCCAAGTCAAAAGACTGCCAGATACTTGTGAACGTGTTGGAATCAATGCACAAAAGACTGTAATATTAGCCCAAATAGTGTTTCCACAATCCAATGTAGAATGTTTAGCTAGGAGAAAACGAGCATGGTATGACACTTTGTTGGGAGGGGTGGGAACAGTAACTGGAGTACTCAATAGTTGGGACATTGAAACTTTAGCTAATAGAATGCATACTGCTGGAAGTAAAATCAATAATGGACTGACTTTACAGGCACAATGGATGCCAACTATTTTTGAACCAGCAAAAATATCAGCTGGTGTACATACATTGACTAACCAATTGATTTCTGCCTCGTTGTATTTTGATCAAGGTTTTGACACCAATGTTAATAAGTTTGTTAATTGGACAATATGTACTCTGAAGACTATGAATGAAGAGTCACAAAAGGGGTCAATGCAAAGCATGTTGATGACCGGTAATGAACAGATTTGGAGACAAGACTGTCATGGAGCAGTTTTTGGGTACATATTGACGCTCAGAAAATGCAATGTAATGATACAATGTGTATGGGAACATTGGTAATGTATAATGGAACGAAACAATCAGTAATGTGTAAGTATATAGTCCCGCCATTGCTTTTGGGCCCTCAATGGTACTGGATGACTAAAATGAATGGTATGTATTTAGATGAGAAAAATAGAACACAGAGGGCGAAACGTAATAGGGGGCGATTTTTTAGACATGTGCGATTTTTAGTCGAAATCGCACGTTTCCAAAAATTGCACATGTAATAGGGTGCGATTCATGGGAAAAAAAATTGCATTTTGCTACAGAGGCTGATAGCGTGATTGGCCGATGCATCTCCATGGAGACGCATAGCTCAGCCCTTATTGGCTGAACTATGCGTCTCTATGGAGACGCATAAGCCAACCATGCTATCAGCCTCTGTAGCACTACAGAGGCTGTTAGCTGCAACAGAGAAAGCTGGTTCACCCCGCTGTCAGTGTGGGGTGAGCCGGCTGTGGAGCAGACAGACCAGCGCAGGACCCTGGATCGGTAAGTATGTGGGTGTAAAAGTGAGGTGTGTGGATGTGTATGTAATAAAGTTATACTTTTCTGTGTGTGTGTCTTTTCTTTTAACATTCTTTTTACAGGTGGATTAATGCCCCACATGCTGGGACTTGTGGTTCTCCAAGTCCCAGCCTGCGGGGGAGGTCTGCTGACACTTGTAGTTCTCCTGTATAAAGCAATGTTAGGTATGTCAGATTTAACCCTGTCAGGCCGGCATCCACTGGCCGCGGATGCCGGTGACAGCCCGGGCTTCAGCCCTGGACGGGTGAAGCCTGGGGGGGGGACCCCTTTATTGGGAGGGTCCCCACTCCTCCAGGTACCCCGTCCAAGGCTGACCAGCCACGGTGCTCCTCTTTTGGCCTGGGGACCTTATATAAAAAGTGTCCCCCGCCTGTGGCATGACACCGCGGGCTGTTGGAGCCCGTTGCTGGTTTCAAAATATGGGGGACCATCTGATTTTTTGTCCCACGTATTTTTGGAACCAGGACCGGTCCAAGAGTCCGGGGCTGGTTTCAGAAATACGGAGGACCCCTATGCTTTTTGTCACCCGTGTTTTTGGAACCAGGTCCGGCTCAATGAGCCCGGAGCTGGTTATGCTCAGGAGGGGGGACCCCACGTCATTTTTTTTTTACACAAAATTGCATGTCTGAAAATGCGCACATTTTCAAGTCTAAAAATCACCCGAAATCGCACCACATCACACTTTTTTGCCTCAAATTCGCATCTCATTACATATGCGAATTCACGGCAAAAATGCGATTTTTAAAGATGCGATTTGGTGCGATTTTTTAGCAAGCAAAAAAATCGCACCCTATTACATTTTTAGATATACAGTATGCACACAATCTTTAGAAGGTAAGATTTGTAATATACAATAAGCAGTATACGAACCATGTTTATTGCAGCAAGGAATTAATGTTTGTCAATGGACTATATTACCACTTGCTTAAAGAATGTTGATTGAGATTGCTCCCCAGCAGGTATGTTTGGTAACTGACCAATTGCCTGTTCCAGGAATGAAAGTTCTTTTTATAGGATGTTTAGCAAATATACCATCCTTAATTTAGGAGAATCAAACATATATATTGTTTGAAGAACAACATGAGAAAGTAATTCAGTTTTGGAGGCCACATGATACTCACATACCTACTTGGGATTTTAATCTAAACAAATTGAAAGCTTTGCTTAATGAATCAGAACATATTCAGGCACATATACAATTATTAAATACTAGTATTAAGGAACATCAAGGGGGTTATTCTAGTCCATTCTTTCTGACAAAATCCTTCTTAGATGGACAAAACCATGTGCACTGCAGGTGGGGCAGATGTAACTTGTGCAGAGAGAATTAGATTTGGGTGGGGTTTTTCTTCAAAGTGAGATCTATATTGAAGTGTAAAATCATGCAGTCAGTATTTTCCCTGCACAGAAACAAAATAACTCACCCAAATCTAATTCTCTCTGCACATGTTACATCTGCCCCCCTGCAGTGCACATGGTTTTGTCCATCTAAGAAGGATTTTGTCAGAAAGAATGAACTAGAATAAACCCCCAAAAGTGACCACGACAATTATTGCTGGAAAAATGATCAAAATCGAATCTGACATCCAAGATGCATCATTGGTGGGACGCATTTACTGGTCTCTCACCCTCTGCCTCAAAGATGTTTGAAGTTTTGATACACCCTGGGTGACATTTATTAGAGGTCGATGTTGGGT
Organism: Crinia signifera; assembly: GCF_055691185.1. NCBI lineage: Eukaryota > Metazoa > Chordata > Amphibia > Anura > Myobatrachidae > Crinia > Crinia signifera. The sequence continues at coordinate 172,397,431 of NC_139224.1, read as the reverse complement.
TTTTGGCGATTTTTCTCGCAAAAACGGCCGTTTTCGCACTTTTTCCCGAATTAATGAGATGCAAAAATCGGCAAAAAATGCAGGATTTGCCGCGAAATCGCACTTTTTGAAAGTGCGTTTTTTTTAACTCCGGAATTCGCATCCAGATGTTTTCCCCATTGAAAAATATACAATTCACATTTTTAATGAGATGCAAATTTGGAAATCGCCAAAAAAAATGGTCTAAACAGCAAAAAAAAAATAGACCTGATCCTGACTGGCGATTTTGTCTGAAACATGGTGATTTTGTCAGAACCATGCACAGATCATTGTGATCTGTGTATGGTTCTTTGGTAAAATATGTGTAAAAGTAAAAAAAAAAAAAAAAAAAAACCGCGTGGGGTCCCCCCTCCTGTACATAACCAGCCCCGTGCTCATTGAGCCGGACCTGGTTCCAAAAATACGGGGGACTAAAAGCGTAGGGGTCCCCCGTATTTCTGAAACCAGCCCCGGACTCCAATAGCCCGCAGTGTCATGCCACAGCCGGGGGACACTTTTTACACAAGGTCCCCCGGCCGTACCATGAGCACCGGGGCTGGTCAGCCTTTGACGGGGTACCTGGAGGAGTGGGGACCCCCCCAATAAAGTGGTCCCCCCCCAGGCTTCACCCGTCCAGGGCTGAAGCCCGGGGCTTTCACCGGCGTCCCTGGCCATTGGACGCCGGCCTGATAGTGTTAAATTCATATTCCTAACATTGCTTAACACAGGAGAACTACAAGTCCCAGCAGAACTCCCCCGCAAGCTGGGACTTGGAGAACCACAAGTCCCAGCATGCGGGGCATTAATGGGCCCGCTGGGACTTGTAGTCCACCTGTAAAAAGAATGATAAAATAAAGCACACACACAGAGAAGTATAACTTTATTACATACACATCCACACACCTCACTTTTACAACCACATACTTACCGATCCAGGATCCAGCGCTGGTGTCTTTGCAGCAGAGCCGGTCAGCCCGCACTATCAGCGGGCTGAACCGGCTTTCTCCGATGCAGCTAACAGCTTTTGTCGCGACACAAGCTGCCCGTACGCACCGATGCGGTGTATTTACGCAAACATCACTACTGTAATCGGAACTCTTACATCTGCCACATGACACACTTATGCAATTAGGCAACCTCATAAAAAAGGGATTGTTTTTAATTGTAATCAATTAATTCCTAATTGATACTTAAACACATTACTACCACTTTAGATTAACCCTTACATCATGTGAAGGGGTATTAATTCATTGTTGCCTCTTTACCTGTCTTAGTGGTTCCAATTGAACCTGTGAAAAGAGTGTAATTAATCACTAATGAGTAGAGGAGTGGATTGTATTGTGGTCAGCTGAGAGTGCTTCAGGTGCGGGCGTACTAATTGGGCGAACCGAATGCCTAGCGCATGAACAAGTGGTCTCCGCAAAGTGAAACTTGCTTATGAAGACCGCATATTTCAGGTGTGTTGGTTCGTTTGCAGTCGGTGTCTTGTCCGAATGCACGCCTACCACAGTTAGTGCACTCCCTCGTGTACGACCAGATTTACGCCCAGTTTTGCCCACATTGAAACCACGCCCTTGTGTAGGTCCGAATGACGCCCATATTACGCCCATATTTCCCGAGTCAATACGGTGCACATTTCTGTACGGTATTAGTGAGAACGAGTACGGAGACCATGCGTGGCACATGCGCATTGCGTTGCCTATGCAAGCGCAGATGGCTAAAAAGCGCCCTCCGAAAGAATTAGTAACGGACCGCACAAACCAGAATAAGGCCCTTAGTGTCACAACATTATATTCTGTTGAGACAAGACACCTAGGCACCCACCTAGGACCCAGCAAGTCCCAAGGGGCCCCATAAAGATACCCTGGCCATCCAAAACATTCCCATAGGAGTATTGCTCTACTACCACATGACGTTATGACATCACATAGACCCGCCCACACTCCCAGAGACCCTCTGATGCTCTGTGATAGGATAAAACATGTTTGGACACACAGTCTCATCCACTGTGTGTGGGCAATCAGGTTGCTGTACATGTGACACAGGTAGTGACCCTACTTCCAAATGACCTAGGTCAGTGATTTTCAGCCTTTTTACCTTGCGGCACACTAAATAAGATTTTTAAATTGACATGGCACACCTTGAGATCCCCACAGGGCATGAGATCCCCACATAAAAAAACAATCACAATGGTCCCCACAGGTAGAAAATATAAAATACATTGGCCCTTTACATGAATAGAAGAGACCAGTAATTAATAGTTTAACTGGTTGTGGTTGTAAACTGGTTTGGGCATATCTAGATCTGGGGGAACACTTAAGAACAGCTCAAGGCACACTTGTGTACCATGGAACGGTGGTTGAAAAACACTGACCTAGAGCCTCAGTGATTTGTACTCAATGCCGATGGTCACGCAGCTGAACATTTATCGGTAGACTGTGCGCATGCCAAGGTACACTATCGCTGTTGCCTACAATCAGCAGCAAATACAGTGGCGTAACAACAGCGGTGGGGAGGCGCTTAGAAAGTGTGGGGGCCGGAGGGGGGGTCTTCGGGGCTATTGTTACCCGCTGTCGCCTACTGCATCTGTCTGCCGCATCTGGCTGCCCCATATAGAAGACAGTTTTTGAGGATGCTAGAGTAGGCGGCGGCCTCCTCTAGCATCCTTAAAAACGTTCTGCTATATGGGGGCAGCCATTTTTTTGTGTCACTTTTCATTAGCAGCACGAGCCAGGAGAGCCAGGACGGGACCGCAGACAAGACCGGCGGTGGACGCTGGAGGGTTAAGGCGCGCGGGGGGTTAACTCTACCTGGGTGGGGTGGGGGGGAAGGGGGAGAAGAGGGAGGGGGTGGTGTGGGGGGGGGAAAGGGGAGAAGAGAGAGGGGGAGTGTGCGCTGCCAACATTATTGGCAGGGGGGAGAAAAATTAATAGTTACGCCACTGAGCAAATATATAGTGCTATGGATTGTAGGAGGGAGGTGGGCCCCAAACCGGTATCTTGCCTAGGGCCCCATGTGGTGTCAATCCGCTTCTGCAGGGATATTAGCTATAGCAGCATTACTTGATGGAGTAACCTAGAATTTTATTAAGTATTTCAAACAGCGCTGTAATAGTTGTGGTTGGGGAGGCAGAATAGTGGAGAATAAGCAAATTTAGGGGGGTGCACACGTAAGTTGAGAAGCCACATAGTAACAATAGGATGCATCCCAATATCCGATATCCAGCTTCTGATTGGCTATTTGCATGTTGATAGCTCTCGCATATAGCCTTTGGGATTGCAGCTATAGCATGTCAAGTTAAAGTTTGAAAAAGTCCCCAAAAATTTCAAAAATCACGAAAACTCATGTTGACCTTTTGTCAGTCACCCTAGTGCACATCAACCGTTTGTTGTCATTGTGTCACATGTTGCCTCCACCACCCTACGTGCACATTACTTAAGAACTGTAGCCTGGACAACTCTATGGGAATATGAGCAGGTAAATGACTCAGGACCATGAAGTTCCATCCTCTTATGTTCTGCCTCCTCTTCTTAGACATTCCTGGGAAGAGGTTAGTATTGATTGGGTAATCAGCATGCAGAGCCGCCTCCGCTGTCTGGTGCGTTACCACCACTTTGTATAGTCAGATAGAAACTCTTGTATCTCGGTCTGTGCTATTGGACACTCGGTGGTGAGAATTTTTAGCTTATTGTCATTTAAGTGTCTCTAATTCTTTGTAGAATTGGGCACGAACATTCTCAGATGAGCTCATTAAGGAGACGTATAATCGAGTTTGAAGTGGAAAGTTTTAGAAGTTGAAGGACACAGAATAAGCATTGTAAGGTCACTCTCCATACAGCCCAAGCTATGGGGTCAGTGTCCCATTCAGGAGGCAGAGAAAGAAACGGGAATACAATAGCCAGTCATGTTGGGCCCCAAGGTGTGAAGAGCTTGCATGGCCCCTGAAATTGCATGTACTAAAGTCTGGAACTGTAAAGGTGTGCAAATAGCACCCCATGGGGATGGCAGTAATCACTGATTCAGAACATCCTATAAATGCTCTATGGGCTCAGATCTGGTGACATATGGAACCACACCTACTTCTCAAAGGGGGAATTGCCAGCCTAGCGGACATCCCTCCCATCAGGCAATTCATATATAACTGTCTGGTGTTAGAGTATCACTCCGCCTCTGTATCAGTCCATCACTGTATCACTCCCCCTCTGTATCACTCCACCTCTGTATCAGTCCATCACTGTATCACTCCACCTCTGTATCACTCTGCCTCTGTATCACTCTGCCTCTGTATCAGTCCATCACTGTATCACTCCACCTCTGTATCACTCTGCCTCTGTATCACTCTGCCTCTGTATCACTCTGCCTCTGTATCACTCCGTCTCTGTATCACTCCGTCTCTGTATCACTCCTTCTCTGTATTACTCCATCACTGTATCACTCCGCCTCTGTATCACTCCTTCTCTGTATTACTCCATCACTGTATCACTCCGCCTCTGTATCACTCCATCACTGTATCACTCCGCCTCTGTATCAGTCCATCACTGTATCACTCCCCCTCTGTATCACTCCATCACTGTATCACTCCACCTCTGTATTACTCTGCCTCTGTATCACTCCGTCTCTGTATCACTCCTTCTCTGTATCACTCCTTATCTGTATTACTCCATCACTGTATCACTCCGCCTCTGTATCACTCCATCACTGTATCACTCCGCCTCTGTATCACTCCATCATTGTATCACTCCATCTCTGTATCACTCCTTATCTGTATCACTCTGTCTCTGTATCACTCCTCCTCTGTATAACTCCATCATTGTATCACTCCATCTCTGTATCACTCCTTCTCTGTATCACTCTGTATCACTCCGCCTCTGTATCACTCCATCACTGTATCACTCATCTCTGTATCACTCCTTCTCTGTATCACTGTCTCTGTATCACTCCTCCTCTGTATAACTCCATCATTGTATCACTCCATCTCTGTATCACTCCTTCTCTGTATCACTCTGTCTCACTCCTCCTCTGTGTAACTCCATCATTGTATCACTCCATCTCTGTATCACTCCTTCTCTGTATCACTCTGTCTCTGTATCACTCCTTCTCTGTATCACTTCATCTCTGTATCACTCCTCCCCTGTATAACTCCATCATTGTATCAGTCCATCTCTGTATCACTCCTTCTCTGTATCACTCTGTCTCTGTATCACTCCGCCTCTGTATCACTCCATCACTGTATCACTCATCTCTGTGTCACTCCTTCTCTGTATCACTCTGTCTCTGTATCACTCCGCCTCTGTATCACTCCTCCTCTGTATAACTCCATCATTGTATCACTCCATCTCTGTATCACTCTGTCTCTGTATCACTCCGCCTCTGTATCACTCCATCACTGTATCACTCATCTCTGTATCACTCCTTCTCTGTATCACTCTGTCTCTGTATCACTCCGCCTCTGTATCACTCCATCACTGTATCACTCATCTCTGTATCACTCCTTCTCTGTATCACTCTGTCTCTGTATCACTCCGCCTCTGTATCACTCCATCACTGTATCACTCATCTCTGTATCACTCCTCTGTATCACTCTGTCTCTGTATCACTCCGTCTCTGTATCACTCTGCCTCTGTATCACTCCATCACTGTATCACTCCATCACTGTATCACTCCATCTCTGTATCACTACTTCTCTGTATCACTCCATCACTGTATCACTCCATCTCTATACCACTCTGTCTCTGTATCACTCCTCCTCTGTATCACTCCGCCTCTGTATCACTCCATATCTATATCACTCCATGTCTATATCACTCTGTCTCTGTATCACTCTGCCTCTGTATCACTCCGCCTCTGTATCACTCCATATCTATATCACTCCATCTCTGTATCACTCCATCTCTGTATCACTCCTTCTCTGTATCACTCCTCCTCTGTATCACTCCGCCTCTGTATCACTCCATCTCTGTATCACTCCATCTCTGTATCACTCCTTCTCTGTATCACTCTGTCTCTGTATCATTCCGCCTCTGTATCACTCCACCTCTGTATTACTCCATCTCTGTATCACTCAGTCTCTTTAATCACTCATTCTCTGTATCACTCCATCTCTCTATCACTCGTCTCTGTATCACTCTGTCTCTGTAGCACTCTGTCACTCTCCCTCTCTCTCCTTCTAGCTCAATTTCCTCTCCCCCCCCTCTCTCTCTGTATCACTCTAGCATAATTTCCTCTCCCCCCCTCTCTCTCTTTATCACTATAGCTCACTTTCCTCTCTCTCCTCCTCCTCTATATGTCTCTCCCTCCCCCTCTCTCTTTCTCTCTACCTCACTTTCCTCTCCCCCCTCCTTCCTCTATCCCCCCCCCCCCCCCCCCTTTAATATTTATTTCCACTATTTCATGGGGTTTAGAGATCTCATTTGGAGATGGAGACACTTTGGGGTGAATCATTGCACCTTTTTATTCCTCTGTAAACAACAAACAATTTACAAAGTGGCTGCATTAACAGATGAAAAGATGCTTTTAAATGGACGATTTGACGCCAATTCCTGAATGCAAATGGCCTGGTACAGTCTGTTACAGACCCGCGTCCCGCCGGCGGGCAGCTCTAACTCATCCTCTGACACTTGTGGCAAACAATCCGTGGCGTTAGTGAACTTGGCACAAGCAGGCAGCCGGCATTTTGCTGAGGATGAATTGTTATTGAACAATCTCTTTGATTGATTGGGCAGAAATGGGAACTGGGCACCTTATAGACGCGTCCTTATACATCGCTGCATGGTACCGGGCGCGGTGCTGCGCCGCCTGCTCACCCGCTGCAATGGAAGATAAATAGTGATTTACCCATTTAATTCTTTCCCCGCATCAATATGTCACATAACTTCCAAACTTATTACAGATGAGAGCAAAATAGGACAATATTGTGACAATTATTCATTTTTATGCCGCGGAGCCTCTTCTCGCTGAGATGCTTTATCTGTGAGAGGGGACATTTGCGCCGTTTACTTATTAAAGGCCGGTAATAAGCCCCCTTGAAACATTGTTTTGACATTTAATGTGATTTTAAAATAGTCTTTGTGCCGGTGATGGATCCCGCGGCTCCTCAGTGAGTGCAGTAACGAGAGGGTTCTGTTACAGGGAGGATGTACTGTAGTGGGCTCAGGTCGTTCATCTAAATAAAGACATTCCCCCCCCCAAAAAAAGAACAAACTATGAGGGTGATTCAGGGCTGCTCGCTATGCAACGGTTGTTCACTACTTAGCGAGAGGCATAACGCCACCTGGCTAAACCCCCCGCCAGAGAATGCAAACACATCTGCTTGAATTAGGGATGGCCCTCGACCATCGATGATTTTAAATCATTGATGGTTTGTGGCCGATGTCGAATACTTTTGCCATCGATGTGGGAGTGCCAGATGGTTTCCCTACATCGATGGCAAAGGAGAAGCGATGTTTCCTGTTTTTTTTTTCAAGGTGCCAGGATACGGAGCATAGCTCCGCCCCCAACACCCGGAAGTCCCGTCCCCGTGTTCTGATTTGCCCACGGGCCAATCAGTTCAATAAAATGGATGACCATTGATAGCTAAAATTATCGATGGTTATCCATTAAATAGTTTGCCACTATCGATGGCTGGGTGCAGAATTGTCATTGATGGCAACCATCGATGGCGACTGCAACGATGGCCATCCCTAGCTCAAATGCGACCAAAGGAGAAAGAAATCATTGGATGGTCACCGTCTGAACTGACTTTTACTTCCGGTGGAGTCCGCTGATGAGGGGGTGGGCGTTTAAGTCATGTGACATCAGCCGCCCGCGCCCAGCAGGTATCGGCCTGACTGCGTTCCCTGGGGAATGCCCAAAAAACTCTGTCCGTTCCCCAGCTCCCCCCTCCCTCCGCCGACCCATGTGAATGCCTTGGAAGTGCGATTCATACAGGGGGGTCTGCACATGCCCAAATCCGCTCATTCGAATGCACAGACCCCCCACCCCTCCGAGTGGGTCCGAATCACCCTCTATATTACACCCATGAAATAAGTGGAGCGTTCATACCTACACTACTGGTCTATGGCCATAGGTTGACACCTTAAAAAGGTAGACATGGTTTAGGTCGACATGGACAAAATGTTGACACAAGCAATTGAAAATGTTGACATAGAAAAGGTTGACATGAAAAAAATCTTAACATGAGTTTTTCAAAAAGTTTTTCCAGAACAGGTGTTTTTTCCATCCTTAATCAGCCACGTGGATATAGAGGGAGAATATAATAATAATAATAATAACCATGCACAAAGCATGATAGCGATGGCGTTACGGAATAACACGTAGAACATTGATTTATATACGGTGGGTAGAATCCAGGCAAATATCTGGGGCGATATTTAACAGAGTGCGATTTTTAGACTCTTTTTCACAAAAAAAAGTCAGAAATTCTCACATTTAATAGGATGCGAATTGCACTAAAAATCGCACCATATCGCATGTTTTTGCCGCAAATTCGCATCTCATTAAATAGTCGAATTCTTCCCCAAAAAAATGCGATTTTGAAAAATACGATAAGGTGCGATTTCGGAACCTTACTAAAAATCGCATTACATTAAATCGCACCCATGGAATAAGGGAATTGTTCTGCAGAACAGGTTTATCTAGTAGATGTGCACCAGGGGGAAGCGGGGGGGGGGTGGGGGTGTGTTTTAAGGGTCATCTGACAACCCCCCGCCGACGGTTCCAGCAGAATAAATTGGGCGCAGGCAGATTACCGAGGCTCCTGCCCGTATTGTAGATGTGCCATTGCATTTATCTAGTGATGTAAATTGGTTTTATTGTGCTGACTCCGCGGGCGGCAGCCTCTTCCGTGACTTTACCTTTCTCTGTCTTATTTACAGCAACAACCAAAAAACAGCCGACAGACACTTCCCATATTTTGAATTAAATAGTGCGATGCGTCTGTCTCCCGCTGGCATCCATGACAGTTCTCATCCCGTGACGATAAAGGCTTCTAGGACAAGTTGTAACTTCCGTAACAAATATTCCGATGTTGTCGTTGATGTGACAAGAAAACACGTAATGAAGTAACAGAATCTCATTCTCTACCTGACAGCAGCCACTCAGCCCCGCCGTCTGCTGCTATCTAACGGGCTGGCAGGGACACCCGCAACATGGGAGCAGGCCGGCGTTATCTGCTGCAATCTAACGGGCTGGCAGGGGGGAACCGCACCATGGGAGCAGGCCGGCGTTATCTGCTGCAATTTAACGGGCTCGAAGGGGGGAACCGCACCATGGGAGCAGGCCGGCGTTATCTGCTGCAATCTAACGGGCTGGCAGGGACACCCGCACCATGGGAGCAGCCCCGCCGTCTGCTGCTATCTAACGGGCTGGCAGGGACACCCGCAACATGGGAGCAGGCCGGCGTTATCTGCTGCAATCTAATGGGCTGGAAGGGGGGAACCGTACCATGGGAGCAGGCCGGCGTTATCTGCTGCAATCTAACGGGCTCGAAGGGGGGAACCGCACCATGGGAGCAGGCCGGCGTTATCTGCTGCAATCTAACGGGCTGGCAGGGACACCCGCACCATGGGAGCAGCCCCGCCGTCTGCTGCTATCTAACGGGCTGGCAGGGACACCCGCACCATGGGAGCAGCCGGCGTTATCTGCTGCAATCTAACGGGCTGGCAGGGACACCCGCACCATGGGAGCAGCGCCGGCATTATCTACTGCAATCTTACGGGCCGGCAGGGACACCCGCACCATGGGAGCAGGCCGGCGTTATCTGCTGCAATCTAACGGGCCGGCCGGGACACCCGCATCATGGGAGCAGCCGGCGTTATCTGATGCAATCTAATGGGCTGGCAGGGACACCCGCACCAGGGGAGCAGGCCGGCGTTATCTGCTGCAATCTAGCGGGCTGGCAGGGACACCTGCATCATGGGAGCAGCCGGCGTTATCTGATGCAATCTAACGGGCCGGCAGGGACACCCGCACCATGGGAGCAGCCGGCGTTATCTGCTGCAATCTAATGGGCCGGCAGGGACACCCGCACCATGGGAGCAGCCGGCGTTATCTGCTGCAATCTAACGGGCCGGCAGGGACACCCGCACCATGGGAGCAGCCGGCGTTATCTGCTGCAATCTAACGGGCCGGCAGGGACACCCGCACCATGGGAGCAGCCGGCGTTATCTGCTGCAATCTAACGGGCCGGCAGGGACACCCGCACCATGGGAGCAGCCGGCGTTATCTGCTGCAATCTAACGGGCTGGCAGGGACACCCGCACCATGGGAGCAGCCGGCGTTATCTGCTGCAATCTAACGGGCCGGCAGGGACACCCGCATCATGGGAGCAGCCGGCGTTATCTGCTGCAATCTAACGGGCCGGCAGGGACACCCGCACCATGGGAGCAGGCCGGCATTATCTTCTGCAATCTTACGGGCCGGCAGGGACACCCGCACCATGGGAGCAGGCCGGCATTATCTGCTGCATTCTAACGGGCTGGCAGGGACACCTGCACCATGGGAGCAGCCGGCATTATCTGCTGCATTCTAACGGGCCAGCAGGGACACCCGCACCATGGGAGCAGGCCGGCATTATCTGCTGCAATCTAATGGGCCGGCAGGGACACCCGCACCATGGGAGCAGCGCCGGCATTATCTGCTGCATTCTAACGGGCTGGCAGGGACACCCGCACCATGGGAGCAGCCGGCATTATCTGCTGCATTCTAACGGGCCAGCAGGGACACCCGCACCATGGGAGCAGGCTGGCATTATCTGCTGCAATCTAACGGGCTGGCAGGGACACCCGCATCATGGGAGCAGCCGGCATTATCTGCTGCATTCTAACGGGCCAGCAGGGACACCCGCACCATGGGAGCAGGCTGGCATTATCTGCTGCAATCTAACGGGCTGGAAGGGACACCCGCACCATGGGAGCAGCCGGCGTTATCTGCTGCAATCTAATGGGCTGGCAGGGACACCCGCACCATGGGAGCAGCCGGCGTTATCTGCTGCAATCTAACGGGCTGGCAGGGACACCCGCACCATGGGAGCAGCCGGCGTTATCTGCTGCAATCTAACGGGCCGGCAGGGACACCCGCACCATGGGAGCAGCCGGCGTTATCTGCTGCAATCTAACGGGCCGGCAGGGACACCCGCACCATGGGAGCAGCCGGCGTTATCTGCTGCAATCTAACGGGCCGGCAGGGACACCCGCACCATGGGAGCAGCCGGCGTTATCTGCTGCAATCTAACGGGCCGGCAGGGACACCCGCATCATGGGAGCAGCCGGCGTTATCTGCTGCAATCTAACGGGCCGGCAGGGACACCCGCACCATTGGAGCAGGCCGGCATTATCTGCTGCAATCTTACGGGCCGGCAGGGACACCCGCACCATGGGAGCAGGCCGGCATTATCTGCTGCATTCTACCGGGCTGGCAGGGACACCCGCACCATGGGAGCAGCCGCCATTATCTGCTGCAATCTAACGGGCCAGCAGGGACACCCGCACCATGGGAGCAGCTGGCATTATCTGCTGCATTCTAACGGGCCAGCAGGGACACCCGCACCATGGGAGCAGGCCGGCATTATCTGCTGCAATCTAACGGGCCGGCAGGGACACCCGCACCATGGGAGCAGCGCCGGCATTATCTGCTGCATTCTAACGGGCTGGCAGGGACACCCGCACCATGGGAGCAGCCGGCATTATCTGCTGCATTCTAACGGGCCAGCAGGGACACCCGCACCATGGGAGCAGGCTGGCGTTATCTGCTGCAATCTAACGGGCTGGCAGGGACACCCGCATCATGGGAGCAGCCGGCATTATCTGCTGCAATCTAACAGGCTGGCAGGGACACCCGCATCATGGGAGCAGCCGGCATTATCTGCTGCAATCTAACGGGCCGGCAGGGACACCCGCATCATGGGAGCAGCCGGCATTATCTGCTGCAATCTAACGGGCCGGCACGGACACCCGCATCATTGGAGCAGGCCGGTGTTATCTGCTGCAATCTAACGGGCCGGCAGGGACACCCGCACCATGGGAGCAGGCTGGCATTATCTGCTGCAATCTAACGGGCTGGCAGGGACACCCGCATCATGGGAGCAGCCGGCATTATCTGCTGCAATCTAACAGGCTGGCAGGGACACCCGCATCATGGGAGCAGCCGGCATTATCTGCTGCAATCTAACGGGCCGGCAGGGACACCCGCACCATGGGAGCAGGCTGGCATTATCTGCTGCAATCTAACGGGCTGGCAGGGACACCCGCATCATGGGAGCAGCCGGCATTATCTGCTGCAATCTAACAGGCTGGCAGGGACACCCGCATCATGGGAGCAGCCGGCATTATCTGCTGCAATCTAACGGGCTGGCAGGGACACCCGCATCATGGGAGCAGCCGGCGTTATCTGCTGCAATCTAACGGGCCGGCAGGGACACCCGCACCATGGGAGCAGCCGGCATTATCTGCTGCATTCTAACGGGCCAGCAGGGACACCCGCACCATGGGAGCAGGCTGGCGTTATCTGCTGCAATCTAACGGGCTGGCAGGGACACCCGCATCATGGGAGCAGCCGGCATTATCTGCTGCAATCTAACAGGCTGGCAGGGACACCCGCATCATGGGAGCAGCCGGCATTATCTGCTGCAATCTAACGGGCCGGCAGGGACACCCGCATCATGGGAGCAGCCGGCATTATCTGCTGCAATCTAACGGGCCGGCACGGACACCCGCATCATTGGAGCAGGCCGGTGTTATCTGCTGCAATCTAACGGGCCGGCAGGGACACCCGCACCATGGGAGCAGGCTGGCATTATCTGCTGCAATCTAACGGGCTGGCAGGGACACCCGCATCATGGGAGCAGCCGGCATTATCTGCTGCAATCTAACAGGCTGGCAGGGACACCCGCATCATGGGAGCAGCCGGCATTATCTGCTGCAATCTAACGGGCCGGCAGGGACACCCGCACCATGGGAGCAGGCTGGCATTATCTGCTGCAATCTAACGGGCTGGCAGGGACACCCGCATCATGGGAGCAGCCGGCATTATCTGCTGCAATCTAACAGGCTGGCAGGGACACCCGCATCATGGGAGCAGCCGGCATTATCTGCTGCAATCTAACGGGCTGGCAGGGACACCCGCATCATGGGAGCAGCCGGCGTTATCTGCTGCAATCTAACGGGCCGGCAGGGACACCCGCACCATGGGAGCAGGCCGGCATTATCTGCTGCAATCTTACGGGCCGGCAGGGACACCCGCACCATGGGAGCAGGCCGGCATTATCTGCTGCATTCTAACGGGCTGGCAGGGACACCTGCACCATGGGAGCAGCCGGCATTATCTGCTGCATTCTAACGGGCCAGCAGGGACACCCGCACCATGGGAGCAGGCCGGCATTATCTGCTGCAATCTAACGGGCCGGCAGGGACACCCGCACCATGGGAGCAGCGCCGGCATTATCTGCTGCATTCTAACGGGCCAGCAGGGACACCCGCACCATGGGAGCAGGCTGGCATTATCTGCTGCAATCTAACGGGCTGGCAGGGACACCCGCATCATGGGAGCAGCCGGCATTATCTGCTGCATTCTAACGGACCAGCAGGGACACCCGCACCATGGGAGCAGGCTGGCATTATCTGCTGCAATCTAACGGGCTGGAAGGGACACCCGCACCATGGGAGCAGCCGGCGTTATCTGCTGCAATCTAATGGGCTGGCGGGGACACCCGCACCATGGGAGCAGCCGGCGTTATCTGCTGCAATCTAACGGGCTGGCAGGGACACCCGCACCATGGGAGCAGCCGGCGTTATCTGCTGCAATCTAACGGGCCGGCCTGGACACCCGCACCATGGGAGCAGCCGGCGTTATCTGCTGCAATCTAACGGGCCGGCAGGGACACCCGCACCATGGGAGCAGCCGGCATTATCTGCTGCAATCTAACGGGCCGGCAGGGACACCCGCACCATGGGAGCAGCCGGCGTTATCTGCTGCAATCTAACGGGCCGGCAGGGACACCCGCATCATGGGAGCAGCCGGCGTTATCTGCTGCAATCTAACGGGCCGGCAGGGACACCCGCACCATGGGAGCAGGCCGGCATTATCTGCTGCAATCTTACGGGCCGGCAGGGACACCCGCACCATGGGAGCAGGCCGGCATTATCTGCTGCATTCTAACGGGCTGGCAGGGACACCCGCACCATGGGAGCAGCCGGCATTATCTGCTGCAATCTAACGGGCCAGCAGGGACACCCGCACCATGGGAGCAGCCGGCATTATCTGCTGCATTCTAATGGGCCAGCAGGGACACCCGCACCATGGGAGCAGGCCGGCATTATCTGCTGCAATCTAACGGGCCGGCAGGGACACCCGCACCATGGGAGCAGCGCCGGCATTATCTGCTGCATTCTAACGGGCTGGCAGGGACACCCGCACCATGGGAGCAGCCGGCATTATCTGCTGCATTCTAACGGGCCAGCAGGGACACCCGCACCATGGGAGCAGGCTGGCGTTATCTGCTGCAATCTAACGGGCTGGCAGGGACACCCGCATCATGGGAGCAGCCGGCATTATCTGCTGCAATCTAACAGGCTGGCAGGGACACCCGCATCATGGGAGCAGCCGGCATTATCTGCTGCAATCTAACGGGCCGGCAGGGACACCCGCATCATGGGAGCAGCCGGCATTATCTGCTGCAATCTAACGGGCCGGCAGGGACACCCGCATCATTGGAGCAGGCTGGTGTTATCTGCTGCAATCTAACGGGCCGGCAGGGACACCCGCACCATGGGAGCAGGCTGGCATTATCTGCTGCAAACTAACGGGCTGGCAGGGACACCCGCATCATGGAAGCAGCCGGCATTATCTGCTGCAATCTAACAGGCTGGCAGGGACACCCGCATCATGGGAGCAGCCGGCATTATCTGCTGCAATCTAACGGGCCGGCAGGGACACCCGCATCATTGGAGCAGGCCGGTGTTATCTGCTGCAATCTAACGGGCCGGCAGGGACACCCGCACCATGGGAGCAGGCGGCGTTATCTGCTGCATTCTAACAGGCTGGCAGGGACACCCGCACCATGGGAGCAGCGCCGGCATTATCTACTGCAATCTAACGGGCTGGCAGGGACACCCGCATCATGGGAGCAGCCGGCATTATCTGCTGCAATCTAACAGGCTGGCAGGGACACCCGCATCATGGGAGCAGCGCCGGCATTATCTACTGCAATCTAACAGGCTGGCAGGGACACCCGCACCATGGGAGCAGGCCGGCATTATCTGCTGCAATCTTACGGGCCGGCAGGGACACCCGCACCATGGGAGCAGGCCGGCATTATCTGCTGCATTCTAACGGGCTGGCAGGGACACCTGCACCATGGGAGCAGCCGGCATTATCTGCTGCATTCTAACGGGCCAGCAGGGACACCCGCACCATGGGAGCAGGCCGGCATTATCTGCTGCAATCTAACGGGCCGGCAGGGACACCCGCACCATGGGAGCAGCGCCGGCATTATCTGCTGCATTCTAACGGGCTGGCAGGGACACCCGCACCATGGGAGCAGCCGGCATTATCTGCTGCATTCTAACGGGCCAGCAGGGACACCCGCACCATGGGAGCAGGCTGGCATTATCTGCTGCAATCTAACGGGCTGGCAGGGACACCCGCATCATGGGAGCAGCCGGCATTATCTGCTGCATTCTAACGGGCCAGCAGGGACACCCGCACCATGGGAGCAGGCTGGCATTATCTGCTGCAATCTAACGGGCTGGAAGGGACACCCGCACCATGGGAGCAGCCGGCGTTATCTGCTGCAATCTAATGGGCTGGCAGGGACACCCGCACCATGGGAGCAGCCGGCGTTATCTGCTGCAATCTAATGGGCTGGCAGGGACACCCGCACCATGGGAGCAGCCGGCGTTATCTGCTGCAATCTAACGGGCTGGCAGGGACACCCGCACCATGGGAGCAGCCGGCGTTATCTGCTGCAATCTAACGGGCCGGCAGGGACACCCGCACCATGGGAGCAGCCGGCGTTATCTGCTGCAATCTAACGGGCCGGCAGGGACACCCGCACCATGGGAGCAGCCGGCGTTATCTGCTGCAATCTAACGGGCCGGCAGGGACACCCGCACCATGGGAGCAGCCGGCGTTATCTGCTGCAATCTAACGGGCCGGCAGGGACACCCGCACCATGGGAGCAGCCGGCGTTATCTGCTGCAATCTAACGGGCCGGCAGGGACACCCGCACCATGGGAGCAGGCCGGCATTATCTGCTGCATTCTAACGGGCTGGCAGGGACACCCGCACCATGGGAGCAGCCGGCATTATCTGCTGCAATCTAACGGGCCAGCAGGGACACCCGCACCATGGGAGCAGCCGGCATTATCTGCTGCATTCTAATGGGCCAGCAGGGACACCCGCACCATGGGAGCAGGCCGGCATTATCTGCTGCAATCTAACGGGCCGGCAGGGACACCCGCACCATGGGAGCAGCGCCGGCATTATCTGCTGCATTCTAACGGGCTGGCAGGGACAACCGCACCATGGGAGCAGCCGGCATTATCTGCTGCATTCTAACGGGCCAGCAGGGACACCCGCACCATGGGAGCAGGCTGGCGTTATCTGCTGCAATCTAACGGGCTGGCAGGGACACCCGCATCATGGGAGCAGCCGGCATTATCTGCTGCAATCTAACAGGCTGGCAGGGACACCCGCATCATGGGAGCAGCCGGCATTATCTGCTGCAATCTAACGGGCCGGCAGGGACACCCGCATCATGGGAGCAGCCGGCATTATCTGCTGCAATCTAACGGGCCGGCAGGGACACCCGCATCATTGGAGCAGGCTGGTGTTATCTGCTGCAATCTAACGGGCCGGCAGGGACACCCGCACCATGGGAGCAGGCTGGCATTATCTGCTGCAAACTAACGGGCTGGCAGGGACACCCGCATCATGGAAGCAGCCGGCATTATCTGCTGCAATCTAACAGGCTGGCAGGGACACCCGCATCATGGGAGCAGCCGGCATTATCTGCTGCAATCTAACGGGCCGGCAGGGACACCCGCATCATTGGAGCAGGCCGGTGTTATCTGCTGCAATCTAACGGGCCGGCAGGGACAACCGCACCATGGGAGCAGGCGGCGTTATCTGCTGCATTCTAACAGGCTGGCAGGGACACCCGCACCATGGGAGCAGCGCCGGCATTATCTACTGCAATCTAACGGGCTGGCAGGGACACCCGCATCATGGGAGCAGCCGGCATTATCTGCTGCAATCTAACAGGCTGGCAGGGACACCCGCATCATGGGAGCAGCGCCGGCATTATCTACTGCAATCTAACAGGCTGGCAGGGACACCCGCACCATGGGAGCAGCGCCGGCATTATCTACTGCAATCTAACGGGCCGGCAGGGACACCCGCACCATGGGAGCAGGCCGGCATTATCTGCTGCAATCTAACGGGCTGGCAGGGACACCCGCATCATGGGAGCAGCCGGCATTATCTGCTGCAATCTAACAGGCTGGCAGGGACACCCGCATCATGGGAGCAGCCGGCATTATCTGCTGCAATCTAACGGGCCGGCAGGGACACCCGCATCATTGGAGCAGGCCGGTGTTATCTGCTGCAATCTAACGGGCCGGCAGGGACACCCGCACCATGGGAGCAGGCGGCGTTATCTGCTGCATTCTAACAGGCCGGCAGGGACACCCGCACCATGGAAGCAGCGTCGGCATTATCTACTGCAATCTAACGGGCTGGCAGGGACACCCGCACCATGGGAGCAGGCCGGCATTATCTGTTGCTATCTAACGGGCCGGCAGGGACACCCGCACCATGGGAGCAGCCGGCGTTATCTGCTGCAATCTAACGGGCCGGCAGGGACACCCGCATTATGGGAGCAGCCGGCATTATCTGCTGTAATCTAACGGGCCAGCAGGGACACCCGCACCATGGGAGCAGGCCGGCATTATCTGCTGCAATCTAACGGGCTGGCAGGGACACCCGCACCATGGGAGCAGCCGGCATTATCTGCTGCATTCTAACGGGCTGGCAGGGACACCCGCATCATGGGAGCAGGCCGGCATTATCTGCTGCAATCTAACGGGCTGGCAGGGACACCTGCATCATGGGACCAGCTGGCGTTGTCTGCTGCAATCTAACGGGCCGGCAGGGACACCCGCACCATGGGAGCAGGCGGCGTTATCTGCTGCATTCTAACAGGCTGGCAGGCTCGACATTCAAGTCAACATAGTCAAAGGGTAGATGTGATAATGGTTGACAGACCGTATCGCCGACATGAGTTTTTCACATCTTTTTCATACTTTACCATGCAAGAGGATGTGGAGGGGACCGAGATACATCAATTGGGGATTCATGAGCTACAACATACAAATCGATACCCCCAAACATAAAAACAAAGACAGCAGACCGCATGGATTCTGCTGAGACCCTGCCCCCCCCCCCCCCCCCCCTTCCGTGGCATCTGCTCCCCCATTGTTATACACTGCCTGGACACTGTCAACCAATTGAACCACAAAACTTTATTTTACGTTCTGTAATTTAAAACTATAATGCTTTTGTTTTTCGTAATACCAGTTTTCTCTTTGTGCATGAGTTTTGTGGTGTGGTGTACCTCATCCGTGACAGTCGCTCATTTCTGTATGTTATCTTACATATATGTTACTTACAGTACAGTAGTCACATGATTTCTTCAAGCTTCCTTCAGTCTTTACACTGTATATCAGAGGTTCCCAAACTTTTTTGAATCACGGCACCCTAGTGTATCAGAATATTTTTCAGGGCACCCCTAGACCAAAGTTTGTTACCAAGAATAAAAAAAAAAAATTAAATGAAATAAGTTGTGCTTATATGTCATCCTTATATGTCATCCTTAGGTCCAGTTATGTGGTGAGGAACACGATTCACTTCTGTTTCCACACATATTTTATAATTGGGAGCCCCAAGCACTGATTTTTCCTGTTTCATGGGCCATATATAATTTGAATTGGTTCTGGACCACCAACCTAAGGCACCCCTGCAAGTGCCCTGAGGCACCCCAGGGAGCCTAGGCGCACAGTTTGGGAACCACTGCTGTATATCAATGTCATGTTATGACCAGAACAGATAAAAGTAACAATACAGGTATGTAACAATCTGTATACAAAAAAGTTTATTTATTTAAATGTGTTACAAAAAAGGTTTCATGAATGTTCCCAAAGAATTTATATCTGATAACAAAGAAACAATTTCTGCTAAGTCCTAAACAAAACATACAGAAAGGTGACATCAGAGACAAAAACACGGCAGGAACAACAGTGACATCATTCAGTATGAGAAGCATTGGTACACTACAAAATTCAGTATGCGGTAAAACGCGCACTGTCCAGTAACTACAGACATCAATATACAGTATCTACATATATTTGTGTATATATATATATATATATATATATATATATATATATATACACATACAGTATATTTCTATATTCGATGTACAAGGGAGGTTCAATAAATAAGGTAACAAGACCTCTCAATATGTGAATGTATTCATCTTGTACATAAACATGTACTCAATAGTATGGTGTTGGTACAGATTATTTTCTCACATATTCCCCCATACTTGAGTAAGCATTTGATCCACTGGTATCTACTACCCAGGGGCTTTGTAGCCAGGTCAGGACTGTAGGTCTGTGGTGGAAGTGCTTGGCCGGCCGGATCGCAGCTTATCTTAAACGTCTGTTATCTAAGGCCGTGCCACAACCCTAGTCACATAACATGATATTATCGTCTTACACCTCAACACTTTGGTGATAAATCTCTGCTGCCTTAGACGCAGAAATCGGATCACACTTCGCACCTCAACGTGTGACTGTGTCCACCAGCCCAGCCATCTTACAGCTGATGTTGGGACAGTACGGCTGATATGAGGCTCATTCTAATGGCTGTGAGCGAATGCGGTGGTCTACCTGCTCTGGTGGGAAACTAGCCTGAAATAGAGAACATTACATACATGACAGGTCTTGTTACCTTACTTATTGAACCACCCTTGTAATTATGCATGTGCAGGGATGTTTTAGGTAAAGTACCCCTACTTAAGGCACTCTGGAGCGAGTAATGGGACATCACTAGAAAAACAGGTGCTACAGAAGATGTTCCAGCTATTTATTGAAGAAATTGATTAGTTGTAAATTTTGTCACAATACAAATCACTTGAAGAGCATTGTAATTGCAAAGGCAACACTTCACCGAAGAACAGGTCATCTGCCGCTGCTGTCAGACATCTCGCCAACCCCGGTTATTGGACCTCAACCCTATGTATTGCTTGTTTAAGGAGGTTTTTTAAGAACCAGGTGTATCATGTCCAATCTGTAAGACATTCTTAGATGTGCTTGTTATCTATCCTACGTGACATGTTATGTTCTGCTCTAGAGGTTTGCTATTCTTGGAATGGAAACTTTTGTTTATTACAATGGAGGACACAATGAACTCTTCAAGTGACTAAATCGCCACACCACCACCTGGTGGGCAAAATTTGTAACTGCAGTAGTATATTATAGATTATTTTTACTCTGAAGTACTCAAGGCTTATAACTATCTCCAGAATGCTCTCAAAGCAGGGAACTCTCATTTTAGCAACCCTGTATACACATACATACATGTAATATGCTACCACAGCATCATGTGCTCAGCACTGAGAGGTATTGTGTATATGAAGTAGATATGTATAAAACAAGTTGCTTGCTACAAACAGCTGAACTAAAAAAATATACTGATATAAAAGTTCCGTTATCATTCTTCATGCTTCATAAAAAAACAGCAATACAAAATCATTTGTCAATTCAACGTCTACAAAGAGGAACGTCCTTTTAAAGCATAATTATGTCAAGTATTTGTTCACAGTACTTGTTATTACAACAGCGTTCAGGATCTGAGGTCCAGGTAGGTAGACACACCTGGCATGCGTGCGTCGTATGCGGAATTACCGGGGCGCCTCCTAACTACCCCTATTCTAATGCACAGCACAAGAGGCCTGAGTGGTAGTAATTTGGCTGTGTGCAGGCGGATACAGTAACATGTGGACACCAAAGGCTGTTACGTCTAAGTGTGGGAAGCCACAGCGGGGTGCACTGAAGGTCAATGAGATAGCGCTGTGGGCGGAACTAACTGTTCCTGCAGCTTTCCTGGAGGTGAACAACAGCTGGACATGATCCAGACAAACAGAAACAAAATTTAAGACAAAAATAAGAAGAGGTCGGAGGGGGGATGCGGACACAAAGTCCTGGTACTGGTGGCATAGTCCTAGATTTTAGGAGGCTGTTCTGTAAACCACCTGAAATGAAGGTGTGTCCCACTTCATGTTGCTTAGAGAGGGGGTGCGACATGCACCTCACAGTGGTATGGACACTAGTGCTACAGTGTAGGTAAAGAGGAACGTGGAAGAAACGTGGCACTGTCTGAAGTGGTAGCCACACCCCTTGCAAGATGGCCACTCCCACTCTAGTGGTGGCACCCAGACTTGTGAGAGAACGGTTTCCCCACCTCCTGTCATCGGGGACCCCCAACAACATGAGGCCTGTGCCAGATAACCCCACTTTCAGTTCCGTAAAATAAGTTTTTAAGGAGAATTCTGTCAATGAAAGATCTATTCCAGCAAAACCATCAGTTTTTTTCATGGGCCCGATTCAGTCCTGCTCACTGGGCTGCTAGTGTTCGGAGCCAGATGAGCAGGTAATCCCGCCCATGTGCAGGGCTGTGTATGTGTTTGCAGCCGTGCACACAGAGGTAGGTCCATTTGAAATCATTCCCCATTGAAAGTATTCCCTCCATTCACAAGCGCCAGGTCCAGACTCACTCAGCGCTGTGAAGGCCATAGGGAGAAGGAGGCCGCCGACCCTCCCAACGGCTGGGGAACGCCTGCATTTTCTGGGGCACTCCTGGAAAACGCAGGGTTACTGCCCCCAAACAGCTGCAGGGTGTCAATCATACGGGCATGCGCACAGTGTACCGTATGCATGGCCATCCAATAATCGCAAGGTCTGAATCGGGCTGCATGTACTTTGCAGAGTAGCGGTGGTTTATTGGCCCTGTCTAGCCCGCTCTGTTTCCACTGTTGTATGTAGAGGCTGAGACCCGATGCTTTTTTGGCATTGAACTACATTTCCCATCATGCACTGCTTCCATGCGATACAGTCTCTAGGTCTACAAGCATTAGGCCGACACCACTAGGTCAACATGCAGGAAGGTCAACATGGCTGAAGGGCGACACGGGTTAGGTCGACATGGGTTAGGTCGACAGTCAAAAGGTCGACATGGGGTTTTTCACTTTTTTGGAACCGACATGTGCCGACGGGCGGTATTTCATGCCTTACCATCCACTGGGGCGTGGTGGGAGAATAACAATAACATAGCACCGAGCCCGAAGTATGGCAAGCACAGCGAGCCATGTGAGGGGACGCGGTGCTACGTTTCTGTGTCCATGTAGACTGTGTCGACATTCGGGACAAAAAACATGAAACCCCCATGTCGACTGTTTGACTGTCAACCTTCCCCATGTCGACATAATTATTGTGTCAACCTAATGACCCTGTTGACCTAACCTATGTCGACCTTCAGTCATGTCGATCTTCATGCATGTCGACCTGGTGGTGTCGACCTAATGCTTGTTGACGTAGTTGCTGTCTATCCAATGATCCATACCCGCTTCCATGCCTGGGGTCCAGCCACAGACAACATGGGGCGTTAAAGAAACCAAAGGTTGATAATTGCTCCTCAAGACAACGATGATAGGTCTGAGTTCAACTTAGAGACGGCCACCGATGGTTTTCCAATAATGCAAAAAGCAAAACATCTGGTTCTCCCCCCTCGATGGCAAAAGTATTCAACATCGGCCATAAACCATCGATGTTTTCAAATCATCGATGGTCGATGGCCATCCCTAGTTCATCTCTGCAGGAACAATACAGTCAAGAACAGAAAATGTGAGATTAAAATGTTTGCTCAGAGAACAACACGAATATCAAAAGAAAAAGACAAAAGGACATAACATTACACAGATGCTATCAATACGTAAAATCCCAAATGATACATTAAAAAAAATCAATACATACAGTATGGTAGAATTAGGGCTGTACCCAGGCTGGGCAGGGGTGCATGTAACACTGACACTACCAAATAACCAGAGCTCTGTAGGTAAGGTAAGACGTAACAGATTGTAGTGGGATCTGTACAGTACCGTGTTCTAGAGGGATGCGGTCATTTGGTCTACTGCATTATGGTCGACAGTCATTAGGTCGAATCCATTAGGTCGACATGCTAAAAGGTCGACATGACTCTAGGTCGACATGGGAAAAGGTCGACATGATTCTAGTTCAAAAGGTCATTAGTTCGACAGGTCATTAGTTCGACAAGGTCATTAGTTCGACATTGTCTATGTCGACATTCACAAGGTCGACATGGAGTTTTTCACTGTTTTTTGAGCCAACATGTGCCGACAGGCGGTATTTCATGCCCTACCATCCACTAGGGCGTGGTGGGAGAATAAAATAGTGTGCCGAGCGTAGCGAGGCACCGTGCCCGACGCATTGCGAGCGCAGCGAGCGATGCGAGGGGATGCAGTGCACTTTAAACTGTGTCCATGTCGACTGTGTTGACATTCAGGTAAAAAAAACAGTGAAAAACCCCATGTCGACCTTGTGAATGTCGACATAGACAATGTCGAACTAATGACCTTGTCGAACTAATGACCTGTCGAACTAATGACCTTTCGACCTAGAATCATGTCGACCTTTTCCCATGTCGACCTAGAATCATGTCGACCTTTTAGCATGTCGACCTAATGGATTTGACCTAATGACTTTCTACCATAATGCAATAGACCAAATGATCCCAACCCGTTCTAGAACGTTGGTTGGTTGGCGCATACCACCGTGGCCTTATTGCATCAGACTAGCTGTGGGCTCCTGTGTCATTTCCTTACAGGGAACCATATATTGCCCTTGTGTGACAATATCTAGGTAACAACGTCTAATTAGGAGGAAACCTCACTTTAAACCAATCCCTTTTGCATAAAGTGCATACAACGCACAGTAGGTTGTCGGGGTGATTCTGCTGAGTGTTCCAGACACGTGCTGTCTTCGTTATATTAAGGTCAGGACCAGACCGGGTTGGTAAATGTTATATTGTGCAGCTTCGCCCACTTTGCAAAGACGCGTTTTTCTGTCATAAATCTATGTCCGCCGTACGGAGCGTTTTCATGCAGGATATATTCTTCACACTCGTATTTCCCTGGTTCGTAGTAATGATAAGGAACTCTCCGGAAACTGTTCGTCCTGAAACAAAGTATGGGGTTTGAAAGATGATTTGTGTTTAGGAAAGAAAAAAATGTTTTTGGACAGAAAACGGGTGTTTTGAACGGTAACCAGACCATGAATGCAAATCTGCTGGTCTGCTTTCCACCCGCAGCCGCGCTTAGCCCACCAACTATATCACACACGGGAATCTGGACATTGCTAGCCCTCAGCTCAGACCTGGGGTATTGCCCACATTGATGAAGTCTTATCCCCTCCTCACCATATCTGACCTCAACTTAAAGCTCCCGCCGGTCATCTCAGCTCCTTCTCTCACTAACACCTCTCCTCCACCTTGGCCCCTTCTTCTCACCGTCGCCTTGCTTCAAGTACTGCCATCCTCTAGATCTCGGCACCCAACCAACCTACTGGTTTTTTAAATGCACCCTTAAATCGTATCATACCGGGATGCAGTTAATATTCGATGGTCGGAATCCTGGTGCCAGAACTCTGACATGGTACAAAGGAGCAGATTTATTAAGCCTGGTGAAGTTATAAAGTGGCCGGTGACAACGCTCCAGTCAATGAGCCCCAAACTGTCATGTTACAGGCTGTGTTTGAAACATGGCAGTTATGAGTGGATCGGCTGCTGCATTCTCACCGGCCACTTTATCCCTTCACCAGGCTTAATAAATCTGCCCCAGAATACCAACGCTGGAATCTGTAAGTACAGTACTGTATGTGGAGTCTTGCGTCAATGTGTGTGTGTGTGGGGGGGGGCGGGATTGTTTAGGTTTAGGCACTAAGGGGGTCTTAGGTGTGGAGGGTGAGGGTTAGGCCGCAGACAGGGATGGTTGGGTGGAGGGGGGGGGGGGGGGGCAGGTGCGTTGCCCGGGAAAACCTTGGGGGGGGGTTTTAATTTCTAAAATTGCTGTAAAATTTCGTCTTATGCTGTGCCAAGGCCCAAGGTTGTAATATGTTAATACCTCCACCATCATGTTACAATGTGTTTGCACTGATACTCAATGACCGCAATGAAATCAGGTATGGAGTTTTTGTTTGACTTGATAGCTTGTGTGTGTTGATGAATTCCACATCCACTCCTGAGATTTAGCACCTATGATGCATTTATTTTTTGTGTGTTCATGTGTGTTGTACTTTTTTGTGTGTGTGTGTTGCAGTGTATGTGGGTGGGTGTTGTACTGTGAGTGGTATGTTATGTGTGTGTGTGTTGTGTTGTGTGTATCTAACCAATGTGTAAGTGTGTGAGGTGCGTTACGTATACATGTGTGTGTAGTGTGCTGTGTGTATCTGTGCAATATTTAAGTGTGTGTTGAGTGCTTGTGTATCTGTGCAATGTTTAGATGTGTGTGTGTGTTTTCCTGTTTTTTTTGTGTGTGTGTTGTAGTGTATGTGGGTGTGTGTTGTACTGTGTGTGGTGTGTTATGTATGTGTGTGTGTGTTGTGTGTATCTGCCCAATGTGTAAATGTGTGAGTTGCACTACAGTACATAGTGTATGTATTTGCATTCATACTGAATGATAGCAATAAAATCAGGTGTGGAGTTGTTCCTTCAATCATCAGTTTCCCAGATCGTCAATCTTTTTTCCATGAACAAAGGCAAATTGAACCTTGGTGTTTTATAAATGTCCAGAGGTACCTTATTGCCAAATTTGGCGGCTCTGAGTGCCACAGTGTCTCAGCAATGTGACAGACATGCACACACACTCTTCAACTTATATAGATTGTATATTTATATAGCGCCACAAGGGTTCAGCAGCACCTGACAGTACATTGATGAGCAAAAAACAAATAAATAGTGAATTACAGTACAAGGCAATTTAGGACAAGTACATGGTAAATAAAGACTGTTCAATCGGGGGCAGGACACACAATTATCAGGGTGGCAGAGCTATATTCTAAGAAAAGCATGAGGAGAGAGGGCCCTGCTCGTGAGGGAGATGGTGCTTTTTGGGATGCTGGTGGTGTTCTCCTGCAGTTTGTATTCCTTTTTACCCTGTACGGCGCTGCATTCATTTTATGGCACCTTATAAATAATAGTTAATATTAATAATCATGGCTGCCCCTTATTGGCCTATAAGATGTCTATTGGTCTACAGAGCTATCGATATGTGCTATGTCAGAGATGAGAAGGTTGTGTTACTGGTGACACCCTATGCCGGCTATAACTACAAGTGAGATTAGGAACACTGTACATTTATAGTACTGCCCGGTACATGGATCCCTGATCACCTTACCTGCAATATGTGTCGTTTATCATTCCGTAGGCGTGGATCCCATCGCAGGCGTCCATTGCCAGGATCAGCGTGAACCAACCAGTGCTGAGATACGATCCCGACTGAACCCTGCAAGACACAGAGAACCGGGAGAGATCTGAGCAGAGAGATCAGACAGGTCACATTATGACGTGAGCCAATCACACTGTGGTACGCCGGTGACGGCACAATGGAGACACCGGCAGACTACATTCGGGGCCCTGTCTGCCCTGTACTCATTGGCCATTTCCCACTCAGCTAGCCCTTCATCAGGGGCAGGACAAAACACAACCATAATTCATTTGTGGGACTCAAAATTACAGTGGCCTCTAACGACCATAATGAGGCTTATTCTGAGTTGCCAGTATAGTGGCGGCAGCTGCGGGCCGGTGGGGAAGCCTGGCATAACTAGGGTAGCCCCTTCTCTCTGCATCCTAGCTGCTAAGGCAGGCGCCGGGCTGCCATGTCACCCAGCTGCCAGGAACCATCATTCGTCACTTAGACTGCGGTCACATTTTCCAGAATGCGCCGCGCAGTTTAAGCTCTTGCGCATGTGTAGAATTGCCAAAATCGCCCAATTGCAATTTTAGTAATTCAGTGACTCAAGCTAAATCGGGCAACAAAAATGACTTCTGTGCAGTTTGCGTCTGAGAAGTGAGACCCCGTTACCCTCCCACATTTATAAATAATGCGTAGGACTATGGGAGGACTCCTTGCTGCAAAACTAAATTCTGCTTCTACATAAACCTAGCCTCTGTCCTATATGCCCCAATATGCATGCGCTCAGTACACTATGCACATGCGCAAGCTGTCTGTACAGAGCAAGCGAAGGCGGTAACACTGTGTTTTCTGGGGGTGTCGACCGTTGGGAGGGGGCAGCT
Source organism: Crinia signifera (assembly GCF_055691185.1). NCBI lineage: Eukaryota > Metazoa > Chordata > Amphibia > Anura > Myobatrachidae > Crinia > Crinia signifera. Next base: position 172,369,993 of record NC_139224.1, on the reverse strand, counting down.
GCTGACATCATTAGCGCACACCTTCGCAGTGCTGAGTAAGGCTGACCTTACGTGGTGCTTGCGAACAGCGGGGAATCCATTCGATGGTGGGTGATCACGAACGGATTTCTCCGTTTGTACGATTGTGAACACATTCTGGGCCCATGATGTTGTGTAAATCGGAGCGCACACACCTGGAAACACCAGTGCACAGATCCCTGCTCCTAGGCGGACGCTGCATCTATACATTCAGCTAAATCAGGCGGATAACGCTTGTTCCAGGTCTTTGCAACCAATAAACTTCATACTAACAAGAGACCGAATTAAATTCCGTGCGTTATTAACACGGGAACAAAACCTACTTTATTTTCTAATTAATATTTCACTCTAAGCCTTAAAATTCCTGAAACAAGATAAATTAATAATAGATTTTCCGTCAGAGATTAAAGTCGGCTGCCTGCAGGTAATATATATCTCTGTATGGGGCCGTCATGTAGCATAGAGGTTCTATACCGTGTTCTAACGTGCTGCAATATGTATGGCTATACGGATCCTTATCAGCAGGGGACCTGTCCTGTTATATTGCAACCATGAATCTCTATCTCCGGTCACTGCGTAACGCTCAGCAATAATCTCTCCGATAATAATACGGACTATTGTTTAGAGTTCCACTTAATCATACTGTAATTGTTTGTATTCGTAACGCTCAGGCTACGAATATTAAATGGATTTCAATACAAATTGTTATTAAATGTTTTTTTTTTTTTAAATCACTTAAACCCTTCCTCCAGTATTTTATAAAGGGAGAGAGGCGTGGTCGCAAAACAGTACCCCCCCCCACCAATTAAAATTAGACCACACAGTAACACAATCTTATTCACATTATACCACATGTATCTCCCCTGCTTCATAGTACACCACATAGAAGTGCCCTTTATTCACGTCACACCCCACAGTAGTACCCCTTATACCTGTTATGCCATCCAGTATTGTTCCTTATACACATTTCCCACAGTAGTAGTAAAATGACAAAAGGACAACGTGTATAAGTTGACAATCATGGACAAAATTTTGACAAAAAAAGGACAACGTAGAAACGGTCGTCGTGTGAAAATGTCGGCATGAGTTTTTCATGGATTTTTGTGTTGATGTCGACACCTGTCAACATGCACCCTCAATTAGTGTACCTAGCTTTGCTTGCCACATTTTACCGTTCCCATGTGGATATTATGAAAAATAAAAAAATTGCTGCGCTGCCCCCCTGGAAGTGCCATCGCTAGGCAAGTGCCTCATAAGCCCTAAGCGATCTGTACCTTAGAGTAATAACCCCGAGAACAGGTCCAGCAGTGTGCGGCGGTGACATCTGTCAGGTACATAGGTGATAGCAGTGCGCACAGGTGTAGTAATCCCCGTCCCCACAGAGCTACATACTGTAGGTATTCTGTATTCCGCCCGTCTTCCCCACAGTTACAATTTGTACTTTTCTGGAAGAGCAGTGAAGGGAGATTTTTCCATTCTGTATTTCAGAAGTACTGCTTCACTCCACACGCTGACTGCCGCCTGACACTCAATCTCGCCCGGAGGCTGCGGATCAGCAGGTAAAAGTAGAAATTCTATTAGTTTCTCGACCTAGGGTTTACAACATTCATTTTATACGGAATCAAAATCCTACACATGAATAGGTAGGCAGAATAATGTCCCCTGTCCCCCCCCCCCCCCCCCCTCCACCCAAACTGTCCTCGTGCCAATTACCTGGCGAGGAGGAAAACCCTCTGTCTGCAGATACAGGGATGGGGGACTGTGACATATTGCTGGCACACCTGGTTGTGTTACAGTGGCGATGCAGGGGGGGGGGGGGGCAGGACTGCGGGAGAACGTCTAGCAGGGAAATGAGGTTCTGGGAGGTTAATGACTTGTTTCGGAGACAAGATTGTTGAATAAAGAAGTGGGATTTATCGGAATAAATAATGTTTTCGGAGAGGATGAAATAAAGCTGATGGAAAAACCCTGTTACTGGCTTCCGTCTGCAGTAAAAGTGTAATATTGAAGTGGATGTATTATATATTTCTATACTATATTTTATACATATACGTATCCAGGGCCGGTGTAAGGTTCTCTGCACCCCAAGCAAATAAATCTACTGCCCCCCCCCCCCAACACCACACTGCCACCAATACCCCCTGTCCAGCTCCACAAGTGAAAGTGTGGATGTGGCGACGTAGAAGTTTGACAGCCAAAAACTGCATCCAGTGCAGCAAAGATGTCTTCCATATAGACGTTCTTCATTTTGGGATAAGCAGGAGACACTTCACTAAAATAATATAAACTGATCAAAGCTAATAGAAAAAAAAACTGCCAGTTATTAGGAATTGTCTATATTGACCTGTGCAAAACGTATTTTAGGATCAAACGCCAATCGTACTTTCCTTTAAAAGTCAATAAAACCATAACCTACTGAAGAGGAGAATAATCCCCGCAAAGGGGAGATAATTAGCGCTATGGTTTGGGAAAGGCTGATGGGGCTGAGGGTGGCACCTGGGGCCCTTGCCATCTTAAATCATTCCAAAAAAGGGTATCAGGAAGAGTAAATGTGGGTTTGGGTCAAAAAAGCTGAGGGTGTGCTTTATTTAGGCAGTAGTGTCCCCCCCCCACACACACACAAGAACGAGTCTTGATTACTTAGGAGGAGGACTTGTAGTCATTAGGACCAGTTCCCATAATGGCCACAAATCACGGATTCCCCAACAAAGGGCAAGGCCAGGATAACATCCCCCCCCCCCTCTTTCCCGCTTATTTAACAAGGCGGGCGTCAGGGTGACCTACTCTTCACGGAGTCTGTTAAACGACCTAAACATTTCTGGCCTAGTTAAAGCGACGGCAAGTATGATGTTGTGCCCGCGTGCGCAGGACTTTGTGGCGCGGTCAGACGCACCGGGAACATTAGCGGCCTTCTCTTGCGCCGAAAGCTACATTAGTCCGCAGCTGGCCCAGTTCAGGTGAGCGCAGGACTTTATTTAATGTGGGATTATTTTCTGGTATTTTCATTTATTTTTACATAAAGATCTTGTTCCCGTCACTGAGAACAGACGTGTAGCCACACAGCTGCAAATTGATTTAGATCCGCAGGGCTGCAACACGGTGCAGGGAACCAGATGAGAATTGTCAGTTTCCTGCTGAAATCATTTGTAGCACTGCAAGTCCCATCAAGCCCTCCCGGCATGGCGGAAAGCACAGAACAGAATGTTCCTTCTTCCATGTAATCCGGTGTCTCTGAATTGTGCATCACACGTCCTGCATTGTTCATCGCAGTCAGCGGGGAGCTTCAATCCAATGAAATATGTATGTAGGGGAATGTGCGCACATTGCGAGTATGCGGTGTAACTGAGGATCATTGTATCAGCAGGGTGACCTGGGCACCGAATACAATAACAGAGCGGCATTATTGCAGAGATCCCATCTCACAGGCGGCTGTCCTCCTATTCCAATCCCTGACAGCGCCAGCGCTGGGCCTTTCTCTCAGCTCAGTCACATGCACAGAACCTGAGACTGCAAATGTCACCGCACAATAAGTCTTCATTAGGTGACGCTCCCTGGGGTCCGGATACCGCTGCTTCCCGCCAATATCTTCTTCTCCGGTCAAAGAAGATCACCCCTGCTATTTCCACTTGTAAACCTGGACTCATGAAGCAAATGCTGGTGTGATGACTGTTCTGGTGCTGGAAATGTACAGCCATTAGCACAGCCCCATATACCGGGGTCCGGTGGCTCAGGGCAATGTGAGGCTTGACAACCTACAGCTTCCACTCAGCTGCACAGCAATGCTGTGACGTCGCACGGTATATTTTTGTGCCTGATGAGGTTTCAACACCCTGTGTGTGACAAAAATGTGCTGCGGTGTAGGACTTTGGACCCTCTTCTAAAGGAGAAGGTCCTGTTACTCCTCAAACCCCTCATAGCCAAAAGACCTACTGAAGAAAAGGGTTGGTAGGTCCTCCTAGCCAAAGCTTACAGCATCCCTCAATGATTGCTGGAGGCTCTGTGACCGAGTCCAGTGCCAGGGGCCCAAGGTCAAGGTTGGGGGAACCTGTGGAGATACTAGGCACATGCACCCATTCCCCGCTGCCACGTACAGTGAATGAGGCTTAGCACCTAACCTTTTCACCCAGTTGGGACAGAGTCCTCAAACTGGAACTGACCAGACTAAACTGGAAGAGTTGGACCTTGATATCGCACAGGGCTGCCGTCAGAAATGGTGGGGGCTGAAAAAAATAGGCAGGGCCCCTTCTAGAAACCCTGGTGTGCCAACAAATGTGAACTTTGTTTATGACAAATTATACTTGATAGACACCAGTCCTGGTTCTGGGCCCCCTTTCTATCCGGGCCCAGGACTGGAGTCCTCAGAGAGCCCCCCCCCCCCAATGGCGGCCCTCATAAGGCAACTCAGTGAGAATCGCGCCATGGTACCCTCAACCTCTACTCTCCAATATGCAGGAGGACCACTGGGGGCAACACTGAGGCGATCGGCATGAATGGCCCTATCATATTCCTGTGTTTGTCTCATATGTTGCGGCCTCTGCATAGACGATAATCTGTATCTCCCATACTGAGCGTATATAGAGTAGGACTAGACTGGATCCAAGTTCTCACCAGCAAATCCAATCACGAAGCGCGAAACATGCGTACTGTATGCACACTGCACGTAACCTGATCACACTTCCCGACCGTCCCCATGTGCAATAGGTGATATGATATATATACAACCATCTACTCTATGAGCCCGATTCAGACATGATCCCTGCTGGGCGAAGTCACACAGCAAATTCCTCTGACGCCAAACTTCAGTGCGCCACATGGCGTGAGATGCCTGGCGCTCTGAGACTATATCTTATTTACATTGCAGACGCAGAGCAACACCCCTCACCGTGTGCTGGAGACGCCGGGCTGCGCAGGAATTCATTTTACACACACAGCGAGCCGCAGATGAAGCAAAATGCAACTTGGCGCAAGGAAAAGCCGGCGCATTGCGGCACTGTCTACACAGAGCCAGACTCAGTTGCACACAGATGTACAAAAGTCGCACAACTATTCTACGTGAATCTACTGACCCTAAAGCAAAGTGATTGACAGGACGTAGGCGCCTGGGGGCGGTAACCGGATGCTTAGTGGGAGTGCTAAGAAAAAAGAAGGCGTGTCTAGAAAACTGCTGGGAGTGTCAGGGAAAACGCAGGCGTGCCTGAGCATTTTAGGGGAGGGTGTGTGACATCTCCACCAGGCCGGATATGCACAGTTTAAAAATCAGTCGATGGCGAGCCTGTCCTGATGGGTTTTTGACATATTTGCATCTTTGCGAATGGACGCGTAGCTGAACGCATCCATACGCAAGGCGGGATTTCACTGTAGCAGGGCGGTGGCTTAACTGACTGCAAATTTGCAGCCATGTGTTCAGCTGAATCAGGCCCTTCGTGTAGAATGTGATGGAATTTACGCCAAGGTCTGCGACAAAAAGAGCGGACCCAATTTTAATTACGGTTATAATAATAATTTTATATACATATATAGCATCTTTCTCCAATAATGCGCTTCCAGACCGAACCTGGGTTCTATCTCTTTACTTGCTCAGTGTTAACATCTCCTGCAGCACTGATTCCAGAAATGCATTACGTCCGGGCTCCATGGGAAGGGTAACTACTGCCCCCCTTCTCCTGCCAATTTCCATCACAATCGCAGCTCGAGGCCCCTGTACAGCTGAGTTGTATTTACTTAGCTTCCTGAATCCCAGCAAATGGAGATCCTCACCTGATCCTCAACGCACCGGTCTCTGGGGATTTCCACTGTCCTTATTGAGGGCTAGATTCTCTAAGCTTCAAAAGTGATAAAATGGAGAGTGATAAAAAGCCAGCCAATCAGCTCCTACCTGCCATGTCACAGCCTGTGTTTGAAAAATGTCAGACAGGAGCTGATTGGCTGGTTGTTTATCACTTTCCATTTTATCACTTTTGAAGCTAAGAGAATCTGGCCCTTAGATTGAAAGTCTCCATTAGTCATCTCAGCACTTCCTCTGAAGGAGCGGCCCCCATTTTTTATCACCATTCTTGCAGAAGGAAGGGGCCTATTTTCTAACCCCAGAGGATTACCTAGATTATCTATTACTGTCACACTAACAGAGAATTTAGGGCGTAATTCAGCATCAGTTGCAGTTTCGCAGCATGTGCGGACCGCCTTGGAATTGTCGCAATCCTTGCAAGTAGAATCAACCCCTGCCTGCGCAGCTTGGCGTCAAAGGCAGCCGCACCACCGCCATCTTTCCAATCGCAGCGGTTGCCTGTGACATCATCAAACGGCAACCCCAAAAACAGTCCAGACATTCCTGCATTGGCCGCCTCATCCCGCCGCATCTCCGCCCCCCTTAGCTGCCCGCCGCCAGCATTAACGTGAAGAAATTTACCAGAGCTACCAATCAGCGTGTAACCGTCATTTCATGGACTGAGCTTAATAAATGACAACTAGAATCTGATGGCATACGGCTATGAAAACGTATTGGCGCCAATTCTGGGGCATATTAGAACCAGCGACTGCGTATTCCGAAGCAGCGTGTCTTTGATTTATCTGCAAATTTTTCATTCTAAAGCGGCATTAACGACATGCTGAGATACTGTATCACGTTTCCCAAACTCGTCCCTTACGGAGATGGGCCCCGCAGCGAATTATTGCCAGGGGGACCCAAATTCTTATGGATGGCCCTACCTATTAGTGCATATCTTATTAAGGTGACCAATCAGAATATGCTCAGGCAAGTTTTGCGCTATATTTTTAAAAGCGATGGACCTAACGGCCTACCGTGTTGCGGCGCAGCAGCTGTGGGTAACGTAGCGAGGCTTTGATGCTTACTCAATGTTGCGGCTTATTGTCCCTTATCGATTTACAGATTTTTTTTGTCATTTTGACATAATGACCTCCTGTCCCCAATGCGCTCTTATGTAACCTCTGGGGCCGCAACCGCTGATTGCGCTGAGATCATCCCCGTATCTCTGGGTGCTGCGCCTTTGCGGTTACCGTCAGCCGGCGAGTTACACACAAGCATTTCTATTTGATTTTCTACGAATTCCCATAATCAAAATTTGCTGTTCCTGGACAGGTAAACACATTCTATTATGTGGCTAGAAACAAAATTATAATTGGAATATAATGTCACACTTCCCCCCGGGGAGCAGGACGCCGGCTCGGAGAAGACCGTGTAACGTTTCATTTTAAGTTCTGCTTTACAAACTCATAAAAAGCTGATTTTACACCGCAGCATCTAGAAATGATATCCTGACACATGGTCCTCATTAAAAGAGCATTACCTGGCTCGCCCGGTGATCCGCTACAGGCCCCCGAGGGGAGTTCTCTTCTATTTTCTATATTTTATTTTTTTCAGGAGAACGAATCAACTGGAAGAGGTAAAAATATTTTATTTCTAATGAATTCACGGTATAACGAGAGTAGACGGAGTAAATGAGCTAAAACAGACGGAATTCTCAGGCACAGATTCACCGGCCTGTTATTGGCCTGATCTGGAGGGATGTGCGCGGGTCTCGCTGGTCCACGGAACTCTAGAACAACCCAGGTGATTACAGTGACATTCAACAATGATTTCTGTAATGCCGTTGTTTTCCCGTCGGGCCCTCGATGCCGGCCTGGCTGCCAGTGACTCCATAATTCCGGTGATGTCTTAAATATGGCGTTTGTTCAGGATACAGTATAATACAGGGACTTTGCTCTTCATATTTCCGAAGACCCTAAGGAAATGGCGATGTCAGGGGTCTCTGTAAATAGGTTGACGGTGTCGATAGTCAATATGGTAACAACATATGGTCGACGTGGACCAAATCAACATAGACAAAGCTCAACAAGCAAATGATCAACATGGCAATGGTTGACGCATAAAATGTCAACGTAATTTATTAAAATTTTTGTTTTCAACTTTACCATATATGTGGATTGGGAACAGTAAAGTGTCGGCATTCTCACGTGCCGACCATCATTTCCACTTCGACTGGTTGCTTGTGTCGATCTTTGACTGTCGACCTTGTGCATGTCTACAATTTGGTGTTGGCCTGTTGACACAGGTGAGGGGTGGCGTGGATCGGCAGTGGGCATGTGGGTTTTTACGCCATTAGTTCAGTCTAGCTGTGAAGCCAGTCACCATGTTTTGGATTGCCCAGACCGCGTCCAAACAGAGCCGAGCCAACACTCCCGCAACACACGTCGCAGCCCTGACTGCCCCAATGCCAGCCCTCAGACTGCGGTTGCAGTTTTCTCAATGCCAATGGATTTTCGGTGATCTTGCACGTGCAATCCGGCAAACGCGCACATTGCCGAAAATCGCTGATTAGCGATTTTCAGCAATTAGTGTCGATTATTGAATCAGGCCCCCGCTTCACAGCCCAGCCTCCGATCACATGCGCGCCCTATCCCCATTATCTAGCGGGCTCAGATAGTTATGGGTATCACAATCCTTCCTGCCTCCAGCTAATGCACAAGATCAGGGATGAGGAGTGAAGGCTGAACAATAGCGGTCATATATTTACTATGCTTATTTATATACCCTGAATGTGAGTTATATAAGCCCCACGCTTGTCAAGGTCAGACACTGCCAGTAATTCACTAGATGACAGGAGCGGAGATGAGTAAATGGCCGCAGCCGGCGTTCTCTCACAACTGTGCGCTTTGTGCGTGTGATACTCCGATATAATTATACTGGACCATCTGTAGCTACGTCTCCAGCGCTCATTTCTCCAGAGATGAAAAGCTTCTGTTTGCTGAAGTCTTCGAGGAATACGCTACAAGGGTCTTCAATCACAGAGAGAAATCGCATCTCTACAAAGGGCGGCCGAACCGGGAAACACAAGAAGCCTCGGCTTTAATATTACATAAGCACGAGACGCGCGCCGCCATGCTGTCCGCTGGAAGCTGGGAAGAAGCAAAGTGATTCTGTAACGCGATGGCTGCCATTCTATCCTGCTTCCGCTGGGTTCTGGGGGCCAGAATTCCGAATGTTTCATCCAAAGACCTTATTCTCATTGATTCGGTCCTCGGTGTGTTCGCATTTATGCGCATGTGCAGATACAGGGTGCGTGCATTCTGTTCGCCAGGTGCACGCCACACACCCTACACAGCGGAGAGGGGCAGGGGGGGGGGGGGGGCGCTGGCAGCCGTGACGCTGGTGTGAGGGCATCACCGGATGTCAGCTGCCCGCACTGTCCTGGCATGGGGCGCCCCCAGTTTAGAGATGGTTGAAATAATGGCAGTCACAGATGGGAAACCTGCGGGCGGTGTGGGCACAAATCCTCCAGGTTTGCAGACATGCACTATGGGGGTTATTCTGGTTGATTCGCACCGATGCGTATTCGCACCCTTGCGAGTCAACCAAACCCCGCCTTGAGAATGGTGGTGCGCCGGCCCACCATTCACAAGGCGCGTTCTTTCACACAGCATGCGAATGGATGTTTTTGGTCGGCGACCATCAACACGGAACGTGGAACGTAGGGTTGCCAATGCCGGAGTTTTTTTTCAATATCGGAATTCGGGATTGAAAAATGCTTGGCCTGCGCAGCGTGACCTCTGGCCTCGTCACACTGCGCAGAGCAACAATGCCAGACGCTGCCCAGCATTAGACTGTGCATGCGCAGTCTATTCCCGAAAATCCGGGATTGAAAACTCCAATCCCGGGATTGAAATCCCGGCTTTTTAGGGGCCAAATCCTGGGATCCCGCCGATCCCGATCCCGGGATTGGCCACCCTAGTTGGAACGTTCCTGCATATGTAAGATTGCTCTGAGGCACGTTCAGAAGGAATTGGGCGGTCAGCTGACATACAGTGATATCAGCTGCCCGCCCTAGGCACCCACATCACGGCCTTAACATATGCTAATAGGGCCACCCCAAGCCCCACTCCGCCCCCTGTCCTGGGTACACGCACCCTGCATAAGAATATGCGAAGAAATGTGCAGTAACAAAACATTGGTTCCCGTGCGAACGAGCGCCCTTTGCGAACAGACCTGAATAAGGTCCCATATGCACAACACACCCTCTGCACACTCCTATGCAGCATTGGTATATACACAGAGTACGAATCATTTGGAGAACGGCCCATTGAATCCCACTGCTGCCATTGACCCGGCTTGTAAAAGGGGTCACATCAGGCAGCGGGCATTATGCGTGGAACGTGGCCAAGTGCATTGTATCAGCTTGTCAGCAGGTGATGTTGGCAGGCTGGCGCGCACGTCCTGAACATCAAATAACCCCAGTATAAATCCAGTGTGAGCTCATGCAGGAAATTAATTGTAGGAACTGAGTTCCCTTAGGATTCGCTGGTTTCCGGAGTACGTGGTGAAGATAAATCCGGTGTCAGAGCCGCTGAGATCTCCCCGTTATTATAGGAGGTTGTGCCCGGTGTAAATGCCAGTGCCCCTCTCTGCCCCTGTAGATGTTACAAGGATAAGCCAACGGGTGTGGATGAGCAGGTGTACAGTGCCAACAGCTAATAGGTGGACGCCAAAAAGCAAAAAGGTTGACATGCAAAATGTTGACAAAAGGTAGACATGCAGAAAGTCAACACCTGTTGACGTAGAACCCCAATTATTGTAGTACGTACCCTCCCATGGCTCGCTCGCTTCAGTGTCCACGTGGATGCTAAAATATGAAAAAGTCCAAAAAATAAAGATATAAAAAAGTGAAAAACTCAAATCAACCTTTTCAGATGTCGACCTTTTTCATGTTGGCATTTTGCGTGTGTCAACATTTTGCCAATGTCGCCCTTTTGGGAGGACTTACTGACTGTTGCCTGAGACACTGTAGACCTAGCAACTGTTATGCCCCATACACAGTATTGTTTATGAATGATATCGTTACCGAATTGCCTTTAACTCTGGGGAAAATTATATAAAGTGTATACACACTGAACACGGTCGTCAACAATAACGTTCGTCGACGTCATCGGGTCCCTGATCCTTACATGCAGTCAGTGGCATTATACTTAAAATGGAGTTGTTTGTACAGACAACGGAGGCTCCTAAGCCATGGGACAGAGATAGCAGAGAGACAAAGGGCTCGGGAACTGAGAAGGCGTGGTCAAATATGGGGAGGTGTGGAACTGAGAAGGCATGGTCAAATATGGGAAGGCGTGGAACTGATAAGGCGTGGTCAAATATGGGGAGGCGTGGAACTGAGAAGGCGTGGTCAAATATGGGGAGGCGTGGAACTGAGAAGGCGTGGTTAAATACGGGGAGGCGTGGAACTGAGAAGGCGTGGTCAAATATGGGGAGGCGTGGAACTGAGAAGGCGTGGTCAAATATGGGGAGGCGTGGCTATACTTTCTTAAATGAAAAGTTGGTACTTGTGTATTATCACTGCGCCCAAGTTTCTTACGTACGGCACCATAGGAAAATCGAATCGCATCGCATGGTCTATTTTAACGGCCGTGCGATGTGATTTTCCTATGTAATTTATTCACTGCTCTCTTTGCCCCGGGGGATCACATCGCACCTCCAGCATATATAGGGTGTACAATGCCATTACATTACCTATACAATTATATCATTGTATGACATACAACGAGATTTTAGGCACACCCTCCCCCCCCCCCCCCCCACTATCCACGCCACCCCGAAGTGTGGCGAACGCGTCCTCCAACCTTTTCATACCCCTACTATCCACGTCGGTGTGGAGTTGATTTTATATAGTGTGGCGAGCGCAGCGAGCGCAGCGAGGGGACGCAGATTACTTTACATGTATTCCGCGTCCGCTCGCCACGCTTTGGGCACGGTGGCTCGATGCGCTCGCCACACTATATAGAATCAACCTAATGTCATTGTACACCCTATACAATATAAATAACACAGCACTGAATACATTACATAGGAAAATCGGATCGCATCGCATTGCCCTTCCAATGGCCCATGTGATGCGATACGATTTCCCTCTGCAGAATAGCTTAGTGGGCGCCGTGATAATACACAAGTACCGAAAAGTTTAAATTGTTTTCCCGTTGTACCCTCAGCAGCGCTGCAAAGGGAAATAATGTTCCCCTTAGAAGCTTACCTGGCCCCCCGCTAGCACCAATTAACAACCCCAGGCCTGCTAGCCCCAATTAACAACCCCAGCCCGCCTACCCCCCCCCCCCCCCCCTCACCACCACCACCACTTATTGCCCCTGGCTGCTGCAACACTTGCTGAATTGCCCTTTGGTGAATACAGCCCCAGTACTGTGTCCTTTTGCTTCCCGGCTCCAGTTATGCTGAAGAGTTAAAACATCACAAACAAAATGCGAGTTTACAATCTTCCGGCGACAGAATGCTAATCCCCCAGATTTAGGATGACTCCGATATTTTCTAAACATCTTAAGATAGGAAATGTAACATATAATACCCACAGTTTAACCTCCGAGCCGGGGATTAGGACACAGGCCCTGGCAGCGGTAAATCACTGGATAATAAACATGATGACAATTTATGCTGGGACTGGTTGTAGATCCGTTTCTGATCCCCACATAGACCGGGTGTGAGTAATGGGATAACATCTCCGAGAGTAATGGCCGCAGATATTTATGTGGAGGGATATCAGCTAATTATACTAAAAGCGTTTATCGGAAACCAAAAAGGTGGCGTGGGGGGCGGGCGGGGGGATAAACTTATCCTGCCCATATTTATCACACATTCAAACAACAATGTCTACTTGGCTGTTAATACCCCTTCCACACTGACAAATATTATTGCTCATGAACGCAGAACAGGAAATTGGTCAGTGTGAAAGGGTCCTGCAAGATAATCCCGGGTCCAGCGTTCCGGTATTTCAACCCGGGTCTTGACCAGGGTTGGACCTGGTATGCTTGCGGTTCCAGGAGCAGTGTAAATGGGTAACCCGGGTCGGCGGGACCCAGGTTCACTGCACTGTAAAGGCGCCGCTGGGAGAGGTTGTCATCTCCCAGTGCCACCCTGGCCCCGCCTCCCGAATACATCACCCGCCCAGCTTTATGCCGGGTCCGGCAGCTAGTGTGAAAGCACTTGCAAGCCGGGTCGCACCAGGGATTTTGTACCCAGTTTGTAAACACTTGCTAGTGTGATACGGGAATAAATCAGGTTATGAATTTCGGGGCCACGTTTCAGCACCGGTCTTGTCCCATTATCAATGGCAATTACACACCAAAATACTGAGTAAAGCCGTAACATTAGCCACAGCCGGAAGGATAGAGTTAGACTTAGGGTTTGTGCCGACGGAACAGCCGCATCACTGCACTGCTGGTTGTCGACATGTTACAAGTGGACACACTGGGCGAAATGTAATAGAGTGCGATTTTTTAGACATGTGCGATTTTTGGTCAAAAACGGCCGAAATCGCACATTTTCCGAAAATCGCACATTTAATAGGTTGAAAATCGCGGTAAAAAATCGCACTTTTTACCGCGAAATCGCACTTTTAGAAGTGCGATTTTTAGTCACATTTCAATTCGCATCCAGATGTTTTCCCATTATAAAGTATACAACTCGCAAATGTAATAGGGTGCGATTTTTGGTCAATGTTACCAAAAATCGCAAAAAAAATAGACCAGGTTCTGACAGGCGAATTTGACAGAACCATGCACAGATCATTGAGATCTGTGCATGGTTCTGTTAATAAAAATGTGTAAAAGTGTTTTTATAAAAAAAAAAACGGCGTGGGGTCCCCCCTCCTAAGCATAACCAGCCCCGGGCTCATTGAGCCGGACCTGGTTCCAAAAATACGGGGGGACAAAAAGCATAGGGGTCCCCCGTATTTCTGAAACCAGCCCCGGACTCTTGGACCGGTCCTGGTTCCAAAAATACGGGGGACAAAAAATCTGGGGGTCCCCCGTATTTTGAAACCAGCACCGGGCTCCAACAGCCCGCGGTGTCATGCCACAGCCGGGGGACACTTTTTATACAAGGTCCCCCGGCCAAAACATGAGCACCGTGGCTGGTCAGCCTTGGACGGGGTACCTGGAGGAGTGGGGACCCCCCCAATAAAGGGGTCCCCCCCCCCAGGCTTCACCCGTCCAGGGCTGAAGCCCGGGGCTGTCACCGGCGTCCGTGGCCAGTGGACGCCGGCCTGATAGGGTTAAATCCATCATACATATCATTACATTGCTTTTTACCGGCGAACTACAAGTGCCAGCAGACCTCCCCCGCATGCTGGGACTTGGAGAACCACAAGTCCCAGCATGCAGGGCATTAATGGGCCCGCTGGGACTTGTAGTCCACCTGTAAAAAGAATGTTTATAAAAAACACACACACAGAGAAGTACAAGTTTATTACACACACACACCTCAATTTTACACCACTATACTTACCATTCCTGGATCCAGCGCTGGTCTGGCTGCTTTACAGCCGGCTCCCCCCGCACTGACAGGCAGCGGGGAGAACCGCTTTCTCCGTTGCCTGTCACCGGCTTTCTCCGTAGCTTCTGTAGCTCTGTCCCAGTGCTACAGAGGCTGAGAGCGTGATTGGCTGAGCTACAGTATGCGTCTCCATGGAGACGCATAGCTCAGTCCTGATTGGCTGAGCTATGCGTCTCCATGGAGACGCATACTGTAGCTCAGCCAATCACGCTCTCAGCCTCTGTAGCACTGGGACAGAGCTACAGAAGCTACGGAGAAAGCCGGTGACAGGCAACGGAGAAAGCGGTTCTCCCCGCTGCCTGTCAGTGCGGGGGGAGCCGGCTGTAAAGCAGCCAGACCAGCGCTGGATCCAGGAATGGTAAGTATAGTGGTGTAAAATTGAGGTGTGTGTGTGTAATAAACTTGTACTTCTCTGTGTGTGTGTTTTTTATAAACATTCTTTTTACAGGTGGACTACAAGTCCCAGCGGGCCCATTAATGCCCTGCATGCTGGGACTTGTGGTTCTCCAAGTCCCAGCATGCGGGGGAGGTCTGCTGGCACTTGTAGTTCGCCGGTAAAAAGCAATGTAATGATATGTATGATGGATTTAACCCTATCAGGCCGGCGTCCACTGGCCACGGACGCCGGTGACAGCCCCGGGCTTCAGCCCTGGACGGGTGAAGCCTGGGGGGGGGGACCCCTTTATTGGGGGGGTCCCCACTCCTCCAGGTACCCCGTCCAAGGCTGACCAGCCACGGTGCTCATGTTTTGGCCGGGGGACCTTGTATAAAAAGTGTCCCCCGGCTGTGGCATGACACCGCGGGCTGTTGGAGCCCGGTGCTGGTTTCAAAATACGGGGGACCCCCAGATTTTTTGTCCCCCGTATTTTTGGAACCAGGACCGGTCCAAGAGTCCGGGGCTGGTTTCAGAAATACGGGGGACCCCTATGCTTTTTGTCCCCCCGTATTTTTGGAACCAGGTCCGGCTCAATGAGCCCGGGGCTGGTTATGCTTAGGAGGGGGGACCCCACGCCATTTTTTTTTTTACTTTTTTTTTTTAGCACAAAATCGCATTTATGAAAATGCGCACATTTTCATGACTGAAAATGCGCACATTTTCATGACTAAAAATCGCGGCAAATCGCATTTTTTGCCGCTAATTCGCATCTCATTACATATGCGAATTCGCGGCAAAAAACGCGATTTTTAAAGGTGCGATTTGGTGCGATTTTTTTTTAGTCTAAAAAAACGCACCCTATTACATTTCGCCCACTTTTTCCTAGAGACAGGATTATATGCATTTGCATATGCATTTGCATATTTTGCCCATACTCATTGGTTATTGCATATTTTAACTTAAATCTAGTGATGGTGCATATTTTAGGCCCTGCCCCCTTCCCATCCGCGAGTCACAGCACTGCTTTGCCCTGCTGCTGCTGGCCAGGTAGTGGTAGAGTGTGCAGGCTGGGGCAATATGTGCGCAGTGTGGGGAACCTTGGATGTACGCTATGTCTGACACTGCTCTAGGCTGCCAATCCATGTTGATAAAAGTCAGTCGGGGCGGATGCCATTACGTAGCTCCTGAACCTTTGCCTGCCCCTGGCCTGGGACTTACACCAAGAGACAGACTTCTGCAGCAGAGGAGGTTTGTGGAAGTGTTGTGACATCACGCGGCACAGAGGAAATGCCGTGTCACAGTGAGTATGCGGCGCAGGGAGGAAGCCTTCCACTGCGCCGCCCTCACACGCTATGCTGACATTTGGTCCATCGGCGCTGGAGATGAGGGTCCGTGTAGTTGATGCAAGAAGAGCTTTGGACGCTGCAGTCTGCTGTAGCAGCCAGGAAGGAAAAAAATCCTGTGTACAGCACTAGACATCTGCAGATGCTGTGGGCTTATTTTTGAGGTTTATTTGCAACTAATTGTATGCTGATTTTTAAATAAAAAAGTAAAAAATTACTTTTTTATTATTTAATGTACAGATGTAGCGGGATTCATCTTTGCAGGGAATGGCGATGGCGTCGCCATCGCCATCCCCTGCCCCGCCGCCATCTGTATGCTGGAAGGGGATGCGCGTGCATGAGGTGCACGCGGGTCCCCTTCCGACGGTGCTGCCCTCGGTTGCCCGGTGCCCACACCAGGCGACCGCACCCCCCCACAGTGGCCAGAGGTCCCCCCCAGCACTATCGAGCGGGAGGCGGACAGTATTGCGTCCGCCTCGCCGCCCAGATACTGAGACGCGCGTGCGTGGGGGACGCACGCGCGTCTCAGTCAGATAGAGGCGCCGTGTTGCTGGCGGATCGCCAGCAACACTGAGGCAAGATTCATCTGTAGCATATTTTAACACTTTTCATGCATATTTTAAGTATTTTTCATGCATATTTCAAGCTTTTTATGTTGCATATAATCCTGTCTCTACTTATTCCATATCAACATTATGACCATGTCAATATTCTCATTTTCACATGATTAATGTCAATATTCTAGCCGTCAATAAAATATACCAGTGCCGTAGTGGGGGTTGGGAGGTTGCAGAACAGCTGGAATCCCGTCACCAAGAATATCGACAGCGGGATCCCGATGGTCAGAAACCCAACAGGTCCAGACGGATAGTACAGGCCTTAAGGTTAGGCACTGGTGAGGGTTGGGATTAGGATGAGGGGGTGGATTTCCGCAGTGGTCTCTCATTTGCCATCGTCTACTGCGCATTCCACCGATATTGGGAAATATTATGCCTGCGCCACATTTGCGGGGATATCTACGGCACCGACAGAGGAGTACTGTGAATGGGTAAAGGGCGGACAGTACAACCCTTAGTGCATTTATAAGACAATTTACAACTATAATTGGAAATGATAAAAGACTTCACCAATAAAATCCATAAGGATTTAAAAATAAATCCCCACCTTACACAGAACGGCAACACAGATACAATACACAGCGTTACCTCACTTCCCCGGGTAGCTGGGCGCCAGGAACTGTGTCCTTGGGTTAAATTGTGCATTTATCAGAATAAACGCGGTTTAGCAGGTGAGATGCAGCCTCCGCTATAGGCACAAAATAAAGCAGATAAAATTATTGGGCTGTGATAAAACAACCAAATTACTGAAAGTGAAAGCAATTTTTGTAGAGACACTGATCTGTGTCAAACTTGAGATATTGAGAGAGGAGCTGTGAAGATGAGAGATTGGAGGAAGGAGCAGATAGGAACTGTGGGGGGGGGTGAGAGTCTGTGGGCAAAAAACTGTCACAGCTCAAATTGAACGTACATTGCAGAAGCCGTCATTTTGACTGGCTTTTGGGGTTTACCCCCAGGCCGGGGGGTAGATTGAAGCTGCATAGAGGCACTTAGACTGGCAAGCAGATGTTCTCGTATTCCTGGCACAATTCTCATCTCCCAAAAAAATATAAAATAATGATTTGCTTGATAAAGCAGGAAAATAACAACAAAGATATAAACATACCTCCCAACTTCTGTCCGGAGGAAATAGGGAGGTGGGGCGTATGCAAATGAGGGTGCGGCTTATGCTAATTAGCCGCGACCTCATTTTCATACGAGAATAGACGCTGTGCGCATGCGCACAGCGTCTATTCTACTAGATTGGGGGGTCTCCCAACTGCCACCCCCCGCAGCGGGACAATGCCTGCCGCGGGTGGGACAGCGGGACAGGACCCGAAAATCGGGACTGTCCCTCTAAAATCGTGACAGTTGGGAGGTATGTATAAATATTATAGATAATAAAAAGTATAGTTAAAAAATAAGTATTATAAAATGTTAAATTAGAAATAAGTACACAGAAATAATATAACTTCACAATTAAACACTTGCGGGGTTATTTTGTTACTATTGCGTAGCCAAAATCATATCATTATTTTTTTATCTTGACTTTTTATTATCAATAATCATTTTTTAGTTTTAATTTCCGGTTTTGTGAAGCACATTTATTTATTTATTTATTTTTTGCACAACGTAAATTGTAATTACATCTAATAAACATTTTTTTTTTAACGATTAAAACATTATTTATGGACTAATAAGGGACTATAATGTAGCATTCACTGAATCTACTTCATTTAGTACCTTCTAGGAGATAGTAGATAGTAACGGATGTGCAGAGCCGGGCTCCGCAGCCTAGATAGCATGTCTGAATCGGGCGCTGAGTAACTGTTCCTCAGTTCACATAGTGATATTGATTCTTAGGGCCACAACGTTGCTTTTGCCAGGAGTACTTATAAACTCTCTTACCAGTGTGATGTACCAACATAAAGGTGGCGCAGTTACAAGTTCCAAAAGATCCCCTATTTCATGCCAGTATGGGGCCACAAAGTGACAGCTCCAGAACATTTCAAGGAGGGTTCCAAAATGACTCTGCTCTTTGCCAGCAGCTGGTGAAGTCACCAGGTAAAATCTCTCCAAGCACCGGGCAAGGATCTAATATCACACCCTGGGGCAGATGTATTAAGCCTGGTGAAGAGATAAAGTAGCGATAAAGTAGAAGGTGATAACGCACCAGCCAATCAACTGTGTTTGAAAAATGACAGTTGGGAGTTGATTGGCTGGTGCGTTATCGCCTTCCACGTTATCTCCACTTCATCTCTTCACTGATACCCCTTATACAGTACATCGACTAGCGCTGGTGTGTAAGGTTCCCGGGACAAAATCCCGGGAGAATTTGCTGAGATTTTAACCCTGCTATGGAGCAGGGTTGTTCCTGGGTTCAACCCGAGGTCCTGGACACTGCCTCCGCCTGCCCCTATGTCCCCATGGCGGTTGATTGAAGATCAGAAAAGAGCCTGGGCCTATTTAGGGGGTTATTCTGGTTGCTGCCACCCATTCACAAGGGTGACTTGTTTGCAGGGGCCTGCGAATGGATGTTACACAGTAAGGGGGGCAGGGGGAACCTCCCACATTTTTTGCTGGTTGCTCTGTGCAACCTTCCATATGCGTGCATGCTGGGGAGGAAATGGGCGGGCACCTGACATCCGGTGATGTCAGCTGCCCCCCCCCACACCCGCGCCACGGCCTCATTAACACCAAGTGTTCTCAAGGCAGCACCCATAAAACGCTTGGCGTTCCCAAATGCTAATGGAGCTGTCTGGCGTCCCACGCTACTCTCTGCCCCACCGCCCGCTGTGTTGGGTGCGTACCTATGCACAGAGATGCTTATGCGTACAGCGCAACCATCGGACCCCGTGCGAACGCAGGCAATCTGCGAACAGACCTGAATAAGGCCCTTAGAGTCTGGCAGAATAACAGATTGCCAGTCCCGGCCCAGACAAGCCATTTTTAAATAAGACAATGCAAAAACATTTCTGCCGTTGTCAGGAGAATCGCCCCCGATGTCACAGCGTCTTAGCGTCTCAGAATGGAACAAGTAAATCCTATTATTCCAGGACATAAAAGAAACCTGTATTCACCCCCTTTGTGAGAAGTTCCTAATCAATTACAGCACGGACGGCTTGCTCCGGCACTTGCCTCTTGAATAGCCGACGCGTTTGACGCCAGCCGCGGTGAGCATTTAATCTGCTTTCAAAATTTCCAGACAGCCATCAGCTTCAATTTCTTCAGACGAGGTTATTATGGCAACTTTGTGTCGAGCGTAAAACTTTCCAACAGACGCCGCAGAATTGAATTTTCAGACTGGTAACGGCGTATTACGCGCCAAAGCAGAAAGCGTTCTGCGGTTTCACATTTCATTTCATTTTTCATTTTTCATCGCAATGTTTTACCAGGTCTGGGAACATGTAAATAAAATATATTACGTAGTCAGATATTATACAAAGTGTGTTGTGATTGGAATGAATTCTCTATGTAGGAATAACTGCGCATCGGAGGGCGGGGACGCGACCGCGAGAACCCATAGAGTGCACCGCATCGGAAATCTCTCTAGGAAAACAATTCTCGTTATTTCCTTCCCCTGATGATAGGATTAAAACATAGGGCTCCGTGGGCCTGATTCAGGTCTGAAAATGATGCAAAAAAGGCAAGAAACTGGGAACACCATGCTGCACTGCAGATGTGGCAGATGTAACAGGTGCAGTCAGAGTTAGATTGGGGTGGGTTATAGTTTTTCTGTGCAGTGTTAATACGGACTGCTTTTGCATGTAGCCTACAAATTTTAGACAGCTTTATTGTCACACTCAGTTCAAACACACCCACACCCCTCATAAACATGAATCAGGCCCTATGTACTAAGCCTTGGGGCTAGATAAGGCTGGAGGGTTCGGCTGCGGGGTACGAAGCTTAGGGTAAGACACTAGCAGACAGTTACATTGAGGCCCTACCAGTGAGGGTTAGGCACTAATGGGGGGGTGGGCTAGGTTTAGGCTGCGGGGAGGGAGGGTAAGGGGGGTAGGGGAAGTATTCTATCAAGATCCCTGTCGTGAATTCCCTTTATCGGGATGACGTCACCGGTATTCTGACTGCTGGAATCCCCACCTCCGGTAATCCATGTGTATACCATTTATAGTTAGCGAGATGTGATGTCATAGCTAGACGATTATACCAGTATTCTAAACAGCAGCTGCAGCTAAGAAGCTCTTTATATTCCCGTGATCTCCGTGACTTATGTGCGGGTATTTTGTGCTGCGCGTATATTACGTACGCACCAGAGAAATATTAAGCATCTGCGTGAAGTTTCGGTCATGTTTTGCGCTTATCGCTCCTTGGTCCAATTTACAAAGACTTGGAAGGAGATAACGTACCAACCAACCACAGGCTGTGTTTTAAAAATGACAGTTATGAGCTTATTGGCTGCAGGAGGTACTCAAGTACTGGTGCAAAATACGCACGGGCGATGGTGACAATCGGTAGTTGCTTCCGAATGGATAAGTATCACTGATCCGCCCCCATTTGCAACGCAAATTGCACCAGTAGCAGATTATCTAATGCCGCAATAAGTAGCGTTAGAAACATTGCACCGAGTATGTGGGGGCTAGGGGGTGATGTGTGAAGTTATCTTGGGATATCTGGCACCTCCTGTTAAATATAATTAATATACAGTGAGCGTGTTTGCTGTGCCCTCACTGTGCGCTAGGAAACATTACAGCAGGCGCCGCGCTGCCTTTATCGGAGCTGATATTTATTGCGCGTTCCAGGAACTGTCTGTATAGCCCGAGGGTGACAGACTCCAGTAACCGGTGCCAGTAACAGGACATTCACCGCAGCAGCGCAGATGAAGGAATCCACGTCCTCTCATCCCCTGCCAATATATATGTAAATCTAACAGGAATACACGGACACCAGGAAAAGGACCGGAATGGCAATTTTACATTCTACAAATTAACAGCAGCATTAATGTAGAATCGTACAGAGGTGCATGCAATCGACGTACGCGCGATGCGTCGATTTTGTCCACACACAGAACTTGACGCAAAACAACAGCTGTAAACACTGCACCGTAGCACCCCGTATAGAGATCGCGACTCAGTCGCGCGCAGATGTACAAATGTCGCACCGCAAGGGAATCAGTGCAGTCTTGCGCAGCGGTCTTGTCGCACATTCAGTTTTTGCGGCTGTTCGGCGCTAGTGTCGTAACAGTGTATGAGGACACAGCTGTGGAGATGGAGAGCACTGTGCCAAACCTTACACCTGTCATTTATGGAGAGCGCATGTTAAAGAGGGCAGTCAATTTGAGCAGAGTGGATTTACATGAATTTGAATATAATATACATATAATTATAGGCTGCTGCAGGCTAGGAGTGTACAGCACAAAGCCCAAGCAGTGAGCTTACATACTAAAGCGCAGTTCCCACAGGTGAGATCAGTGGGACGGGGAATTGGAACTGGGTGGGGCTTCAAGGAGGCGATATGGTTGCTAGGACGACACTATGACACTACATACATTAGAACAATCACTAAAGGACATGAAATATGTCGACATGGCTAAGGTCGATAATAGGAAGGGTTTTTCTGAGCTGACTTGTGCCGACAGATGGTATTTCATACTCTATCATCCACTAGGGTGTGAAGGGAGAACACAATGCGCCGAAGCATGGCGATTGCAGTGAGCCATGCAAGGGTGCGCGGCACACTGATCCGGTGTCCATGTCGACACAAAAGGTGAAAAAATCATGTCGACCTTTTGATTGTCGTCCTTCCCGTTGTCGATCTAATGTTTGGTCAATCTTGGCTTGCAGTCTCTTAGGTATCGGAAAGAGCCTGAAATGACACATGATATATGACCAATACTACATGGCAGTTGGACTGTCTTGAACGGCAGAAGATGGGGGGAGTAGTAGTAGCGTCACTACAAATGTCCCTTCATTCATTTTAGCGTTCTGTATTTCTCTTATAATACGGCGCGTTCAGGACCATTCCCAACTTCAATGAACTGTTATAGGGACAGGACAGCAGGGATGTAGATTAGATGTACGGCTGCACAGTTCTTATTACCTATGTCAGTGACTAATAATGGCCGTTCTAGCTGCGAATGGCGTTGTATGACCATCAGTCTGGGACAGAACGTTACCAGCCCTGGGGGAGACCCTGTAAGTACAGTATGAAGTGTTTCTGCTGGAAGAAAGAGAATGCAGCCCCTGCCTGCTGAGAATCAGGGAGATCCCCCCTAAACGCGTCAGTCTCATGTAAATAACTGGGGAGTACTCACGTTGCCTTTACATCCATCTAGAAGACCAGTATAAAGGATAAATCGTAGGTGCGGCCACTGTGCCTTCTGCACAGGGAGAGAAGCAATCCATAACAGGCGCAACATCGGAACAGGCATCTGCCGCGCCTGAGTCTGTCCCTTTATCGGTGGTCTACGTACATCTCCGACGGTGTGAGGTCTGCGTACATCTCCGATGGTGTGAGGTCTGCGTACATCTCCGATGGTGTGAGGTCTGCGTACATCTCCGATGGTGTGAGGTCTGCAGATGCCAAGCTGCGGATGTGTAGATCGCATTGCCACATGAGAGGGTGCTGAGACCGATGTCGGCATAAAATTGTTGTTTACCCAGAGGAATCCGATGCTGCGTCTTTGAAAAAGGTCGACATTATAATGGTTGACACAGGGACGGATTGGCAATTAGTGGAATTAGCACACAGTCGCTGACACAACTGCAGGAAGAGACACAAGGACGGCTGCAACTGTGTCCAACTCAGAAACAGGCCCCATGAGGGGGTTTCTCCATGAGGGCTGCTTCCAAAATTTTCCCATGCTGCTTTTTCATCCCAATTCGCCCCTATCGACACATGAAAATGTCAACATGAGTTTGTCAAGGGTTTCCTTTTCTTCTTTTTTATTTACTTTTTACACATAACTACAACTCATACTGAATCAGGCCCAGTGGTTGCAGAGAGAGGAGTTTTTGTATACTTTGGCATATTTTTTAGCAACTGCACCCAAAATATGCCCCCCACCCCCTGGTGCAGGAACCCCAGGTCCCCCGGCCTCCGAGTACCCCATCTCTCACCTGTATATATATGAATATTTCGCAGAATATCGCGTTACCATACTGAGCCAAGAACAAGGGATTCCTATCAGCATATTCCTCTCTATGATTAAAAGACTTGTCTCGTCCTAAAATTCCTTTCTGCAGCTTTGGTTAAGATAAAGCAATAAATGAAAGGAATAAAGTGGCTTTATAAAGCTTCTGTCTGGCAGCCGTCTCCTATCGCTGGGAGGAGATCCTCCACGCACCGCGCTTTGTATTCTGTTGTCAAGTGCAAGCATATTAGTGCTGAGAATAGTAATCAATACAAGTGTCATGTTACCGTGCCGGAATATTCAGCGCGTTGTGGAGGGATTGTGCTGCCAGGTAAAAGCCATCACTTAATACTCTGGACAACGGCGAAACTGCAATTGGATGGTACTTTGGCCCACATTCGCCGCACCTCATACCCATGACCCACCCCGAAAGCATGTAAAATGACATGATTGGCTGGCTGTTTATCACTCTCTATTTTATCACTTTAAGAAGCTTGATACATCTGGCTTTAGTATTTCTTAGTCTGACAATGTTTAATGATCATTGTAGCACCCTGCACCTCTCAAAATTCATGCAGTTTCCCTGTCTGGGGTGTTTCTCTCTCTCTGCTGTGGTGCTTCTAGCACAGTGAAGTCTGTATATCAGTGCTGAGAAACATACCAGACTGCGCTATAAGCACCATAGGGCAGAGTGACACCCAGGCAGGAAAGAAGAACTGCAGTGGGTTTTGAAAGGTGCAGGGTGTTAGATTGAACACTACTGATTGAATCTAAATCTGATCGGTCAAGCTGAATATGGGGGAGATGTATTAACCCTTGGGGAGAGAGCCCAAATCATCCATTCAGCATCCAACTGTCATTTCAAAGACTGTGCTAGATAAATGACAGAAGATGATTGGTTCCTTTGGGCATCTTCTGTAGGACAAAAAGTTGAAAAGGCAAAGCACAGCGTGTAATTTATCTTATCTGTCACACACCTGGAATGCTCCTGTCTGGAAATCCGGCAGACTACAGAGATGATTTTTGTAAAGCAACAGACTGAAGGCCATCGGAAAGTCCAACGTAACTAGAAGATAGTTACATAGTTACATAGTAGTTAAGGCTGAATAAAGACTTGCGTCCATCTAGTTCAACCTACGTTTTAATAGCTTATCCCTTGTAAAAGACAGAATATGGTTCTTATTAGTACCCCTGGATATTTTTATCCAATAAATGCTTGTCCAACCTTATTTTGAACGTATTTATTGTATCTGCCAACACCACCTCTCCAGGAAGAGAGTTCCAAAGTTTAACTGCTCTGACCGTAAAGAAATTTTTTCTTTTGAGGGAACGAAATTTTCTTTCCTCTAATCTAAATTCGTGCCCTCGTGTCCTAGTTTCCTTTCTTGCAGTAAAAAGAGTGCTTGAGAGTTCCTTATATTGGCCCCTGATATATTTGTACATGTTGAGCATGTCCCCCCTTAAACGTCTCTTCTCAAGTGTAAATAGTCCTAGCTTGCTTAATCTCTCCTCATAGCTTAAATTCTCCATTCCCCTAATAAGCTTTGTTGCTCTTCTTTGGCTTTTTTCCAATTCCATGATGTCCTTTTTATAGTGTGGGGCCCAGAACTGTACTCCATATTCAAGATGCAGTCTAACCAATGCCTTGTACAGTGGCATAATTACTTTTGAGTCCCTAGTTTCCATGCCCCTTTTAATACATGCTAGAATTCTGTTGGCCTTTTTTGTTGCAATGTGACATTGAACACTGCACCCCAGCTTATTATCTATATGGACTCCTAGATCCTTTTCAAGTGCTGAAGTACCTAATGCCTCCCCGCTTAGGTTGTAACTTGCACACTGGTTACGTCTCCCGAGATGCATAACCTTGCATTTATCCACATTGAACCTCATCTTCCACTTTTTAGCCCACTCATCTAGTTTGTTAAGATCATTTTGAAGTATGTTCACATCCTCTGTTGATTCAATAACTCTACTCAGTTTTGTGTCATCAGCAAAGATGGATACATCGCTGAGAATCCCCATCCCTATATCATTAATATAAATGTTAAACAAGATGGGCCCCAGTACCGAACCCTGTGGCACTCCACTTAGTACTGGTATCATAGTTGATACTGCACTGTTCACAACCACTCTTTGTTCTCTATTACACAGCCAGTTCCCTACCCATCTACAGATATTTGCACCTAATCCCAGGTCCACCATTTTATTTATCAACCTCTTGTGTGGTACTGTATCAAAAGCTTTTGCAAAATCAAGGAAGACCACATCTACTGCGCTTCCATTATCAAGGTTTTTGCTGACATCCTCATAGAAGCCCAGTAAATTTGTCTGGCAGGAACGATTTTTCACAAACCCATGTTGGTTAATACTAAGTAAACTATGAAGGTCTAAATATTCCAGGATACCATCCCTTAAAATTCCTTCAAATATTTTACCCACTATTGATGTTAAACTCACAGGCCTGTAATTTGCAGGGTCATCCCTTTTACCTTTTTTAAATATTGGCACTACCTCTGCTATTCTCCAGTCTTTTGGTACCATACCTGTTGATAGTGAATTTTCAAAAATGCAATATAGAGGGGTCGCAAGTTCCTCCCTTAACTCCATTAGTACCCTAGGATGTATACCATCTGGCCCTGGTGATTTGTTAGTTTTTATTTTGCAGAGCCTCAAAATTATATCCTCGGTCGAGAGATCCATATTGAGGTCCGGTTTGTTTGTCCCAGTTGAGGTATCTGTGCTTTCCACTAACTGCTCTCCCCTAGTAAATACTGATGAGAAGAACTTATTTAACACTTCCGCTTTTTCATTATCTTCTGCAAAATTTTTACCGTTGATATCTGTTAGTGGGCCTATGTTCTCTTTAATTATTCGCTTGCTGTTTATGTACTTGAAAAACTTCTTGGGGTTAGTTTTGCTTTCTGTGGCTATAGGGAAGTACCACCCTCACCTCCCTGTGCCTCATTTTTACAAGGACAGCACAGTGTAGAGATCTAGCATCACTCGGAACGCTCAGTAGTATCGCTACGTGCGTAGGCCCGACAAATCCATTTAATTAGAAATACTGGCAGAGTATGTATGGATCAATGTATGTAGTATGGATCAATGTATCCATAAAATGTTACCTAGTATCACAATAATACCCCAAAAAGTTAACGCAAGGCACGCTGATGCAAGCCACTAAGTGCATGCATATACTGAATATCAAAAACCCCACCATTATCATACACCCCCCTGCTGTCGCTTGGCCTGCGGTGGCGATTTTTACTCCGCTGTATTGGACAAACCTTCTGGCTGCAGAGATCACCTTTAAATAATTTAATAGAAAACTTTCCAAAACTTTTTTGGTGTTCTAAAAAACAAAAAAAGTTAACATTCTGTTTAAATGTAGTAAATCATTTTTCTTGAACACAGGAAACACTCTGTATAAAATAAACCCAAATGCAGCATTTTTTTTTTATTGCTTATCAAGTGGTAGAATTTGTCTTATAATAAGCACAGAAGAATATTTCAGGTTCCTTCTATAGTTATTGCAGGAAGCTGAGCAGAGATCTTGATTACAGTTATTTTTCTTAAAAAAAAAAAACAAATTTTAAAAATGAATTCTGATGGAGTCACACAGCAAATGAATCCACCAGCTCCGTTCCACTACATTGTCTCCATATTTTAATGATTCTGCTGCTAATTAAAGGCTATTGTTTACGAGACTGAATTTCATGAATAGTATTAATCCAAAACATATTTTCTTAGAGCGGTTACTGCAGCTGAGTGTAGTAATAAGGAGAATTATAATGCCAATCCAGCCCTAAAGCCATAGAATCCGAGATGAACAGACACGAGGACCCGGGTGTAAAACTCAGGGCTGATACTAGGATTTACATCACCTGGGGCAAGGCAGAAATTTGTCCCTTCTCCGTCAACACATTGGTGAACGGCTTTCTACATACTGAAATTGATAGTTTTCAAATATGTACAAGGGTGGGAATTTTTGAACGTGATTTTTTGGGGGGTAAAAATGAGCAATTTCACACATTTATCGAAAATCAAAAACAATGTAGCAGAAGTAGTGTGCAATTTGCTGTAAAAATTGCACGTTTTGCCATGGCCAATAAAAAAATCGCATCCAGATGTTTTCTCATCATAATCGTAAATGTAAATCGGGGCTGTCCCCGATACTCCTGGACGGTGGGTGCCGGGACTATTTTGTTTGTTTAGAATTTTTTTTTTAAATGGCTGCCTCCCTGCATGCAGGGACTTGGAGAAACAAAAGTCCCAGCATGTGGGGCATTAAAGGGCCCGCTGGGGGTTTTAGTTCGACAGCAGGACCAATGTTAAAATAAATACACATTGACACCCTGAAAAATAGTTTTAATATCATACATGCATACAAAAACACACACGCTCCCCAGCAGGTCGGTCCCCTTGTCCTGTGGTAGTCTAAGGGGATTAAAAAAACCCTCTCCCTGAACCCCGTACTTGAAGAGCCGCATCTGTGAATAGTCAGATGAGGCTCTTCCCCGAGACTGATAGAACGATCAGTGACATCAGTCAATGGGACTCCCCTCAACCAATCAGGGTTGTGCTCCAGAAGAGTTCTACACCTGATTGGATGTAGCAGCGGGAACGCCACCAATTTTTTACCCTGTATTTGGACTGGCTCAAAGACACCAGAACTGGTTAGGCTGGGGGGGAACCCCCATACCAGGTTTTACATTTTACAAAACAAAAAAATCGCACATTCCCTTTACTAAAAAAAAATCACCAGAAATCGCAAGTTATTTCTGGCACGGTCTAAAATTTCTCACCCTAGTACATGTGCAATATGGTGCAATTTATTAGCTGTCTGAAAAATCGCACCCTATTACATATCACCCTCCATCTAGATATATAGACGCACCTTCTGACTTCCTGCAGGACAAAAAGCTGAAATGGCAAAGCACAGCACAAAAGATACGACTGAGGAAAGTATCCTCGCTTCACCCTTCCATTCTTACACTCATCTGTCCACCTCCGCACCGCTGATTACATCGACTTCAGGAACACAGTGTAAATCTCCCATAAGGTAACACATCAGCTCCTCCCCTTGCAGCTCCCTACTAGATGTTTCCATCGTCCCCGAGTCCTTCATGAAAAGTTTCCATCACGAAACTCTCAAGGTTTGTGGGGTCAGGCAAGAGGAACACGAAATGTTCTTAATTTGAAATGATCCACTCAATAACCTAAATGTTTTCATGAGATCCATTTGTTACTCTCTTTCATGTGTGAAGCTCTGCCGGGCAAGCCGTCTCCTGAAGGACGAAGAAGACACTGACAAATGTATGGGACACCGGTCTGCTCAGCTCCCCGCCGAACCTCTGGTGGTCTGTGAGTGTTTATAGCTACACAAGACATCGTCCTGCTAACCACTTGTGTCCCAGGCTATATAAACCAATCCACAGCTTCTAGGGAAAGGAATTACTCTTTATAAAACAATTATATGAACAAATGACAAGATTGTGATTCCAGAGTCGGTACTGTACGTCTGTTGTAAGTCTCAGTGTTCCCACCAATCAGACCGAATTCTAGTATAAGGTCTTCTAATTGCGCAGTAAGACATAATTCCACCTAAATACTAAAGTGTCGTTTGGGATGGAATTGGGGACATAAAATACACAAAATAATCTCCCCTTGTAATCATCAGCCAGCAGGGCCCTCTGCCCTCCCCACAGATTTATGGTTAATATTACACTGTAATTATGAACCAAATTAATTTGTTTGCCAGATCACCACAGCATTGTCCCCATTCATTCTGTTATTCCATCTCTGGTGATGTTGCCATGGCTACACCGCTGCCCATGTCGGGCCACTTCTACAACATTTTTCAGAGACGACTTTAGTTCCCAATCCAGCCTGACTAAGTTCCTGTGGGATCCGATAGCGAATGCCATTGTTAGATGGCATTAGCCAGTTTAACCTCCTGGGTACAAAATTACAAAGCTGCCCAGCCAACTGTGACTATAATAAACCTGTCCCTTTATGTGAAACTGTTTGTACAAGCCTGTACTATGGTCAGCATCATGGAACTGCTGTGGCACCTTCTATGGGAAGGTACCCATATTTGAGAACCAATGATTTGGAAGATTACCGTACCGATTTATTTTGCAATCAATATATTTCAGATCATTCCATGCCCCCCTTACATTTGTGCATCATCAGGAATTGTAACACATACTGCGCAGTCGTCTATATATCTGACAAATGTCACTTCCCGGGATTTAAGCAGGCCTGTGGCAAATTAAGAATTAATAAGAATTAATAGCTTCTTGCCCAGGCGTCTATCAGACATTTTATTACCCTATTAGTAATCGAGTACTCTGCAAAACATAGATGGCTCGTGAAATAAATAACATTTCACTATAATGTGCCTTTAATGTAGATCATTAGTTTTCAGACATGAAGTGAAGTTGAAGGTTCATCGGCTGGTGAACACTTTGTGCTGCAGTTTGTATGCAGATCCTACATTACTGCGCTAATATCAGTCATGCAAACGCCATACTGGGGGCACCAATGGCGCATCGCAACCCCAACATTTCATTCTGACTTCTGACACCAAATGCTACTTTAGTTCTCATTTGCAAAGCAGATAAGAATCCGGATACACACCATTTATTTAATGAGCTTGCTAAGCCGGCACTAAACAAATCAATACAATTAGCGATGCCTCTTCATCACAGCCGGAACATCCTTCAATTATCCCTCCGCTGTCACACTAGTTGCATTCGTTCACAGTGGTCTCATAGTCAGATTTTATTATCCTTGGAATCATTAAGAAATCATATTTATTAACTACCAATAATTTTAGGTCAGATGCCTAAAAAAAGTGCAAGATATGGTCTAAATGAACTTGAGAACTGACAAGGTACATGGAGCAAAGAGACAAGAAAAACAAGGCATGGACTAGACAGACTCATGGATGGGGGATACATACTATATCCTGGTGTTGGGGATGCCTGTAGTCAAACCTGCTTGCAACCTAACCCTAATCCTCCACCACCACCACCACCCCTGCAGCCGAACACTAACCATCCTACTAGTGTCTAACCCCTGTACCCCAGCACCAAAATCTACCCCCCCCCCTTGAAAGTGCTAAACCCCCCTCCCCGCATCCTAACCCTAACCTTCCCATCCCCATGTGTGTTTATAGCTACCATTAAAGCAGTCCTGGTGGTTGAGGTTTATGCGGAGCATCAAGTGGGGCAGAGAGAGGTGACCAGTGAAGACATGAAACAGGAACCAGTCATTGTACAAATGCTATAGGCAGCCATAGCTCTACGTCACCATTTACCTTACCTAAGTCTTCTCTTGTGGACCTGTAAACACATGGACGCTCTACCAGTTGTGCCATTGTGCCAGCTCACAGTAGTCACGTGCACCTGGTAAATCTTGTTCCTTATGCTGCTGACAATGAGGCTGCAGAGGTCCCCAAATGAGGAATAGATACAGCAATGAAAGTGGCTTACTTAAGGAGCTTAGGCCTGTAAATGTTATGTATACAGTAGCTCAATGGAGAGAGCCTAGGCCTACAGATGTTATGTACAACTCAATGGGAAGAACCTAGGCCTACAGATGTTATGTACAACTCAATGGAGAGTGCCCAGGCCTACAGATGTTATGAACAACTCAATGGGGAGAGCCTAGGCCTACAGATAGTATGTACAACTCAATTGAGAGAACCTAGGCCTACAGATGTTATGTACAACTCAATGGAGAGAGCTTAGACCTACAGATGTTATGTATGGCTCAATGGAGAGAGCCCAGGCCTACAGATGTTATGTATGGCTCAATTGAGATATCTAAGGCCTATAAATGTTAGGTACAACTCAATTGAGAGAGTCTAGGCCTACAGATGTTATGTATGGCTCAATGGAGAGATCCTAGGCCTACTAATGTTATGTATGGCTCAATGGAGAGAGCATAGGCCTATAGATGTTATGTATGGCTCAATGGAGATATCTGAGGCCTATAAATGTTATGTACAACTCAATGGAGAGAGCCTAGGCCTACAGATGTTATGTATGGCTCAAAGGAGAGAGCCTAGGCCTACAGATGTTATGTACAACTCAATGGTGAGAGCCTAGGCCTACAGATGTAATGTATGGCTCAATGGAGAGAACCTAGGCCTACAGATGTTATGAACAACTCAATGGGGAGAGCCTAGGCCTACAGATAGTATGTACAACTCAATTGAGAGAACCTAGGCCTACAGATGTTATGTACAAATCAATGGAGAGAGCCTAGACCTACAGATGTTATGTATGGCTCAATGGAGAGAGCCTAGGCCTACAGATGTTATGCATGGCTCAATGGAGATATCTGAGGCCTATAAATGTTATGTACAACTCAATGGAGAGAGTCTAGGCCTACAGATGTTACTAACAACTCAATGGAGAGAGCCTAGGCCTACAGATGTTATGTATGACTCAATGGAGATATCTGAGGCCTATAAATGTTATGTACAACTCAATGGAGAGAGCCTAGGCCTACGAATGTTATGTATGGCTCAATGGAGAGAGCCTAGGCCTACTTATGTTATGTATGGCTCAATGGAGAGAGCATAGGCCTAAAGATGTTATGTATGGCTCAATGGAGATATCTGAGGCCTATAAATGTTATGTACAACTCAATGGAGAGAGCCTAGGCCTACATATGTTATGTATGGCTCAATGGAGAGAGCCTTGGGCTACAGATGTTATGTATGGCTCAATGGAGAGAGCCTAAGCCTACAGATGTTATGTACAACTCAATGGTAAGAGCCTAGGCCTACAGATGTTATGTACAACTCAATGAAGAGAGCCTCGGGCTACAGATGTTATGTATGGCACAATGGAGAGAGCCTAGGCCTACAGATGTTATGTATAACTCAATAGAGAGCCTCGGCCTACAGTTATGTGTAGCTCAATGGGGAGAGCCAAGGCCTACTGATGTCATGTTTGGCTCATTGGAGAGAGCCTCGGGCTACAGATGTTATATATGGCTTAAGGGAGAGAGCCTCGGCCTACAGATGTTACGCACAACTCAATGGAGAGAGCCCAGGCCTACAGATGTTATGTACAACTCAATGGAGAGAGCCTCAGGCTACAGATGTTATGTACAACTCAATGGAAAGAGCCTAGGCCAGTGGTCAGGGAACTCCACCTGCGGACCTTATAAAATGTGTCTGTGAGTAATTAGTACACCTGTGCACCTGCTGGATTACCTGCAAAGCATGCACTGTGTGGGGTTATGAGGACTGAGTTCCCTGACCACTGGCCTAGGCCTACAGATGTTATATACAACTCAATGGAGAGAGCCTCGGCCTACAGATGTTATGCATGCTTTGATGAAGTGAACTAAGACCTAACTATCCACCCCATTGGCCTACATATCTAGGTCACATAACTTAAACTAAGGCATACCTTACATAATATAAATACTGTATTTACAATAGAAATAGACATATCATTCTCGGGAATAACTTTCAAGACTTGTACTTATCCTGACTTTTTGGAGGTTTTGCTCCTACATAATGTACTTTCTGTAACATAAAAAAACTGTATATATATATATATATATATATATATATGGACGTCGCCAGCCTGTATACTAATATTGGCCATGAGGAGGGAGTGGCAGCGATTAGACGGACCATCTGTGGGAATCCTCACTAGTCCGGCCCAGTGATTGAATTTTTGATTTTGCTCATCGATGTTATTCTACATAAAAATTATTTTTTGTTCGATAATAGTTTTTATTTGCAGTTAAAGGGGACCGCGATGGGGTCAAACATGGCCCCATCGTATGCGAACCTTTTTATGTATGATTTTGAGAGCAGATTCATTATGTCTAATCCACAATTTTCTAAATTTATTTCGATGTATGTGAGGTGTATCGATGATTTATTTTTTGTTTGGACCGGAGGTGAGGAACTCCTGGATGAGTTTGTGATGCTGCTTAACTCTCTCCCTGGCTCCATTAGGTTCACTCACACGTTCAGTAGGGAATCGATTGATTTCCTCGATGTTTCTGTATTTATTGTGGATGGGAAGTTTGTGACCAAACTGTTCCGAAAGCCGACAGACAGAAATAGTCTACTTTTGGCTACAAGCTTCCACCCACAACCTCTTAAAAAGGGATTGCCGTATGCCCAATTACTTAGGGCTGTACGGATTACCTCACAGCGAGAAGACCTAAATGGGGTCCTTGAGGATATGGTAAAGTGTTTTTCCGACAGAGGATATGGCAAGAAAGAAATAGAGGATGCCAAATCCAAGTGCCTTGCTTTAAAGAGAGAGGACCTTTTGAGCAATGCAACAAGGAGGGAAGCCAAAAAGGACAGGATGGTGTTCTCTAACACATTCTCAATCACATCTGGTGAACTATGATCTGCGATTATGACCCACTGGCACATCCTGAGCACAGACCCAGTGCTAAGTGACTCCTGCAGGACACCTCCACTCTTCTGCTATAAGCGGAGTCCAAATATCAAACAGCATGTGGTCTACACCGACATTAGTCCTCGAGTGGACAGGGTCGGTACGTGGTTGGATACCAAAAAAGGCTCATTTAGATGCTCTGGATGCGTCAATTGTCAGCACATTGTCACGGGCACCAGCTGGCAGTACAAACTTGATGGGCAGACATACACTCTCAAACATCGCATGGATTGCGACACCAAATTTGTGGTATACATCGTCCTATGCCCATGCCACAAGATATATGTGGGCAAAACTGTCCGAACTCTAAAGGAGAGAATTGCGGCTCACCGCTCCTCGGTGAAAAAAGCATTGATCAAGGTAGACAAATTGACCCCTCCAGTAGCAAGGCACTTTGCAAACTGTGGTCATCGAATGAGAGACTTTAAGTTTATGCCCATCGATCATATTCCCCCGATGAGAAGAGGGGGTGATCGGCATAAAAGGCTACTCCAACGTGAGAGCCAATGGATTTACGATTTGCAATCTCTTGCTCCTAAAGGCCTCAACGAGGAATTAAATATGTCCATTTTCATCTAGATACGTGTGTTGTGATACCGATGGAGCCTACTGGGTCTTTTTTGACCTAATTGGCCTATGTCATAATATATATGTATTCTGCTGCTTTGATTATACCTTCTTGGTGCTTAGTTGTGTGCTTTTATAGGTTTCCTTTGATTTATATGTTTTGGTGTATGGTTTATTTTCTGATCACACATGCGCAGTGTGTGTAAGCCTTTTCATCCAGTATATACAGGTCCCGTTGGATATGATTCACTATAGGAGAGATAGTGTTACCTGTACTGGATTACTTATGTATGGCTGCACGCACTGAGCACTGTGGATCCGTTATATTAGGTTTCGTTATTCATTATTTGGTTTTTACTTTATTTGTATTGGGAATGTGTGTTGCCGGGTTCCCATGACTACGGATGTGTAGCAGTGACAACATCCGGACTGTGCGGCAGCCTGACCGTTCCCCCGCACTCCACGGCTGGTGAACTCAGTTCCGCTTCCGGTTTTTTGATTCCGGATGCGGTAGCTGTGACGCTAGACGGGAGGAGACGTGGGAATGGCGGCGGCAGAG
Source organism: Crinia signifera (assembly GCF_055691185.1). Lineage (NCBI taxonomy): Eukaryota > Metazoa > Chordata > Amphibia > Anura > Myobatrachidae > Crinia > Crinia signifera. Next base: position 172,334,637 of record NC_139224.1, on the reverse strand, counting down.
TGCGGACGGCGTCCTGATCACCCCTGGTCTTGGGTAAGTATGGCACACTCCACCTCCTTAAATATGGTCATTTGGGGCTCATTCTGTGTGACTCCCTTTGAGAAAGGCGCAGAAGCGCCGAAACGGCCCGTCAGGGCACCAGATTGCTCCACGGCTTACAATTGTGCTGCTTATTGATCCATGTGACATCCCATGTTGATCTGCTGCTGCCCGTGGATAAGTATTGACCTGTTTCACATTATTTGAATAAATGTGCTGATATTCTCTTTTAATACTGGATGTGCTGGTCCTATCATTTTGCATTTGCAATTAATGCTGGTGGTATAAGGCTGTATATATATATATATATATATATATATATCTCCCAGACATGAGGGGGGCCTTTTATCTATATACCCTTTATCTATATATCCTTTATCTATATATATATACTGTGTATACAAACAATCTAAAAGTTTTCATCAACAAGCAACAGCATAGGGATGAAAATAAATCCGGTTTGGGGATCAATAAACGGGAGACGCTACCAGTATTTAATTGTACCTACCCCCACTAGAACACTTAATATGGAAGTGGACCAACCGCTGACATAATCAGCATATAAATGAGGTTACTCCCATAACAATCAGAATATCAATGTATTTGCCCCTCTGACATAATTAGAATGTAAATGTACCTACAAGGCTGACACAATTAATATGTAAATGTCTTTTCCATGGGCGCGTGCACTGTGCCTATGTACTACAGACATGATCTGTGTATGAATGCAGACACCAGGCTGATGCAACCAAAATGTATCTGCTATTGTATGTATCTATCACCGACACCGATGTGCTGCACACGCAAAGGAATATCTGCATGAATTCATACAGCGCCACCATACTCAGCACTGCTAGTGTTCATTCTAGCACCCACCATCTTTGAAAACCCATGCAGTCCCTCTTCCCTGCCTGGGGGTGTCACTGTCTGCTGTGGTGTTTCTAGCACAACTCTGGTTTGCATATCAGTACTGATATACAGACCACACAGTGCTAGAAGCACTACAGCAGACAGCGACACCCCAGGCAGGGAAGAGGAACTGCATGGGTTTTCAAAGATAGCGGGTGCTAGAATGAACACTAGCAGTGCTATACAATTCGGCATAGCTACAGAATATTACCAAGCAGGCGCAGAGATAAGTGTTTCACTTGACACCATTAATAACCAGAGAAATTATCATACACACAACACTGGGGGAATTTACTAAGATGGGAGATTTATTTCACATGGGATGTTGCTATGGGCAAACAAGCAGAATCTACTTCTTATTTATTTAGCAGCTTCTAGAAGATAACAGATAGTATCTGATTGGTATTCCATGTGAAATAGATCGCCATCTTAGTACATTTCTCCAGTTGTGGCTAATTTTGCTACTAAATAAACATTGCAAAAAGAGCCAACAATTACCTCTTTTTTTTTTTTTTTTTTTTTTACTTTAGTTTTTATTTACTTTTGCAAAAATTCACATAGACAACATTTAAAATACAATACATTACATACAATACAATGAACACCTACAACCCCGTGGCCGGTCACGCCCCCAGCTAAACATAAAAGATCTTCACCTATATGCTAAAAGAACTAAGGCTGCGGGTAACACCACATCATGTTTTCTCCTCTGCTCCCAAGTTATCATCATGCGCATAAGCATAAAAAATATAACATATAATTATTCCTAGCCCCACCTTCTAACCTATTGCTCAATATATCTATTAAATACTTTCCTGTGAACTACAATCTTAATTTGACTATGATCATTAAAGTGTCGTGAACTTGTTGCGGGTACCACCACTACCCAATTCTTGTCGTGAATAAAGTGCATACGTGATCAGAGGCTACACATGTTAGCCATCGCTCATACGAAGAAATAGAAATATAAAAACTAAAAAATAAGTAGACAACTAAAGTGAAACACAGTGTATTTATACTGAAATATAGAATTTAGAAGTCGTCCACCGACCCCATATCCTATAGAATTTAGCAAAACACCCTCGTGTGGCATATACGTATTTTTCATGAGAACAGGTAGTATTAACCAAATTGATCCACTCCCCCACCGAGGGCCCTTCCTTGGCCATCCACTTCCTTGCAATAATTACTTTAGCACACGATGTTAAGATCCTAATCAATTGGGTCCATTGCCCGCTTAGTCGGGTATCCACCACCCCCATTACCAGACATATCGGACTAAAAAGGGAACTGGAAACATCCAGCTCCAACATAACATCACAAATAGCCAACCAGAACGCCTGGACATCTGCACACTCCCACATTAAATGCCAGTGTGTACCAGGCTCAGCTCCGCATCTCGGGCACCCGGCATTGGCGGAGTTCCCCATATGCCTCAGGCGCTCTGGGGTGAAATAGATTCGATGGAGGACATTGAATTGGACCTGCTGGACCGAGAGGGCCATTGAAGATTTGCTTGGAGCTGATATAACCTCCCTCCAGTCTATTAACAAGATCTGGGGGATAACCCTGGCCCACTGGGTCCTCAGCTTGTCCAATCCACTTTCTTGTTTAAAGGAGTGAAGATATTTATAAAGTTTTGAGAGGTGCTTCCTGGGGCCCAATTTTCTAACAAATACCTTGCAGGGTGCTTCACTTATATTCAAAGATCCATTCCTTAGCATGCATACTAGAGCGCTCCTAACCTGCATGTAGTTAAAGCGGAATTTACTGTGGAGGTCATGCCCCCTTTGTAGATCCTCAAAGGATCGGACGTTCCCCCCCTGTACCCATGATCCTACTGCCAACAAACCTCGATCCTCCCACACACCCCCAATTTGATCTTTCATTTTTTTTACCTCTGTCAGGGAAAGAATCGAGGTTTGAGGGTCTGTATCCACAAAGTTAGTTCACCTCTGTACCTGTCGCCATATGCGTATGGCTTGATCCATCAAGGGAGGTGCATTACCCCTTATTTTCCCCGCCAGAAGCATTTGCAGCGGGGACAACCCACCTTGCCCACCCGCCGCCAAGATTCTAAATTCCTCTATACCCTCCCCTCCCTGCAACCATGGACAAAGGTGGCACAGCTGGGACGAGTAGTAATAAAGTCTAAAATCCGGGAGGGCAAGACCGCCTTCACTTCTATCACGATTTAATATAGATAATCTAATCCTTGGGCTTTTGTTTTTCCAAATAAACGACGAGAGCACACTGTTCAGCTCGTGGAAGAATTTTATACTTATATAGCTCGGGGAATGGAGAAGCAGGTACAGCAGTTTAGGTTGAATACACATCTTCATCAGGTTAACCCTCCCGAGTTGCGACAGAGGTAGTCCCACCCATCTGCGACACTTAGCTTTAATTTCCCTTACTAAAGGCCTCAGATTATCCGCAATGTAATCCCGTGGGTTATCAGATATCATAACACCCAGATATTTAAATCTATTGGAGGACTTTATCAGGCAGGCAGGCTGGATGCCGGGAGTCGTGGGGCCCAAATACATAACATGGGACTTGTCCCAGTTCATTTTAATGCCTGAAATACCCCCAAATTCCTCCAGGAGGTTAATAATTACTGGTAAATCAGCATCCGGATTATCCGAACCAATAAGGAGATCGTCGGCATACAGAGATACCAGTTTGCTCCCACCTTTATTATTGCAACCCAGCTCTTTCCTGAGTATGTGAGCCAGGGGCTCCACTGCCACCGCGAACAACAGCGGGGACAGCGGACACCCCTGCCTAGTGCCCCTAGCCAGTGAGAACGAGGGGGAAGTAAACCCATTAATTGAGATTCGGGCTAATGGCTGCCGGTATAACAGTTTAATCCAACCAATAAACCCCTCCCCAATGCCGTAAGCTCTTAAAACAGGCCATAGGTACTCCCATTCAATCACATCGAACGCTCTACTAGCATCAAATGACGCCACTGCCGCTGATTTTTGCCCGATTTAATAATTTGAATATAGGATAGAACCCTCCTGAGGTTAACCGCGGTCGATTTTCCGGGTCGAAACCCAGTTTGGTCTGGGTGTACAATTTCATCCAACACCCTCCCCAGGCGATTGGCTAATATTTTGGCAAAGATTTTTGCGTCCGTGGACATAATAGATATCGGTCGGTAGGATTCGATCCGGGAGGGATCCTTCCCGGCCTTTGGAATCATAGTTATATACGCTTCTTCCATAGAGGGCGGAAGCCTACCTTGAGCCTGAACGTCACCCAGCAGCTGCCACAGTGGTGTTGCTAGCACATTAGAATATTTTATATAGAATTCCCCTGGTAACCCGTCTAAACCCGGGGCCTTGTTACGGGGGAGAGCCTGGATTACCGACGTTACCTCCTCTAACGTAATAGGAGAGTCCAATAGGTCCTTGGAGGCCCCGACCAATTTCGGGAGTTCCAATGACCCCAGGTAGTCAGCAACAGTTTCACTACTGTTCAAGGACTGGGACGCATACAGTTTTTTATAGTATGACACAAAGCTAGATACAATAGTGGGAGTATCCGTCACAATATTACCATTGTCCTCCTTAATCTCAGAGATGAGATTAGAGGAACGTTCGTTCTTGGCCATCAACGCTAGCCATTTCCCACCCCGATCCGACTCTACATAGCGCCTATGATCCCCGATTTTGACTCTCTGACATGCGGCGTCTTGGACGTAATCACGCCATTCATTAAGAGCCGCCTGCCATACCGTCCGATCCGCCTCCCGCCCGCTAGACACGTAGTTATTTTCAAGTTCCCCTGCCCTGCCCTCCAATCTTTCCGACTCCCCACGATATTTCTTTTTTGCATAGGCAATCTTCTTAATAAACACCCCCCTCACATAGGCTTTGAAGGAGTCCCATACGATTGAACCACATGCCGTACCCGAATTCAGCTGAAAAAACTCTCCCATTAACTGCTCCACTTCCTCCACCTCACCCATTTGTGTAAGCCAGAAAGGCTGCAGTTTCCAACTCCTGTATCCAGCCTGCTTAGCCAACTCCAGGTCCAACGTAATCGGGGAATGGTCCGAAATACCACGTGACCTGTATTCGACCGTCTGAACTTTATTCAAAAGGTCTTTGGACACAAGCACTAAATCCAACCGCGAAAATACCCCATATGAGTCGGAGTAGCATGAGAATTGTTTACGATCGGGATATTTTAGCCTCCACGGATCCCACCATCCCACCTCCTGGATGAAATCCCTAAACTTGCTGCCCTCATGCGTCGGCTGCACCCCAGGCCTCCATCTATCTAATCTAGAGTCTAGGACTTTATTAAAGTCGCCAAGGCATACAACCGAGGCACGAGGGAAGCAAGCCGAAAATTCCACTGCTTTCTTAATGACGTCATAGGAAAAAGGGGGAGGAATGTAGACCGCCAATATACACAGCTGAATTTGATCGATACGGCCCTCCATAAAGATATACCGCCCCCCCGGATCAATTTGATGGCTACCGAGAGAAAATGCTAAGGACTTCTTAATTAGTATGGCAACCCCCCTAGACATATTGGTAAATGGGGCATGAATGACTGAACCAATCCAGGGCCGTTTCAGGGCAGAAGACTTTCCAGCGCACAAGTGGGTCTCTTGGAGGCATATTATCTCTGCCTCATACTTCCTACATTGACCCAAAACAGTCGCCCTCTTGACCCTGTCATTCAGGCCCCTGACATTCCATGACAAAAACCGCACTCCCATAAAGATTCAAAGAGATTATTTCCCAGCTCATCCAGCAACAATGGTAACAATCCCAACATCAAATCTAAACATTCTTGGAGGTGACCGGACCACGTAGGTTTCCCAACACATTTAAGACATACATATACACGACCCCCACCCTCCTCCCCCCTCCCTGTAAGCCCATCCATGGGCATACCTACCCCAATTTAACACGTACCCCCCCCCCCCTGTTTTGAGGCTTAGTCAACCAACCACAAAAAGACCCCTCCCAGCTCCCCCCTTCCCCCGGCCTACTTTACTTTGAGACCACCAGCGAAGCCGATATCAAAACATAGCCCCCCAAGTCTCCACATAGGGGACCCACCGCCAGTTTAGCTAACCAAGACTTGACGCTTCCCTGGGTATGAGCGATCTAGCCATTCCGCAACATCACCTGGGGAGAAGAAAATATTAGACACACCATCAACCACCACTCTCAGTTTGGAAGGGTATAACATATTAAACTGAATGTTCAGGTCTCGTAGGCGGGCCTTAACCAGCTTGAACTTCATTCTATCCCTCTGGACCTCCAAGGGAAAATCGGGAAAAGTGGAAATCTTCTTCCCATTATGTCCCAAGTCCCCCTTGTCCCTAGCCAGCCGCAGAAGAGTATCTCTGTCCTTGAAATGCAAGAACTTGGCAATGATTATTCGTGGTAATGCCCCTGGCACAGGGGGTCTCCCTGGAATACGGTGGGCCCGCTCAATCGCAAACTGGGGGGAAAAAACCTGTCTTCCAAACGTTTGGACCAGCCAGTCCTCTAAAAACTTTTCCGGCTCTTTACCCTCAACTCTTTCATCAAAGCCTAGGAATCGGACATTGCTCCTTCGCAACCGCCCTTCCATGTCGGTAAGTTTTAGCTTCAACTCCCCCACTTGTGAGGAGATGCTTTTAATTTGTGAGTTTAGAGGGGTGGTCATATCCTCTAAGGATGAAATACGGGCCTCGACCTCTGTCATACGTTCTCTCATTTTTTCAGCGTCTTGTCGAATCAGCATAATGTCCGACTGTACCTTGCCCAGCTGTTCCGCAAGGCGGGTTTCACATTTATTTATAGCTTCAATGACCTGCTGTAAGGTAATATCCGGAGTAGCCTGGGCCCCATCTCCCTTACTGGGGGAGGATGTGGGGGTTGATGTACGGGAACTACCTCCCGGCTGGGTTTGAACCTGAGTTCTGGCGTACCTCTCCAGCCTGGCAGCGGCCGCAGTCTGACCTGACTTTCCCATACTCATCAAACAGAATGGAGCCGCCTGTTTTTTTGATAAATTAAGTGATAGTCACTAACACCCAGCCTTAATCCGCACACACCGTTAGCCCGAAGAAAACAATAGGCAGGGGGCCAGTATCACAGTCCAGTATTATTATGCTCTGGCCAGCTTTATCACGCCCTACTTCCCCGGAGGTGCCAGTTATATTTATGGTCACCGACTCATAAGGGCATAGTGGGTCCGGTCTGTGCACCTTACATCCACATATCACACTCTGAATCAGGGCACTCACGGTTACAGCAGATACCGAACGGCAGCCACAGTCTTCAGGCACGGCAGCCACAATCTTCAGGCAAACCAAACACCAGGCCAGGCTGCGGGTCACACAATGGTTCTCCCACTGGGGGCAGATCACGGGCTATTCGGGCAGGCGGGCTCCAGGCTGGGGTGTCCCCACATGCGCCAGCTGCACTAGAGAGATGCCGCTCACGTGGACGCCAAATGTCCCGTGCTTACAGCAGGCGCGCGCTGGTGATGTATCCACGTGCAGCTCACTCCTTAACCGGGATCCTCAGCACGGAGTGCTACTCTCCCCCAGGGCTCGGACAGCAAATCGGGTCAGCTCAGGAAGCATGCGGGAAGGACATAGCCCGCGGCCGGTCTCAGCTGCCTGGCTCCATTATCGGGCTTCCATACACGCCGGAGGGGGAGGGAGGTGGGAGCGCGTCATCCCGCGCTACGCAGCGTGCGCCGTGGTCCGCCTCTTCCCCTGGGCCAACAATTACCTCTAACTGAGTCCCAGTACTGGAATGTTTCATTATGTCATTGGGCACACAGAGTCATATGTATAGATTTATTTTCTGATTATCAATTAATAGATGTCTCACTGCCCCGCCAACCCATAGAGGTCTCACTGCCCCTCCAGTCCATAGATGTCTCACTGCCTCCTCCAGTCCATAGATGTCTCACTGCCCCTCCAGTCCACAGATGTCTCACTGCCCCTCCAGTCCACAGATGTCTCACTGCCCCTCCAGTCCATAAATGTCTCACTGCCTCCTCCAGTCCATAAATGTCTCACTGCCTCCTCCAGTCCATAGGTGTCTCACTGCCCCCTCCAGTTCATTGATGTCTCACTGCCCCCTCCAGTCCATATACATCTTACTGCCCCTCCAGTCCATATATGTATCACTGCCCCTCCAGTCCATAGATGTCTCACTGCCCCTCCAGTCCATAGATGTCTCACTGCCTCCTCCAGTCCATAGATGTATCACTGCCCCTCCAGTCCATATATGTCTCACTACCTCCTCCAGTCCATAGATGTCTCACTGCCTCCTCCTGTCCATAGATGTCTCACTGCCCCTCCAGTCCATAGATATCTCACGGCCTCCTCCAGTCCATAGATGTCTCACTGCCCCTCCAGTCCATAGATGTCTCACTGCCTCCTCCAGTCCATAGATGTCTCACTGCCCCTCCAGTCCATAGATGTCTCACTGCCCCTCCAGTCCATAAATGTCTCACTGCTCCTCCAGTCCACAGATGTCTCACTGCCCCTCCAGTCCATAAATGTCTCACTGCCTCCTCCAGTCCACAGATGTCTCACTGCCCCTCCAGTCCATAAATGTCTCACTGCCTCCTCCAGTCCATAGATGTCTCACTGCCTCCTCCAGTCCATAGGTGTCTCACTGCCCCCTCCAGTTCATAGATGTCTCACTGCCCTCTCCAGTCCATATACATCTTACTGCCCCTCCAGTCCATATATGTATCACTGCCCCTCCAGTCCATAGATGTCTCACTGCCTCCTCCAGTCCATAGATGTCTCACTGCCTCCTCCAGTCCATAGATGTATCACTGCCCCTCCAGTCCATATATGTCTCACTACCTCCTCCAGTCCATAGATGACTCACTACCTCCTCCAGTCCATAGATGACTCACGGCCTCCTCCAGTCCATAGATGTCTCACTGCCCCTCCAGTCCATAGATGTCTCACTGCCTCCTCCAGTCCATAGATGTCTCACTGCCCCTCCAGTCCATAGATGTCTCACTGCCCCTCCAGTCCATAGATGTCTCACTGCCTCCTCCAGTCCATAAATGTCTCACTGCTCCTCCAGTCCACAGATGTCTCACTGCCCCTCCAGTCCATAAATGTCTCACTGCCTCCTCCAGTCCACAGATGTCTCACTGCCCCTCCAGTCCATAAATGTCTCACTGCCTCCTCCAGTCCATAGATGTCTCACTGCCTCCTCCAGTCCATAGGTGTCTCACTGCCCCCTCCAGTTCATAGATGTCTCACTGCCCTCTCCAGTCCATATACATCTTACTGCCCCCCCAGTCCATATATGTATCACTGCCCCTCCAGTCCATAGATGTCTCACTGCCTCCTCCAGTCCATAGATGTCTCACTGCCTCCTCCAGTCCATAGATGTATCACTGCCCCTCCAGTCCATATATGTCTCACTACCTCCTCCAGTCCATAGATGACTCACTACCTCCTCCAGTCCATAGATGACTCACTGCCTCATCCAGTCCATAGATGTCTCACTGCCTCCTCCAGTCCATCGATGTCTCACTGCCCCCTCCAGTCCATAGATGTCTCACTGCCTCCTCCAGTCCATAGATGTCTCACTGCCCCCTCCAGTCCATAGATGTCTCACTGCCCCCTCCAGTCCATAGATGTCTCACTGCCTCCTCCAGTCCATAGATGTCTCACTGCCTCCTTCAGTCCATAGATGTCTCACTGCCCCTCCAGTCCACATATGTATCACTGCCCCTCCAGTTCATAGATGTCTCACTGTCCCTCCAGTCCATAAATGTCTCACTGCCTCCTCCAGTCCATAGATGTTTCACTGCCTCCTCCAGTCCATAGATGTCTCACTGCCCCCTCCAGTCCATAGATGTCTCACTGCCCCCTCCAGTCCATATACATCTTACTGCCCCTCCAGTCCATATATGTACAGTATCTCTGCCCCTCCAGTCCATAGATGTCTCACTGCCTCCTCCAGTCCATAGATCACTCACTGCCCCTCCAGTTCACATATGTATCACTGCCCCTCCAGTCCATAGATGTCTCACTGCCCCTCCAGTCCATAGATGTCTCACTGCCCCCCTCCAGTCCATAGATGTCTCACTGCCCCCCTCCAGTCCATAGATGTCTCACTGCCCCTCCAGTCCATCAGTGGCGTGCGGTGGGGTGAGGCAGGTGAGGCACAGCCTTTCCTGTCATACTAACGTATACACTGGAGTTTTTAATTTATAAAGTATGTAAAAAATACAAAGAATCTACAAAATATATTTTATTTTTATTATTTTAATAATTTTTATACTCAAAACTCTGGAGTAAAAAGTCTATGGCAGGCGAGGCAGTGCGGCACCTGGCTACCTTTTCTGCACATCTCTTATCAAAACTCAGCAAATCTCCAGCAGTGTATATTGCTGCACATGTGTATAATGCTGACATGTACCCCATGACTCATATATTGTGTGCAAATCTGACTCTGGTACTTGCCAGGGCCACCTCATCTATTTACCTCACCGCATGTCCCTGTAGTCCATAGATGTCTCACTGCCCCTCCAGTCCGTAGATGTCTCACTGCCTTCTCCAGTCCAAATACGTCTCACTACCTCCTCCAGTCCATAAATGTCTCACTGCCCCTCCAGTCCATAAATGTCTCACTGCCTCCTCCAGTCCATAGATGTCTCACTGCCTCCTCCAGTCTATAGATGTCTCACTGCCCCCTCCAGTTCATAGATGTCTCACTGCCCCATCCAGTCCATATACATTTTACTGCCCCTCCAGTCCATATATGTATCACTGCCCCTCCAGTCCATAGATGTCTCACTGCCTCCTCCAGTCCATAGATGTATCACTGCCCCTCCAGTCCATATATGTCTCACTACCTCCTCCAGTCCATAGATGTCTCACTGCCCCTCCAGTCCATATACGTCTCACTACCTCCTCCAGTCCATATATGTCTCACTACCTCCTCCAGTCCATAGATGTCTCACTGCCCCCTCCAGTACATAGATGTCTCACTGCCCCCTCCAGTCCACATATGTATCACTGCCCCTCCAGTCCATAGATGTTTCACTGCCCCTCCAGTCCATAGATGCCTCACTGCCTCCTCCAGTCAATAGATGTCTCACTGCCCCTCCAGTCCATAGATGTCTCACTGCCCCCTCCAGTCCATATACATCTTACTGCCCCTCCAGTCCATATATGTATCACTGCCCCTCCAGTCCATAGATGTCTCACTGCCTCCTCCAGTCCATAGATGTATCACTGCCCCTCCAGTCCATATACATCTCACTACCTCCTCCAGTCCATAGATGTCTCACTGCCCCTCCAGTCCATATACGTCTCACTACCTCCTCCAGTCCATACATGTATCACTGCCTCCTCCAGTCCATAGATGTCTCACTGCCCCTCCAGTCCATAGATGTCTCACTACCCCTCCAGTCCATAGATGTCTCACTGCCTCCTCCAGTCCATAGATGTCTCACTGCCCCTCCAGTCCATAGATATCTCACTGCTCCCTCCAGTCCATAGATGTCTCACTGCCTCCTCCAGTCCATAGATGTCTCACTGCCCCTCCAGTCCATAGATGTCTCACTGCCTCCTCCAATCCATAGATGTCTCACTGCCTCCTCCAGTCCATAGATGTCTCACTGCCTCCTCCAGTCCAAAGATCTCTTACTGCCTCCTCCAGTCCATAGATGTCTCACTGCCTCCTCCAGTCCATAGATGTCTCACTGCCCCCTCCAGTCCATAGATCACTCAGTGCCCCTCCAGTCCATAGATCACTCAGTGCCCCTCCAGTCCATAGATCACTCAATGCCAATCCAGTCCATACATTTCACTACTCCCTCCAGTCCATAGAGCTCTTACTGCCCCTTCAGTCCATAGACAATGTTACTGCCCCTCCTGTCCATATATGTATCACTGCCCCTCCAGTCAATAGATTGCTCACTACCCCCTCCTGTCCATGGATCTCTCACTGCCCCTCCAGTCCATAGATGTTTCACTGCCCCTCCAGTCCATAGATGCCTCACTGCCTCCTCCAGTCAATAGATGTCTCACTGCCCCTCCAGTCCATAGATGTCTCACTGCCCCCTCCAGTCCATATACATCTTACTGCCCCTCCAGTCCATTCTTGTATCACTGCCCCTCCAGTCCATAGATGTCTCACTGCCTCCTCCAGTCCATAGATGTATCACTGCCACTCCAGTCCATATACATCTCACTACCTCCTCCAGTCCATAGATGTCTCACTGCCCCTCCAGTCCATATACGTCTCACTACCTCCTCCAGTCCATACATGTATCACTGCCTCCTCCAGTCCATAGATGTCTCACTGCCCCTCCAGTCCATAGATGTCTCACTACCCCTCCAGTCCATAGATGTCTCACTGCCTCCTCCAGTCCATAGATGTCTCACTGCCCCTCCAGTCCATAGATGTCTCACTGCTCCCTCCAGTCCATAGATGTCTCACTGCCTCCTCCAGTCCATAGATGTCTCACTGCCCCTCCAGTCCATAGATGTCTCACTGCCTCCTCCAATCCATAGATGTCTCACTGCCTCCTCCAGTCCATAGATGTCTTACTGCCTCCTCCAGTCCATAGATGTCTCACTGCCTCCTCCAGTCCATAGATGTCTTACTGCCTCCTCCAGTCCATAGATCACTCAGTGCCCCTCCTGTCCATAGATCACTCAGTGCCCCTCCAGTCCATAGATCACTCAATGCCAATCCAGTCCATACATCTCACTACTCCCTCCAGTCCATAGAGCTCTTACTGCCCCTTCAGTCCATAGGCAATGTTACTGCCCCTCCTGTCCATATATGTATCACTACCTCCTCCAGTCCATAGATGTCTCACTGCCCCTCCAGTCCATATACGTCTCACTACCTCCTCCAGTCCATATATGTATCACTGCCCCTCCAGTCAATAGATTGCTCACTACCCCCTCCTGTCCATGGATCTCTCACTGCCCCTCCTGTCCATGGATCTCTCACTACCCCTCCTGTCCATGAATCTCTCACTGCTCCTTCCAGTCCATAGATCTCCCACTGTCTCCTCCAGTCCATAGATGTCTCACTGCCCCTCCAGTCTATAGATCTCTCACTGCAATTTCAGTCCTTGGAACTCTCACTGCTCCCTCCAGTCTATAGATCTCTCACTGCCCCTCCTGTCCATGAATCTATCACTGCTCCTTCCAGTCCATAGATCTCCCACTGTCTCCTCCAGTCCATAGATGTCTCACTGCTCCTCCAGTCTATAGATCTCTCACTGCCCCTCCAGTCTATAGATCTCTCACTGCTCCCTCCAGTCTATAGATCTCTCACTGCCTCCTCCAGTCCATAGATGTATCACTGCCCCCCCCCCCCCCCCAGTCCATAGATCTCCCACTGTTCCCTCCAGTCCATAGATCTCTCACTACCCCTGAGCAGGACAGTAGCTGTTATGGGATTGCTAATGTCTCCATGCTATTACCTTTTCCGCACTACCCTCTAGCACCCCCCTCACCTGTAGCAAAAGCCTCACCAGCCATTGCATAGCTTCACCCCTTCCAGCCAGTCATGCCAGAGGTGCCCCCAACTTGCCTGTTCTCCCGACATGTGCCCCCTGCATTCTCCACCACTCCTGGGTCCATGACCTCACCCCATCTTTGTGACGGCACACATGCCCAGAGCTAAACAAATACATAATAATACTGTAGTCTTCAGAATTGTGAAAATATCTGCTACTTCCAGAACGTGTCCGTATCACAGAAATTTCCTGATAGCGCTAGTAAATTTGCCTGATGTATTTGTGGAAGCCGTAACCAGCTGTTTTATATAAACTGTTTTCTTTTAGGTTTAGTGTTGGTTTAAATAAGCGGATGGCACAGACCGACAAGAAGGGACTATAAAGCTGTATTTCAGCTGCCCCTTGAACATTGCTAGCCATTCCCGTCTTACAGTTACCATTAATACTTTATGCTTTTATGATGTGATACAGCTGAAACACTCTTTTCATTCCGCTCCTTTTATTTTCGCCTATAAATTAAAATCCCCCTTTCTTCTCTGCACAATGCATTATTCAAATCAACATGAAAGGAAAGAAAAGGAATAAAAATTATGTAGAGCTGATTAAAAACGTCAATTTTATTAATACCGCTGCAAAACTGCGGCCATTTCAAAAATCAGTCGAAAATAATTGCAAAGAGAATGAAAATTCTCTGTGCGCTTTATAGTCCACGATTCCGCCAGGAAGACGGGTCTGAATGCAAATTGCATTCATTTTCCCGACTATAAAGTACAGAAATTCCCCTTTGGGCCTGTTACAGATGTAATCCTGGTGGAACGCCTATTTCAGTCCAATATATTTTTATATTTTTTTTATTGTACGATGCATTTTGTACCTGAAATTTTTCCCCATAGATGGAGATATTAATAGTAAATGCGAAACGAAGGGGAAAAAATGAGCTGGAAGGAAGATTTATGGTAATGTGGAAATTAGTTCCGTAGAAATATAAACATTTAGGTGTAAACATACTCTAGAAAGTTTTCTGCAAATGTTAAATATCGCTTTATAAGAAGTAAAAAGAACCAAAGTTTCTGCGGGTGAAAATAAATACTCGCGACTATTCCCATGCGGTAGCGGATTTTAAATTTTAAACAGCCAATCAGGTTTCTCATAGGAAATTATATGGTTTCCTAGCACGGCGCCCACGATATTAAGTTGTACGACATATAATCGTATCGCATGCCATACACCCGATGCAATGCGATTTTAAATTGTATAATGTTTAATTGTATAAGCACCCTAATGGGGGCTTACAATGTTAAATGCACCCCCACGCCACCCCACTATGAACGGCAACCAGAAGCGTGGCGAGCGGCGTCGTTACACGTCCTCCGACCTTTTCATACCGCCACTATCCACGTCGATGTGGAGTTGACTTTATATAGTGTGGCGAGCCCGGCGAGGGGACGCGTTTTACTTTACTTGTATTCCGCGTCCCCTCGCGGGGCACGCTGTGCTTGCCACGCTTCCGAACTTTTCATACCCCCACTATCCACATCGACGCAGAGTTGATTTTATATAGTGTGGCGAGTGCAGCGGGCCACCGAGCCTGAAGTGTGGTGAGCGCAGCGAGCCCCGCGAGGGGCCGCATATTACTTTACATGTATTCCGCGTCCGCTCGCCATGCTTTGGGCTCGCTGCGCTTGCCACACTATATAGAATCAACTCCACACCGACGTGGATAGTGGGGGTATGAAAAGGTCAGAGGACGCGTACCGCCGCCCCTCGCGGGCTACCTGTGCTTCGGGTTGGCGTTGATAACGGGGGTGCCGTTGGAGGTGCTTTTAACATAGTAAGCACCCATCACGGTTAATTATCTTATAGGGGGCACATTTAACCTTGAAAAACCCATTAGGGTGCTTATACAATTTCAAATTGCATACCATTGTATATGCGATACAATGGCATACAATGCGATGGTATACAATTTAAAATTGTATAACATCGCATGCCATCGCGTAACATCGCATCACATACCATCGTATGCCTTATGGTCTGCGATGCGATGGGCGCCGTGCTAGGAAACAAGTACCAATTATATAATAATATACACAATAATACAACTGTCCCCAATATTCTACTACAGTGGTTCTCAAACTCGGTCCTCGGGACCCCACACAGTTCACGTTTTCCAGGTCACCCGGCAGGTGCACAGGTGCACTCATTACTGACTAACACATTTTAAAAGATCCACAGGTGGAGCTAATTATTTCACTTGATTCTTTTAGGAGACCTGCAAACCATGCACCGTGTGGGGTCCTGAGAACCGAGTTTGAGAACCTGTGTTCTACTAGGATACCCACCAATCATCATTATAGCTTAGGGGATAACAGGAGGTTCGTATACTTAATAAATGAATAAACAGCAGTAAAAGTAGCAAACTGTGTAAGGGCCTGATTCAGAGACCCAAGCTCATGCCTGTGATTTCACAGCACGGGCGATTATCGAATGACCGTGCATGGGCAGGGTACATGAGCCGTCCTTGTGATCACAGCCAGCGATGATTAACCATCACTGGCCGTACGCAAGTTGATTGACAGGCGGTGGCCGTTTGGGGGTGGTAACCCAGCATTTTCTGGGAGTGTCCCAGAAAACTCAGGCGTTCCCTGGCCAGTGGGAGGGAGGGACTGTGACATCATCAGCGGCCTCCTTCTCCCCGTGTGCATCGGCGGAATGGTAGTATATGGGGCGGAGTTTACCTGGTCTGAACCAGGCCCTAAGAAGCTGCCATTAAGATTGACACCATCCCACAGACTGTGACGGAACCGTTACCCGGTGTATGTGATCCTTGTCACCATATATCCAAAAATGTGAAATTAGCGATAGTGTAATTGGTTAATACATTATTACTGTGAGTATATTACTTACAATAAAGTATAGTGGACGTGAATAAATATCCCTATTAATATTTCCTGTACTGTTTATTTGGTACATAAGAGAATAAATGAGTCACTTGTGCAGCCTCCCCCAACTGGCGACAGGCTAAATGAATGTATGCGGTACACATGAATTACTGGCTTTGGGTTTTTGCATGAATAATAATAGCTGCATATTAAGTGTAATTTGTTGCAGTGTCTTAATCACATAGAAACTGAAATCTTTTCTGTACTGTGTGATGCAACATTGACCACGGATCATTAAAAGGTGAAATAACAGACGACGTGCCACCAACCCGTGCGCCAGGCAAGTCAGTGTAACCATTTACTAAACTGAGAGCAGCTAAGCAAAGATAGTCCTAGCTGATAAGACCACAGACATGAATGGGCACAGTGTAGGCTGAGATGGGCAAGGCTGGGCAGGCAATGGACATGACTGGGCACAGTGTTAGTACACATGATCGGACATGGTGTTCACTGAGATGGGTGGGTAGACCATGTCTACCGTTGACTGAGATGAGCAGTGCTTTACTGTATGTATGGACAGCGATAATCGTAGCGCTATGCAAAGCCGTCCACAAAGCCGCTCAACTGCTGGTAATACCAGCAGATGAGCGGCGTCCGGCAACGATGATGCGGGAGCGCATGGCAGCGCTCACTGTTCATCACTTCCCTGTACACACAGACAAAAAAACTGAGCGGCTTTCACTTGAAAGTCGCCCAGTGTGTATGGACTTTAAAACTTTGAGTGATCTCAGGAAATCGCCTAGTAGCGATCGGCACCAGGGTCTGAATCAGGCTGTATGCCCGTAATTGTGTAATTCAGCGCCATTCACGCCATGCTGCATCCCAGACGGATAGCGATAAAAATTTAACATTTCTGCCATCACAAACATTGGGTCAGAGCTAAAGTAATCATCCTGACACTATTGTACACACAGATTATTAGACACTTCTGCAATGAAGAAAGTAAACTGTTATTCCGCCAATTATAATGAAACCAATAGCAGCCATTTCTTAGCGCAGCTTTATCACAAAACATTACCTGGTATCGATCACATTGTGTAATTAAAAAGTCATTTTAGCCTAAGTGGGCGCTAGGCTCTGCGTGTGTAACACTCTGCGGGGGAGATCAGGGGGGGGGGGGGGCCTTGTTGAAAGCTTAACCTCTATCAGAGCTGAGGATTCCCCCAGATCACATGGGTAGGGAGAAGGAGGTTGGGGCGTTGGACTGAACAGCCTAATTCTGACAGGTTTTACCATAACAGTCCCTCTATTTGGCAGGGGTGGTAGTTGGGGCAAAGCAGCTGTGGATCACTTAATAGATTAAGCCCCTTAATAACCCCACTGGCTGGAATAATGTGTTCTGACAAGGAATCACATACACAATGAAATAAAGTCTGGTTCCTTATTTGTAGAAGGTAGACAGCATACCAGTTTAACAGTTTGGCAATTCACAGGTTACAGCATGGCAGGTTTTCTAGCAGGCAACACATAGGCTTTACAATGGAGGTACACTCCAGAGATCCGTAACGTAATCCTTACAATCCCCAGCCTATCGCCCAGCCGCTAAAGGGTATTGACCCTCTGTTCTGAACAAACATAACTGTTAGGATAATCTGGGGTGATATGAGATTTAACCCTCGCTCTGACTGGCAGGTTAGCCTGTATTGTGCTTCTGTGGCCGAGGTGGTGAAGCTACAGGAGCACCTGAGCTTGACCGTGACTCTTACTATACCCGGAGTCGGCTAGCACCTGTGGAGGTCTGAGACTTCGCCAATAATAGCCGCCTTTCCAGGGCAGACTAGCTCCACCCTGTACTCGGATGCCACCTGGTCTTTCGTGGTGACACAATGACCCAACAGGGTCAGGGTACGAGTAAGAGGATATCTGACTATCTGCACAAGAACATGGAGTAGAATATACAACCTTGCAGACAAGGACTGAACACCGGATTTGCAGCCTTTACCGCTATAATGCGAAACCGTCGCAATAGACCAAAGAAGAACTATAAGCAAGGTAGTGTGGATAGGCCTGTAACCTAACCACCTATGTAACACCGTCGCAAGGCTAGACCAATGTCTCTGGCATCTGCCGTGAGACAAACAAACAAGAAACACAAACAAGACAAGTTAGCATAGGGTTAGGCCTGCGCCCTAACTGCAGGACAAGACTTATGGCTCCAGCTGGCGCGGTGAGAATACCAATGGCAGATAGTAATGAAAGGTGCAACCTCATCCACAATGTGCGGGGAAGCCACTGGTACTCACAACACCTCAGTACTGAAGCTGGACACAGAGAAGATCTCCCAAACTGGATGCAATGGTTCACTGACACAGGCAGGATCTCCCAGGATACATGGCAGGTATGCTACTGGAAAACTTAAGGCCCCCACACACTAGAACAATTTTTTGGCCGATTGTCCGATTTCCGACCGATCGCCTGATATATCGGTCGATTTTTTACCGATAATCGGCAATTATCGTCCGATTATCGGTAAAAACGGCCGATGTATCGGACGATCGTCGGAAATTGGACAATTGGCCAAAAAATCGTTCTAGTGTGTGGGGGCCTTTGGAAAAAGGCAGGTGCAATCTAGGACACAGCTGCTGCACTGAGGTCCTAGATCCACAGGCTGGAATACACTGGACTCTGGAATAATCTCAGCCAGGAATGATAAGGAATCTCTGGGACAGTATAATTAACCAGTTACACAGAATATCATAGGAGTATAACAGGACTTCAGTTCTTAGAGGACATCTATATACCAAGTGGCTTAGAAGCCACACCCAAGACAGACTAAGGCATGCATGGAAACCAGGCAAGGTGGATCAGCCAAAACCTGGAGTGCTGATCCGGTGAGTACAAAGAACATGAATAACAGCTGTGGCTGCGGTGCTCAACCCATGACAATAACAGTAAACAACAGGCGTTGTTAATTAGTAGACAGTGATTCCCAATAGATCTTAAGATTTTAGGAAAACCCGGACTGGATCGGATGGGAAACTGTTCTGCTGTCCTCATTTCGAGACAGTTGCCATGCATGCATTAGTGCACAGCATAATGGCCACACTAGCGAGCAGCCCATCTATAATCAACAAATAGCTGCTACCAGCAACACCCATAAACTACAGTGCACTAGTTGTGAGAGGCAGCACCCAGCTCCTGCAATAGTGACTGCATCAGTGGTGTAACACCCAGAGACATTGGAGGCACTGACCACCGGGCATCAGCTGTCAGAGGGGAACCAAGAAAGAAAACCCCCTTGAGCGGAAGAGTCTCGGAATGCGTGATAACAGATCAAAGTGTTATATAGTGAGCTACAGCTCTGCCACTGAAATAGTGACTGCATGACGAAGCCTCCATAGATACAGCGGCTAACCGCCAAATGTTTTGTGTGGCCATCACTGGGCCTAATCTATGAAGTGCACCTGTGTCTTACATCCAGTGTGTGGCACCAATTCTCCTCCTCCTCCCCCTTCGCACACTGGAAGTGCCTCTAGGTGAGCACCAATAATGTCAACGTCATGTTATAGCCCTAAATCTGCTACTATAGGATTGGCGCTTTCAATGAATAAAATCTTTCTGCTCTTCTCCTTATCTACTATTCAGATATGATTATGGATTAAATTAATCCCAGGGGCACCCCCAGATGTTGGATCCCCTAGGCAGTTGCCTAATTGTAGAGCCAGCCCTGAGTGGTGGAAATCTAAACACAATTAACAAAACGGCAAAAATGACGATGACCAATTTAACAATTTACAACACAGAACCCCACGGATGTCATTTTATTACTGTATGTTCCCAAGTGCGGCTGTCTATAAAAAAAAATGAATGAGAGTTTTATTTCATTTCAGCCCGGCCAGATAATTCTTGTTATTTATCGTTTAAATGGCTCCAATTGTGCCCTAGTCTGAAAACGGGGTGACCCACTCAGCGTACGCTCACGCCGTCACGTCCTCATTATTCCTGGGCACAGCTCGGCCCTCACCCCTGTCAGGTCTGTTTGCTACTTGTCAGGGACGTGTGCTCTGCAGACGGAGATCGGCTTCCAGACTAATGCCTATTAATATTCAGTGACGCGGAGTGAAGACTTTATCTGTCCATAAATGCTTATTGTGGTCAAAACATGGTTCCAAGATCACTTCTTGCCATAAGCAGCTGTGTACTGCAAACATGGAAATAAGTCACTTATGAAAAGTCGTAGAATGAGGTTACGGGGTGGGATGAACCATGGTGCAAAATGCACCAAAACCTCAGAAAATGCATTTTTGGTGCATGGTAATTTACCGCATTCGCCCCAAGCCCCAAAAATGCGATAGATTCCAGGGCTTGGATGCGATGGGCAATGATCTTACCCAATAGAAGCCTATGGGTTGTTATAGCATTTCCCCCTCGAGAGGGATCCAATCAGGTCCCTCTCAGCACCCCCCTGCGGCACACGTAGCACTAAATGCTCAGAGAGGACCCCAGGTTATAATCCCAAATGTACTATCATCGCAAATAATGTTTTTTTTACCAAGAGCTGTCCATTGTGGTTAGAGTGGCTAATCCCAGGATCAGGATAAGGGGGATCCCGGGATTTGGCCCCAAAATAGTGGGGAATTCGGGATTAAACTGCACATGCACAGTCTAATGCCTGGCAGCGTCTGAGCACCCGTTCACACGCTGCCCAGCTGTTCCCGATCCCTGACGTGTGGTTCTGCCCAGCGTGACGGTCAGAGTGAATGGCTGCAGGCTGAGAGGCAGGTAGGGAATGCTGTACACTGATTGGTAGGTAGCTCCAGCTATCCTCCAATCAGCATGCTGACAGTACTTCACTCTCTGGCTGCAGGCTGGGAGGCAGGTAGAGAATGGTGTACTCTAATTGGTGGATAGCTCCAGCCATCCTCCAATCAGCATGCTGACAGCCATTCACTGCCTGGCTGCAGCCTGAGAGGCAGGTCAGGAATGCTGTACTCTGATTGGTAGATAGCACCAGCCACCCTCCAATCAGCATGCTGAGCGTCCTTCACTGCCTGGCTGCAGGCTGAGAGGTAGGTCGGGAATGCTGTCTGGCTGCTTTGATTTTGTGACCCCCACCACCTGCCATTGCTTCAGCGCCCCTAGAATTGTGGGGTCCTGGGCAGCTGCCTAGTATGCCTATACACTAAGATGGCCAGGTGGTGGGTGGGTGGCATAAAGTGGGTATCTCAGGGTCTGTACATTCCGGTGCCTCATAGTGCCCAAGGTGAGAGTACAATCTAACATTTGCATATTACTGCACCTGCAACAGGCGCTAATGCGACTGCGGACTCAGCTGCCCCCACTTCTGAAATAGGCCCAGTATGTATGGGGGACCGAGCCCAGATATAATCCATCAGCGTCTGTATTATTGCGCATATGGGAATAACATTTATTATTATTATTATAGTCATTAGTGACATACACAAGGACAATACACCAAATGCACAGAGAGCAATGGTTGCTCAGTGGCGTTACTGTACATTGCAGCGAACGCTAAGGAGAGGGAGTCTGGAACAACAGCTAAGTGTGAGGAATGATACACGGCGGCACTGCCTCAGATGATAGAACCGTCCTCCCCACATAATATGCATGTAATACGCTGCGCCATCTGGCCCCTGCGTGCCAGCAAAGAGCCGTCATATGCCAGTGAAGAGCGATGCAATCTATCTGCCAGAGGTACGGGGAAGATCTGCCGGAGTCCGCTATCTGTTCTCCATGACAACTTCATGATAAAAATAGAATTTTTTGCAATGTTTATTGTTTCCTAAATCAGTTACAAAATAACCGAAATACATCAAAGAAATGTTTTCCATGTGGAGCAGGTAATGGGTCCTTTTATCATTAAACCTTAGAGACATATACTACATATCCATGCAAGCATTTTAACGGGACCAACAATACTTTGGCTAACATTTGAAAGTTTCGGTTTCTTTTATAATGACAATGTACAATGGAGGGAGCGACTTTTTCTACAAAAACCAGATACAGAGCCGGCCCTAGCTAATTTGATGCTCTAGGCAAGATTTTGGTTGGTACCCACTAGCACTATTGCTAGTTTCATCTCTGACTCACACCATACCACACGGTTTTGCTTTTTAGTCACATTACATCACTCTGTTTCACTCCTTATTCACATTGCACCACACAGTAGTGCCCTTTATACACATTAAGCCACACAGTAGTACGCCGTATACATCTAATGCCACACTATTCCTTCCACACATTAGTAATGCCCTTATGCACATAATGTGACACAGTAATGCCCTTTACAAATATACCACAAATGAGTAATCCCCTTATACACATAATGCCACAGAGTAATGCTGCCTACACATATGCCACACATTATAAGCCAATCCCTCCATTAACCCCCGCACAGCACTCACCCAGCCCTGAACTCTGCAGATATTCAAGACTGGCCTGGATGCAGGGAGTCCATTCAAGCTCATTCTCTTGGATTACCGGAAGTCCCATGGGAAGAGGAGTGGCTGAGGCTGAGTATGCGCAGCAGCCCTCCTCCAGGGAAGGTGGCCATTTTTGTTACTGGCAGCCACAGCTGATACTAGCAGTCCTGCTGCTTCTTGCTCAGCTGTATGAAGTGCATGCTTCTATGCATTATAAATACCCTTGTCATTTGCCTAGTTTGCCTATGCCTAGGGCCAGCTCTGTGGAGATAAAATGGGTATTGTCAGGCAATAAGTTTTAATCATACTTGCCAACTTTCCCTGAAAGATGGGGAGACTCCCTGAAAAAGCAGCAATCTCCCCGACTCCCAGATGAATCTAGAATCTCCCCAATTTTACCCAAATTAGTAAAAATGAAATCAGAGATACAGATGTAGCCGGACTCATCCATTCCCGGCGCCCGACAAATCCTGGCGAGCGCCGGCGATAGGGACTGGGACACGCGTGCGTCTCACGCACGTCCCAGTATCACGGAGGCTGCGCAGCGTCTCCCTGCCCGTCTCCACTGCAGGGAGAAGCTGCCCAGTTCGGGGGGTCAGGGCGGCGGCGGGGACTGGCGCCAGGCTCCGATGCCATGGGGCGCGCCTGGTGGTAGCCGGCCGCTGGTGAGGGCTGGCGCTAGAATCACCAGCACCTGCAACAATGTGGCCGGCTACATCTGTAAATACAATACAGATGGGGGTCATCTTCCTGCACTGGTTATAACAATGCATTTATAAATATGGTTTCTCAAAGCCATGTACTGTATACGGAACCACTTGTTAGTATACCACAATATATGAGTAAGACATGAAGTGTACCAATGGGATTTTGTAAACCACTAGATAAGACTGAGTGACAATGCCCAGACAGCGCAGTACGCGCCCACTGTAATGCCACGCTCATAGACGCTGCATTAAATCTCCCTGAAAAGCTCTTTCAAAAGCGGGCAAGTATGATATTAATGCCTTCATGAGCTCTGGTTCACTGCACTGGGACTATATAGCGATGGCAGCCAGGCCTCGGATGCAAGTGCCTGTTGATGTGCCAATACTTATTGAAATGAATGGGTTATGAATAGATAGTGCCCCTGAGCGGACCGACTGCTGCGGCAGTTTGTATAATGCAGGACTGGGGCCAGCGGGCTTACAAACGGAGCAAACAAGAGCTTCACAGGAGCCTGCGTTATTTCTCCCCCACCTGTCATATGATCAATTAAACTGCCGCTGAGAAGCTGAGATATTGCATCGATCTCCTCGGGTTGTGTTTCTGCTGCCAGCATGAAAAACACTCTGAGATATTGCAGAGCTTTTTATCTGTGAGTGTTCTCCTGCTGAGCGCGCAGAGCAGCCCTGAGGGTCCCCTCCGAGGTGCAGAAATGGCTCAGATGCAGCTCAAATCCCCCGGTGGTGTCTTTACGCACCTTGGATTGCGCCGGTGCGCCATGATTTCAACCACACCACACCGGTTCACGGTGCAAGGCCTAGGCATTTATAAGGACCCAGGACACTGGTGAAAGCGAAGGTTCTGAGGACTTATTACATGCAGGAGGGGTTAAAAGACATATTGGATGTATAAAGGGGTTGTCTGCAGTGCTTTTGGCCATTACTATAAGGAAAAATGGCTAGGGCAGGGGGTGCCAAAACATGCCCTTGCTCCAGGCACCATGTCACCTAGCTACACCTCAGGCTGTATCTACGCCGGTGCCAACATTCTCAGATACGTCACCGATTTCTTACGAACCTGACTTTGGTTAATGCCACTTTACAGAGGCCTTTGGATCTTGATTTCTGCAATAATGGTGTATTCAGGTGTGTGGGAAAGTAGCGGTAATTCTAGATTACAGGTTATTATAGACCTGATCATCATCAAGCAGTATACAGCTCCTAAGCAATGATGGCATTTGGGAATAAAGGGACTAAATTGTGCACCATTATTCTTCTGTAATTCAGCCTTCACTAAAAGCTCTGAAGAGACAGAATAATTATCTACGGTTTCAAAAATAAGATTTCTTTCCTTACTCTGCGGTGTCATCTCTATCTGCGGTGTCATCCCTATCTGCGGTGTCATCCCTATCTGCGGTGTCAGTGCAGGGGCAGGAATACATTTCGAGTTGGCAGATTTACAAAAAAGCAGCCATATTGATCTTGGTTCAAGAACAAGTGCTTTTTTTTATCACAACCGAATTATTATCCATTATTCACTTAGTAACATTTAAAAAAAACAAAAACATGCCCATTAATTTAGATTTAGATGACTTACAAGTCTGTGTTACTCCTTCTTAATGTATGTGTTAAACACAAAATGTTATTGCTAGATGCCTACAAGTTGTTAGGTGCGTAGCGGTTGTGAGCTATGAGGTTAGTCCACAAGGTTTATTTAAGGTAACAGGATACAGTTGAAAGAAGATAAACAACAGATGATGATACAATAACTATATTTCCTGGGCTAAGTATTGCACAGCGTACAGCACTGTGATGCTCCAATAAAACAATGACAGGCTTGGGGATATACAGACCCTTCAAAACAGCCAAGTAAACAACATGCATCTGAAGTCTAATCAGCCTGACCTATAAGTCTTGTGACTCAAGCATATGATGTTACTGTGGTTGAAGCGTCAAGATTATTACACAGGCATACAATGTTATTTTGGCAGATGAGTCCTGCACACTAACACTAAAATTAGAGACCCCTCATACTGTTGACCATTAGTTACATCATTAGGGACATACTATATATTTCAAGCACTTTTTTACTTAAAAAAAAAAATTATATTTCCGCATGATTGTACGTGTTGGGGTTATGTATCAATAAATAATTTTTCCCATTCAGTCTATCCTGTTGTCACTATTTTAAGATTACAGGGGGGAGATTCTTTAAACTAAAAATGCTGAAAAAACCCCGTTCTCTGGGTTTTTACCGCATTTTGGGATGCTTTAAACAAGCCCCGCCGTGTTACCATGACAGGGGGCATCGCCAGCAAAAATTGGTGATGCCCCATAGAAGCCTATGGGCTTCTACCGCCGCCCTGCACTGACCCCCACCGCCCCGC
Organism: Crinia signifera; assembly: GCF_055691185.1. Classification (NCBI taxonomy): domain Eukaryota; kingdom Metazoa; phylum Chordata; class Amphibia; order Anura; family Myobatrachidae; genus Crinia; species Crinia signifera. The sequence goes on along the minus strand of NC_139224.1, from coordinate 172,308,781 downwards.
ACCGACCCCTCCCCTCACCTGTGTCCGGGCAGCACAGAGCACTGTGATCCTCTCTTGGGTGCAGGGAGGAGGAGAGCCAGCCCCCGCCGCAGCAGCAGCACCAGTGCCGGGTAAGAGACTGAGGGGGGAGCCGCTGGGACCCGTTGACTCACCGCAAAGGACAGCTCTTAACGCAAGAGATGTCCTTTGCCATAATTATCGCATATGTTAGAGCATATGCGATAATTACGTGGTTGGTGGGGGGCGTGGTTAGAACCATCCCGCCCCAAAAGCGCCCGTTTTGGCCAGATACAACTTTTCTGGCATAATAAATACAATCCTAATACCTATATCCTATCTGCTAGTCTATTAGACAATAAAGCAATATTACTAAGTCCTGCGCCGTGAGTGGTTTGACCCTGCTAAACCAGTATACCAGATCTTAATTAAAATACACCGATACTGTCAATCCCCGTTAATTGCTGCTGTTCTATGGGGGGTAGCTCAGTGATACCTAATATTGCACCAGAGGGAAACCATACAGCAAACCAAGCAGACCATCCACCCAAAGGTGACTCCAGATATAGCTAGACCAAAAGGTGATTCAGCACCATCAACTGGGAGGCCGGAGGAATTACAGGTGGCAGCTGTAAGGTTCCCCGAAATACAAATTGTCTGGCCAGACATAAAAAACCTGGACAGTGTAATTCAAGATTTATTGCAAGCTTTACCACTAATCCATAATCAGACTGTTAACCAAACCAGCCGTTCTAACCAACTAACACACTAATATGACTGCGATTAAATCAAGGGAAGTGGAATATATCCTTTTAAATTTGCATACTAAATAGACACAACCGGTTGTGCTAAGATATTATATATCTACATGTACCTTTTTATTTTTATATTTGTTTTTTAAATTTATGTATGTTATGTGTGTTTTCATATTAGTGAGCAAATAAATTGCATGTACTGTTACCCCCTACATTGCGCAGTTCTATCTCTTTTCTTTTTTATTAGACAATAATCCTCCTAATAGTCATAAGGATCTATGTCATTCAGCATGGGGGGTATTACCATGGACCCTGCTTTATTGGCGTGGTGCGGGTTTGTGTGCATCTCTGAATTAGGTCCTTGCGCACATTAGGCAGTGCATCTCTGTGCGTCCACTACTGCACATTTATGTGCAAGGCCTGACGTACAGCGTGACGCAGACATAGGTGGAGTACTAAAAAAATATGTTTAACTGCGTCCACATACTGTAGGGGCCTGATTCTCAACAGCATGCTAAGGCCAAGTTCCGCCAGTACAAAAACTAAAACATTTCACGACTAAAGGCAAAGTGTAAGGTGTAAGGTGTCATAGATGACCACGTAGTGGGGCATATGTATTAAGTCCGGTGAAGAGATATAGTGGAGATAAAGTGGGAGGTGATAACACACCAGCCAATCAACTCCCAACTGCCATTTTTCAAACACATCTGATTTGCTGGTGCGTTATCACCTTCTACTTTGGGCGAGATGTATTAAAATACATCGCCGCCCTTCGCGCCCCCCCCCCCTCTGCCACGATGCCAGCACATATGTACTAACATATGCGGCTGGCATTGTGGTGCGGTAACGGAGCCCCCCCGCGATACCTGTACTCTGGTCTGCGGGGGGTCTCCGTCACCTCCCAGCCGGCTTCTGCTGCCTACACGCCGGGGACAGCTAAGCAGGCTGTCCCCGGAGCCTCCTCCTCCCCCCTGCAGCCGGAAGGACGCCCAGCTGCGTTGATAGGGGGAGGAAGGGCTTACCTTCCGTGGTCCAGGAGGACCTGCAAGAAGGTAAGCCCAAGGGAGGGGGAAAAGGGGGGTCGGTGAGGCGGCGGTGTTATGGCGACGCGGCGGACAGCGAAAAGAAGCCCTGCGATAACGGTGCGGCCGGGTAATAATACATAGGAAAATGCGGTAAAACGGGGGTTTTACCGCATTTTCCCTTTAGTACATCCCGCCCTTTATCTCTTCACAAGGCTTAATGCATCTGCTCCAATGCTCCTAAACATAACAGCTAACAGTCGCCATCCCCTTTCCGTCCGCACGCCAGCCATGACTATACAATTAAAGCGTGATTAAGCCGGATGAGTCAAACATCGCAGCCATTGGCGCTGGTTCCAGGATCCAGCATTTCCCCCTGCAGCAGAATATCTCTCTATGGAAGAAGCGGCTCAGATCATCAATAATGCAGAGTATTCTCTTTACACGGACACCGGGGGGAAGCCTCATCATAACCCTCTCGCCATCTGCCATTTACTTACAGCTCACATACGCCCAGATTCCCCAGCGGGAACGTTACAACTTTCACGTATTATCCAGAATACGGTCTCTCGCCTTGCACGGCGTTTCCTAATGGACAGTCGCAGGGTAGGATTGATATGCAGCTGACGTTTGGTGGCTAATGACAGAAAATGCAGAAGTGTCATCTCCGAGTTGCCACAACCCTGGGATAGACAGCCGACCGCACCAGGCCCTCTCTCTCTTCCCCTATCAGGCGACACAAGGACACAACCTGAATTTGTCACCTGGGCTGTCAGCTGAAATCAGACAAGAGCGTGACACCCGGCAATGTTTTCCACTGATAACCTGGATCCCGCGTCCTTATGATGTGTCGGAGCCTCACATGCCAATGATGACGGGCGTATAATGAGTTTCCTGGGCCTCGCTGTGGATTATACACATTATTTACAATTCTACGACGTGACGGCTGAAATCGTGTTTTAACAGTTATCATGTATTTTAATAGATAAAATTGCAAATGATCTGCAAACGCGATGCCCCTTTGTACAACAGGCTTCCGGGCCTACTTATTATTGGCTGCCTAAGTAACAGTCAGCATACCAACTGCCGTCTAGGCACCGAAAGGGTCAGGATGCTGACGTTAGAATGGAACCCCGGTAGGTAAGTAACTGGGGCTGGTTAGTGGAAGGGGGCATTTAGGTTTAGGCACTAGTGGGGGACTTAGGGATAGGTTGCAGGGGGAGTGGGGTTAGGGTTACACTGTGGGGGGGGGGTAGGGTTAGGCCCACAGAAAGGGGGGTAGGATTAGGTGGCATGGCGAGGGGGTAGGGTTAGGCACATAGAAGGGGGTTAGGATTAGGTGGCATGGGGGTTGGGTTTAGGCGGAAGGGTAGAGGGGTTAGGTTTAGGTACCAGCAGGGAAGGATAGTTTCAGACTACGAGGGGGTGGGGGGGGGGGGTGGGGGGTAGGCTGCTAAAATAGAGGATTAAGGGAGGGTAAGTATAATTAGACTATAGAGAACACCACCACACTCAGATGATTTCAGCTATTAGCTTCAAGCTCCAAAACCCCGAGCTCCCTGTTGTGAGCTATGGGGCCGGTGTTATCTGGCCTTACTTCTGCCCTGGTCATCTCCCTCCTGGACTGCTGCAACCTTCTACTATCTCTCTCCTGACTCTCCCCTCCTTCACATCTTTCCTCAAAGCTGCGGATCATTATTTTTTCCTATCCTGATACGCAGGGGTTAAAGTGAGGGGGAACTCGGTGGAACTGAGTTCCCCCACCTAATGATAGGGGGAACTGAGTTCCACCTCCACCATAGCCCTCGACAGTAATTCCAACAGAAGAGCCGGTCCCAGCGGCTGCCTTTTCTGGCACAGCGTATGTGATGTCATGCTGTCAACACTGCTGAGGTGAAGTTGAGAAGAAAGGTAGCTGCTGGACGGAAAGGGACAAATATGTGTCATATGTCAGATATATGAAATGGGCACTTACTGTGGACATTTTTTGCTAGGGGTACTACTGATGTGGGCATTATGTGTATAAGCAATACTACTGTAGGCATTATGTGCAAGGGATACTACTGTATGCATACATGTAAAAGAGACACTTATGTGTCATAATGTGAATAAGGGGCACTACTTTGTGCTGTAACATGAATCAGGGCCACTACATGTGGTGTAATGTGAATATGATTGTGCTACTGTCTTGGATAATTTGAGAGTACTATTTTTAGATCACTGTCCCTTTATAAAATATAAGAGGTATGGGGTGCCGAAAACCTTGGCAGTACCCGGGGCTCCACCTAATTGGGGGGAGGGTCCGTGGCAAGGGAAATGAGTTCCATCACCTCCCTGGGACCACTTTAAGCCCTGCTGATACGTAGAGCTTAAAGTGGTCCTGGAGAGGCGGTGGAACTCAGTTTTCCTAACACCAACCCTGCCCCCCCCCCCCAATTAGGCAGAGCCTAGACCAGTGAGTTCCACCCTGTTCCCCCTCACTTTAACCCCTGCTGTTACGTCAACTCAAAGCTGTTGCCCTCACTCATTCTCTAGCCCTATCAAATGTCTACTAGCCCGCACTGCTTCAGGTGTTTGGTAAAGACATCACCCATCCGGCAAACGGATTATTTGTGCTATTACCGTCAGGTAGGCGGTTTAGGTGTTTACGGAATAGGACGACTAGGCTGAAGAACAGCTTTTTTCCGAGGGCTATTGTTAAATTAAATGGGGAATGTGGTTTGGGGAGAAGGGTTAATGGGTTTTAGGTATTTTTTGTAAAATTGTTATGGACTTCTGTTTTTTTATAATATGTATGTGTACGGATGGATGCTAAATTGAATTTTGTTGTCCTAAATTAGGATGATGACAATAAAGTTGTATCTATCTATCTATCTATCTATCTAATGTGTGTGTACAGGCTTGAGGACACACCGGCGGATGCCTTACAACTAGGAACAGCCCAGTTACTTAACCAGTAGAGCAGTGTTATTGAAGAAAGAAAGACAGTACAGCTGTACTCACTGTTATATACTTGGGTAAAATTAGAGGTGCTTCAGCAGAGCAATTAGTCGACAGCCGGTGAATGTATGTAGGTAACAGTTAGCGGTGTAGGATGCTGGAATAGCATCTATATTGCAGGTAATCGCAAACTAACTGGAGATGGCTCTGCACATGCTCAGTCGTAGCCTTGACGGCCATCTTGATACAGGGAGCGAAGCTTTGTTTGAGTGGCAACATGGACACAACCCCTGAGTTTGTTCACTGCCTGTACAAAAATGTTTCATAACTGTACTAGTATCATATACAATGAAGAACAAAATATAAACCCAATTAAATAAAAACATTTCAATAAAAAACCCCAAACCTCTTTCAATGGCAATAAAACATGAAAACCTCCCCGTCACCGCACGTTTTTTTACCTCAGCATATTAATCAGAAATAAGATGAATCGACAGCTAATGACACCTTGCGCAATTTGTCTGCTAATGTCTCTTGTATTCTGATTGTCTGGCTGAGGACACCTCATAATTCCCCTTGAAGTGTCGCCTCCCTCCCCCGCAGTCAGAGAGCGCGGAGACTTCACGCCGAACTGGCGGCTCACAGTAATGGCCTGACTACTGAGTGACTGTGGAAGGAAGTAATTAGGGGGATTGAAAGACGGGCGCAGGAAGCAGTTGCAGAAAGAATAATAGCGAAAATCAGACACAACTGAGAAAATTGACATACTCCTCCAGGTTTTTCTAGAAGAGGGTTTTTTTATTTTTTTTTTTTTTATTCTTTTTATCTTGTTTTACAGATGACTTTGTTCTAAAGTGAAAGTTGAAGAAACTGCTCGGAACAGATTGACGGAGTCATGTCAGCTGGCTCGCGCGATGGACGAGCCCCGGAAAAATTATGGTAATATGCGCTGGTCATCTGTGCGTCACTGGCAAGTTTATAAAAGACCGGCACTTTTGGCAATAAAAAGTTAACTCAACAATTGCATTAGTATGTGTCCATGTGAGCAAATGATCGGACGCCGCACATAATTATAGTTACACCACAAAATTGCGCTTTTTGGAACATTCCCCATGCAAATATCTCATATGCCCCCAGACCCTTAACCCCCCCTTCTTGGTGCCAAAATCTAACTCCACTGCCCACAGCTTAACCCTTCCTACCCACAGCTGTATGCTGACCTCGCGGTCAGGGGGCATGGCTTAGGATAGCGGCACTCCAGTGAGGCTGCGCCTTGTTTTCCCCAATGTGGGGGCATGGCCATCGCTCTGAGAACTGCTGGCCATGGCCCCAGCCCCTCCTTCTCCCTGAATAGTTGTTGTGTGCATGAGCAGAGTAGCAGGACTCCCAACAGCCCACTCCACCCCGGGACACTGCTGGCCCCAGGTGGCATGTGGGACAGTCCCAGTAAAACAGGTCCATCCAGCAAAAATCGGGACAGTTGAGAGGTATGTATACACACACACATATATATATATATATATATATATATATATATATATATATCACCGACCGTGTATCCATCTGGTGGCTGCACGAATAGACATGTGGACCGGTGAAGACCCTGTCATTATTCGCCCACCTATTACTTTCAGGATTGTTTGCATGGTATTGGGGGGGCCGGGGGGGGTCATGCTGGAAATGTAATTTTGTGGAACTGTAAAATGTCTGGCACCCAAGAAAGTTACCTACCCAGATGCTAAGCAATGTACATTTTAAACGGAACAATACGAGGTCCCGGTAAACAGGATTTGCTTGTATCTGTGAAGCATCATGCTGAGTAATGACCTTTGCCAGCTGAGATTTATTCCGTCTCATCGCAGCAAGTGCGCCGAATGCAGCGGAATAAGAACGTTTTGCATAACAGACGCAGTAGGTGCTATTTATACGTTAAAGGGAAAATATAAATCCGATTTGGATTATAAAAAAAAATTACTTCAAATATTACTAGTAGGTAAAAAAATGATAATTCTACTGATATGTACGTCTACATTAGGAACAGAGCCTGATACACCAGGAGGTTAGCCATCATCCGTCATGAAATAGGCCACTCCAATGGATAAAGGTACTGAGGTGACTGGCCAAAAAAACAACTACTAGTTAAAATCCCGTCAAAATGGCGGCTTCCGCAAGTTACTTTCACTTTGAGCTGTGACAGTTTTTATTTTATCCCACAAACTCTCCACCCCACCCCCAGTCCCTATCTGCTCCCTACCTCCAATCTCTGTCTTCACAGATCCCTCTCTCCATATCCAGCAAGTTTAAAACAGGTCAGTGTCCCTGCAAAAATTGCTTTCATTTTCTGTTAAGGAGTAATTTGGTCTGTGGAGTGGCCTCTAGTGGTCCTGCCAGTGAGAGAGGTGAGGAGTAGTTAGCCTTTTATTTATAGAAGAAGCACTGCGGAATATATATGACCTCTCTCTCTCTGTACTTTAATTTGAGAACTTCCATAAATTACAGAGGTGACTGTGCAATCTTAAGGCCCCTATACACCTAAAAAGACATTGCACCCAATCATACAATCTCGAGGGATTGTATGATGGATTGGCCGCGGATCGCCAGCATGTCTCCGCTGGCGGTCGCAGGCGCAGAGGCGCTCCATCTGACTGGGCCGCGCGTCCCAGTTGCAGGACGGCTCTGCTGCGGGTCCCTGCCTGTCTCCACTTCAGGAGAGACGGGCAGGGATAGGGGGGACAGCGGGGCGGCGAGGGGCACTGGGGGAGGCGGCGGAGAAAGCTCCGTAGCCACGGGGCGCGCGCAAGTGTCTCGTGGGGGGACAGCAAGGCGGAGAGGGGCACCGGGGGAGGCGGCGGGGGAGGCGGTGGGCAGCGGAGAAAGCTCCGCCTCTGGTGGGAGCCAGCCGCTGGCGGGGTTGGCGATAGAATTGCCAGCCCCCGCAAGGAAGAAGCCAGCTCCTTCTGTTACAGATACAGCACACGGTTAGCGGTTACAATGTACGTCAGCCATCCGTATACCCCGGGGTTACGGTGGCTTCTCATGTTCTCTGTTACAGATACGGCACACGGTTAGCGGGTACATTGTACGTCAGCCATCCGTATACCCCGGGGTTACGGTGGCTTCTCATGTTCTCTGTTACAGATACGGCACACGGTTAGCGGTTACAGTGTACGTCAGCCATCCGTATACCCCGGGGTTACCGTGGCTTCTCACGTTCTCTGTTACAGATACTGCACACGGTTAGCGGTTACATTGTACGTCAGCCATCCGTATACCCCGGAGTTACAGTGGCTTCTCACGTTCTCTATTACAGATACGGCACACGGTTAGCGGGTACAATGTACGTCAGCCATCCGTATACCCCGGGGTTACCGTGGCTTCTCACGTTCTCTGTTACAGATACTGCACACGGTTAGCGGTTACATTGTACGTCAGCCATCCGTATACCCCGGGGTTACGGTGGCTTCTCACGTTCTCTATTACAGATATGGCACACGGTTAGCGGTTACATTGTACGTCAGCCATCCGTATACCCCGGAGTTACAGTGGCTTCTCACGTTCTCTATTACAGATACGGCACACGGTTAGCGGTTACAATGTACGTTAGCCATCCGCATACCCCGGGGTTACGGTGGCTTCTCACGTTCTCTGTTACAGATACGGCACACAGTTAGTGGGTACAATGTACGTCAGCCATCCGTATACCTCGGGGTTATGGTGGCTTCTCATGTTCTCTATTACAGATACGGCACAAGGTTAGCGGTTACAATGTACGTCAGCCATCCGTATACCCCGGGGTTACGGTGGCTTCTCACGTTCTCTGTTACAGATACGGCACACGGTTAGCGGTTACATTGTACGTCAGCCATCCGTATACCCCGGGGTTATGGTGGCTTCTCGCGTTCTCTGTTACAGATACGGCACACGGTTAGCGGGTACAATGTACGTCAGCCATCCGTATACCCTGGGGTTACGGTGGCTTCTCACATTCTCTATTACAGATACGGCACACGGTTAGCGGTTACAATGTACGTCAGCCATCCGTATACCCCGGGGTTACGGTGGCTTCTCACGTTCTCTGTTACAGATACGGCACACGGTTAGCGGTTACAATGTACGTCAGCCATCCGTATACCCCGGGGTTACGGTGGCTTCTCACGTTCTTTGTTACAGATACGGCACACGGTTAGCGGTTACAATGTACGTCAGCCATCCGTATACCCCGGGGTTACGGTGGCTTCTCACGTTCTCTGTTACAGATACGGCACACGGTTAGCGGTTACAATGTACGTCAGCCATCCGTATACCCCGGGGTTACGGTGGCTTCTCACGTTCTTTGTTACAGATACGGCACACGGTTAGTGGGTACATTGTACGTTAGCCATCCGCATACCCCGGGGTTACGGTGGCTTCTCACGTTCTCTGTTACAGATACAGCACACGGTTAGCGGGTACATTGTACGTCAGCCATCCGCATACCTCGGGGTTACAGTGGCTTCTCATGTTCTCTATTACAGATACGGCACACGGTTAGTGGGTACAATGTACGTTAGCCATCCGCATACCCCGGGGTTACAGTGGCTTCTCACGTTCTCTGTTACAGATACGGCACACGGTTAGCGGTTACATTGTATGTCAGCCATCCGTATACCCCGGGGTTACGGTGGCTACTCATGTTCTCTATTACAGATACGGCACACGGTTAGCGGTTACAATGTACGACAGCCATCCGTATACCCCGGGGTTACGGTGGCTTCTCACGTTGTCTATTACAGATACGGCACACGGTTAGCGGGTACATTGTACGTCAGCCATCCGCATACCCCGGGGTTACGGTGGCTTCTCATGTTCTCTGTTACAGATACGGCACACGGTTAGCGGTTACAATGTACGACAGCCATCCGTATACCCCGGGGTTACGGTGGCTTCTCACGTTGTCTATTACAGATACGGCACACGGTTAGCGGGTACATTGTACGTCAGCCATCCGCATACCCCGGGGTTACGGTGGCTTCTCATGTTCTCTGTTACAGATACGGCACACGGTTAGCGGGTACATTGTACGTCAGCCATCCGTATACCCCGGGGTTACCGTGGCTTCTCACGTTCTCTATTACAGATACGGCACACGGTTAGCGGTTACATTGTACGTCAGCCATCCGTATACCCCGGGGTTACGGTGGCTTCTCACGTTCTCTGTGACAGATACGGCACACGGTTAGCGGTTACATTGTACGTCAGCCATCCGTATACCCCGGGGTTACGGTGGCTTCTCACGTTCTCTGTTACAGATACGGCACACGGTTAGCGGTTACAATGTACATCAGCCATCCGTATACCCCGGGGTTACGGTGGCTTCTCATGTTCTCTGTTACAGATACGGCACACGGTTAGCGGTTACAGTGTATGTCAGCCATCCGTATACCCCGGGGTTACGGTGGCTTCTCACGTTCTCTGTTACAGATACAGCACACAGTTAGCGGTTACAATGTACGTCAGCCATCCGTATACCCCGGGGTTACGGTGGCTTCTCACGTTCTCTGTTACAGATACGGCACACGGTTAGCGGGTACATTGTACGTCAGCCATCCGTATACGCCGTGGTTACGGTGGCTTCTCATGTTCTCTGTTACAGAGAAACGGCACACGGTTAGCGGTTACAGTGTACGTCAGCCATCCGTATACCCCGGGGTTACAGTGGCTTCTCACGTTCTCTATTACAGATACGGCACACGGTTAGCGGTTACAGTGTACGTCAGCCATCCGTATACCCCGGGGTTACAGTGGCTTCTCACGTTCTCTGTTACAGATACGGCACACGGTTAGCGGTTACAATGTACGTCAGCCATCCGTATACCCCGGGGTTACGGTGGCTTCTCACGTTCTCTATTACAGATACGGCACACGGTTAGCGGTTACAGTGTACGTCAGCCATCCGTATACCCCGGGGTTACGGTGGCTTCTCACGTTCTCTGTTACAGATACGGCACACGGTTAGCGGGTACATTGTACGTCAGCCATCCGTATACCCCGTGGTTACGGTGGCTTCTCATGTTCTCTGTTACAGAGAAACGGCACACGGTTAGCGGTTACAGTGTACGTCAGCCATCCGTATACCCCGGGGTTACAGTGGCTTCTCACGTTCTCTATTACAGATACGGCACACAGTTAGCGGTTACAGTGTACGTCAGCCATCCGTATACCCCGGGGTTACGGTGGCTTCTCACGTTCTCTGTTACAGATACGGCACACGGTTAGCGGTTACAATGTACGTCAGCCATCCGTATACCCCGGGGTTACGGTGGCTTCTCACGTTCTCTATTACAGATACGGCACACGGTTAGCGGTTACAGTGTACGTCAGCCATCCGTATACCCCGGGGTTACGGTGGCTTCTCGCGTTCTCTATTACAGATACGGCACACGGTTAGCGGGTACATTGTACGTCAGCCATCCGTATACCCCGCGGTTACGGTGGCTTCTCACGTTCTCTATTACAGATACGGCACACGGTTAGTGGTTACATTGTACGTCAGCCATCCGTATACCCCGGGGTTACGGTGGCTTCTCACGTTCTCTATTACAGATACGGCACACGGTTAGTGGTTACAATGTACGTCAGCCATCCGTATACCCCGGGGTTATGGTGGCTTCTCATGTTCTCTGTTACAGATACGGCACTGGGTTAGCGGTTACAATGTACGTCAGCCATCCGTATACCACGGGGTTACGGTGGCTTCTCACGTTCTCTATTACAGATACGGCACACGGTTAGCGGGTACATTGTACGTCAGCCATCCGTATACCCCGGGGTTACGGTGGTTTCTCACGTTCTCTGTTACAGATACGGCACACGGTTAGCGGTTACATTGTACGTCAGCCATCCGTATACCCTGGGGTTACCGTGGCTTCTCACGTTCTCTGTTACAGATACGGCACACGGTTAGCGGTTACATTGTACGTCAGCCATCCGTATACCCCGGGGTTACGGTGGCTTCTCACGTTCTCTGTTACAGATACGGCACACGGTTAGCGGGTACATTGAACGTCAGCCATCCGTATACCCCGGGGTTACGGTGGCTTCTCATGTTCTCTGTTACAGATACGGCACACGGTTAGCGGTTACAGTGTATGTCAGCCATCCGTATACCCCGGGGTTACAGTGGCTTCTCACGTTCTCTATTACAGATATGGCACACGGTTAGCGGTTACAGTGTACGTCAGCCATCCGTATACCCTGGGGGTTACGGTGGCTTCTCACGTTCTCTGTTACAGATACGGCACTCGGTTAGCGGTTACAGTGTACGTCAGCCATCCGTATACCCCGGAGTTACAGTGGCTTTTGTTACAGATACAGCACACGGTTAGCGGGTACAATGTATGCGGAATATACGGCTGGGAGATCGCTGCGCTGCGGTAATGCGATCTGTCTGTGTGAGGCAGATTCCCAGGACAGCTCCGGATATCTGCCCACATTGTCCTGCACAGGCTCAGACTCACATACACTAATTATCCCTCCCCAGAGCTGCTGATTAGCGCCCACCTTGAGAAATGAGTCACCTGGATGTGGCTTTATGCCGGCTAATTACACGTTGGGTGATTATACCGCAGCCTGCCTTATTACGCTGTGCAGAGAAAGCGATATGATATGCGGATGTCTTCTGCTCAGTGTCTCAGTGTCACAGTGTCTCAGTGTCTTAGTGTCACAGTGTCTTAAACCACAATATCCAGAGAATTAGCAAACGGTGACCCGGCAGGTTGGGGAAAGTGCGCTCACCGCGGGGAACGGGAGAGGACATTGTATCCAGCGATATCTCAGACACTTACCGGTAAGTAATTCCTTTTTTTAGATAACGGCTGATTCAGGCATGTTAGCAAGGCTGCAATTTTTTGCAGATAGACAAATCCATGCTGCACTACAGGTGGGGCAGATGTAACAAGTGCAGAGAGAGTTAGATTTGGGGTGGTTTAAACTGAAATCGAAATTGCAGTGTAATGCCCTATACACACGGGGCAACGGGAGCAGTCAGGTGATAACCACACGGGAGACCATTGCTGGGGGCCATACACACGGAGTGAGCTCTGCTTCATTTCTAAGCAATCGAGGAAATGAGGCTGTAATCGCCCCGTGCGTATCGCCCATAGTTATAAAGCAGCAAATAGTTACCCGGCACAGAAACAAAATAAGGGACCAATTCAGACTTGCCCGCTATGCTGCGCATATTCGCTGCCCAGAGAGCAGGTTAACGCCCCCCTGTCACCTGCATACACTCCTTGCGCTGCGAATCGATGGTTGCTCACCATTGGGACTTCTGCGAACAGGTCCGAATCCGCCTCTAAGTTCTCCAAATTGAAATCTCTTTCTGCACATGTTACATCTGCCCCGCCTGCAGCGCATCAAGTTTTTTCCATCTGCAATATTTCTGAACCAGGCCCTAAGAGCTTACAATGACAGGGCAAATAATTCTGTGAAGTTAAAAAATGTGGAGAGAGAGAGCGAGAGAAAGAGAGAGAGAGAAGGAGAGAGAGAGAGAGAGAGAAAGAGAGAGCAAGAGGGAGAGAGAGAGAGAGAGAGCGAGAGAGAGAGAGAGAGAGACCGGATTATCAGCAGCCCCAAAACAGCAACAAAATAACCACAGGACCGATAGAGGAAATGTTCTCCTCTGTAAAACCTCCCAGACTCCTCTAGGAATCATTTCTGCTGGAAGACCTACAATGTGTTCTCCACGGTGGTCTCGCAATGCTTTAGGGGGCGATGGAAGAGGGGTATAAAAAAAGCTTTAACCCCACGGCCATGAATCTATTGCACAGCATCCAAAAAGAGAAGGGGCCGCTGCACAACAAAGACTCGTAAACGGCGCCAGCGAGCGAGCAATTTCCTCCCAAAGGTTCTATTTTGTAGACAATAAACTTGATCTACACGTCTAATAACATTTAATACATTTCAGTACACAATCTTAATTTGTATCCGAAATCACCAGGTACTCTGGAAGACAGATATGTGAGACCAGTTGGTTGGTTATTGTCTCGCTGATTGCGGGGTGGGTATAAATCACGCGCTGCGCCATGTATCACGGCGATTAGCGAAATGATATTTGAACATCGCACAGAAAGAGGCAGATTTATGCCGGAGAAATAATTGTTTTGATTCAATAATTTATGAGATTTGTGCGCCGGCGGTAATATGCTTTTCCTGCTCTGTTCCATGCGAAGCCGCTGTATATTCTGTGTTCTGTGGGGCGCAGAGAGGAATAAGGCTGGGGGAGGGGGTGAGATACCCTTCAGTATACTGCACGGGGCGTTTACAATATAGATCCAAATGTACTAATGTAACACGGTGCGCGGTCTCCGGATATGAGGCAATGGGACTGATTCACAGGTGCGCTCAATATCGCACTGCAATTTATTAGCGAACGCGCACTTGGGGTCTATTTACTAAGATTTGGAGATAAAGTGGAAAGTACCAACCAATAAACTCTTAACTACCTTGTTACAGGCTGGGTTTGAAAAATGACAGTTAGGAGCTGGGTACACACTTGTCTGATCCATTGCTGATTGAACTCCTGATCGACCGGTCTGTTCAACACTGAACAAGTGTGAACCTACCACCAATCGACCACTTTCCCGGATCCTGGTTGCCTGTCGGGGAAGATCCAACTGCAAACCAGCACACAGATATTATAATGTGTAGGCTGCTGAGACTAGAACTAGCAACCAATCTCTTTTAATGCCCCACATGCTGATACTTGTGGTTCTCCAAACACCAACATGACGGGGAGGCTTGCTTGGATCTGTAGTCCTCATGTAAAAAGACTATTAGTCTTTCACTAATGAACTATCAACTCAAACCCATTGTCCAGGGGTACTGGGGACAGCCCTGTGGTTCAGCTCTGGCCTTGGATGCCCTAGATGAGAAGGACCCCTTTATATGGGAATCCCCACTTCCCAGGGAATCACAATCATGGGCTGACTATTTAGGGGGGAATAAGGCTTTGGCTGGGCTACCCTTTCTGGTGTGTCGCTTGGCTGTGGCATTATCCCCCCCCCCCCCCCCCCCCCCCGCTAGTGGGGCTCCTTGCTGGTTCTAGAATAACGGGGGACCCCCTATTGATTTGATTGCTTTTTAGAACCAGAGCCACACTTGCCTACCTTAAGTGTCTCCTCTCTGGGAGGAGATTCTGCAGCTTTTCCGTGGGGCGGAGCTTGCTGTCATTAAGCCCTGCCCCCATTAATGTAAATGCCGTGATTCGCAGCTCTTCGGGGAGGGGGTGGTACTAAATGGCGCATTTTGACAAGTAACAGCAGCAGGTCAGTTGGTGCTCTCTCTTTCCAAGCCTTGATAAATCTCCCCCACTGTCTAGTGTCCCTGCTTGCTGGCTGGTGCCCCCACCTTGTGCCCTGGCTGCCACGCCCATCATTGAGCGGATTGTGAGATCCGTTGTTCCATTGTCTGACAAACGCCTTTGTTTTCACAGCAATCTAATGCTCTTTAAATGAAAGTTGAAGTTTCAATTTAAAGCAAACAAATTGCATTTCAATAACTCCGTGACTTTTATCAGCCAGCGCTGACTTATGGTTTACGAGGGAACAGAGACTAATTATCAGAAGAGAAAGAGAAATGTTTTCCAGACCACAGAAGCCTCAGATGAGCCGGCGTGTTGGACAGAGCCGTACCGGCCATTTTACATCTTATTTCAAAGTTATGTTCATTGTTTCATAATGTAAGATATGCTCAGCGCCTCTCCGTAATTGTGCCCGAAGGCCTAACTAGGAACAGCACTCCGGCAGGTACCAGAGAATAAATAATGCATGCCGTCTCCTGGCTGGGGCACCGGTGGGGCCGGCGTGTAATGAGGGAACAATGTACTGATGATGCTGACGTTATTACAATGTGGCTGAGCTGCAGAGCAATATAAGCTGATCTAACAATGGCGATACATCTTACAGCTGCGGAACTGTTAGAGGATGTCACCACGGAACGTGATTTATACGGAATAAGGAGAGGGGAAGCAAATTACAGCGACAAGGAGCAATTGGTTGCGTCTGGATATTATAATTATCCTCTCTGGGTAAAGTGCTGGCGTATTAAGCTGTGCGGTAGATGCAGGGAATGCAAATACGTGACATGAGGCAGAAGCTAAAGATGGCCCTGTCCACTGAGCTTACAATCTACTCTATGGAGCAATTGATGCAGGTTGTGGATAAGGAGATCATTGTTGGAGGTGGGGAAAGTGTATACGGGAACTGGAAGGGGCAGTTATTATATAGGAGAATTTATCAAATGTCCATCGCAGAGCGTGAGCATAGGAAATTATCTGTATGGGGACCTGTCGCTGTAGCCTGTATATCTATTCTTCCTCTGCGACCCCCCCCCCCCACACACTTTCATCTCTCTCCTCTGCCTCCCTTCTCATCTATCTCTTCCTCTGCCCCCCTTCTCATCTCTCATTTCCTCACCCCCCCTTCTCATCTCTCTCTTCTTCTGCCCCCTTCTCATCTCTCCTTTCCTCTGCCCCCCCCTTCTCATCTATCTCTTCCTCTGCCCCCTTTCTCATATATCTTTTCCTCTGCCCCCCCTTCTCATCTATCTCTTCCTCTGCCCCCTTCTCAACTCTCTCTTCTTCTGCCCCCCCCCCTTCTCATCTCTCTCTTCCTCTGCCCCCCCTTCTCATCTCTCTTCCTCTGCCCCCTACTTCTCATCTCTCTCTTCCTCTGCCCCCTTCTCATCTCTCTCTTCCTCTAAGCCCCCCCCTTCTCATCTCTCTCTTCCTCTGCCCCCTCTCTTCTCATCTATCTATTCCTCTGCCCCCCCTTCTCATCTCTCTCTTCTTCGGCCCCCCTTTTCATCATACTCTTCCTCTGCCCCCCTCCTCATCTCTCATTTCCTCTCCCCCCCCCCTTCTCATCTATCTCTTCCTCTGCCCCCCCCCCTTCTCATCTCTCTCTTCTTCTGCCCCCTTCTCATCTCTCCTTTCCTCTGCCCCCCCTTCTCATCTATCTCTTCCTCTGCCCCCTTTCTCATATATCTTTTCCTCTGCCCCCCCTTCTCATCTATCTCTTCCTCTGCCCCCTTCTCATCTCTCTCTTCTTCTGCCCCCCCCTTCTCATCTCTCTCTTCCTCTGCCCCCCCTTCTCATCTCTCTTCCTCTGCCCCCTACTTCTCATCTCTCTCTTCCTCTGCCCCCTTCTCATCTCTCTCTTCCTCTAAGCCCCCCCCCTTCTCATCTCTCTCTTCCTCTGCCCCCCCTCTTCTCATCTATCTATTCCTCTGCCCCCCCTTCTCATCTCTCTCTTCTTCGGCCCCCCTTTTCATCATACTCTTCCTCTGCCCCCCTTCTCATCTCTCATTTCCTCTCCCCCCCCCCCCCTTCTCATCTATCTCTTCCTCTGCCCCACCCCTTCTCATCTCTCTCTTCTTCTGCCCCCTTCTGTTCCCCAAGGGTCAGTCCTTGGCCCTCTCCTCTTCTCCCTCTACACCACCTCTCTGGGCACCCTCATCAGCTCCTATGGTTTTCATTACCACCTTTATGCTGATGATACCCTAATCTATCTCTCCTCCCCCGACCTATCCCCATCACTCCTGTCCAAGGTCTCCGAATGCTTCACGGCCATCTCAGCCTGGATGACCCAACGCTTCCTGAAACTAAACATGGCTAAAACTGAACTTCTAATTTTCCATCCCCCGAACATCCCCTCTTCTCCCACTATCTCCATCAGCATTGGTGCATTGGTGCGCTGCCTCGGTGTCATCATTGACTCCTCCCTCTCTTTCACCCCCCACATTCGTGCTCTCTCACAGTCTTGCCGCTTTCACCTACGCAACATCTCACGCATCAGACCATTCCTCTCCACTGACGCGACCAAAATTCTCACTCACTCTCTTGTCATCTCCCGCCTTGACTACTGCAACATCCTTCTCTCTGGGCTACCTCTCACCCGCCTCGCACCTCTCCAATCCATTCTTAACGCTGCCGCTAGGCTCATCTTCCTCTCCCACCGCTCTATCTCCGCCTCCCCCCTCTGTCTATCTCTTCACTGGCTCCCCATTCCTTTCCGAGTTCTCTTTAAACTCCTCACCACCACCTACAAGGCTTTCTCCTCCTCCACCGCTCCTTACCTCTCTTCACTGATCTCTATCCACACTCCCTCCCGTCCTCTTCGCTCCATCGCTGACCGCCGACTGACCTCTCACCTAATCACCTCCTCCCACTCCCGTGTCCAAGACTTCTCTCGCGCTGCCCCCCTGCACTGGAACAACCTCCCGCCACCCATCAGGCTTTCTGATTCCCTTACCTCCTTCAAGCGCTCCCTCAAAACCCACTTTTTTCGACTAACCTATCCCTCCTCCTCCTAACCTCTTTTGAACCTCCTATCCTGCCTCCGTTCCCCTCCACGTACTCACCCTACCTCTTTACCTCACCTGTCCTCCTGTCCTGTTCTTCCCTTCCTCTACTTCATCTTCAGTCTCCTCGACAATTTTGACACCTACTTCTGAACTGATGCTGATTCTATTTCTACCAGCTATACCCCTATTTATACTGTATTTTTCAACACACCCTGTACGTTACCTTGTCATTTGTTTTTTGTTTGCTATGTACGGCGCTGCGAACACTTTGCGGCGCCTTATAAATAAACGTACTACTACTACTACTACCTTCTCATCTCTCATTTCCTCTGCCCCCCCCTTCTCATCTATCTCTTCCTCTGCCCCCCTTCTCATATATCTCTTCTTCTGCCCCCCCTTCTCATCTATCTCTTCCTCTGCCCCCTTCTCATCTATCTCTTCCTCTGCCCCCTTCTCATCTCTCTCTTCTTCTGCCCCCCCCCCTTCTCATCTCTCTCTTCCTCTGCCCCCTCTTCTCATCTCTCTTCCTCTGCCCCCCTTCTCATCTCTCTCTTCCTCTGCCCCCTTCTCATCTCTCTCTTCCTCTGCCTCCCCTTCTCATATCTCTCTTCTTCTACCCCCCTCTCATCTTTCTCTTCCTCTGCCCCCTTCTCATCTCTCTCTTCCTCTGCCCCCCCCCTTCTCATCTCTCTCTTCCTCTGCCCCTTCTCATCTCTCTCTTCCTCTGCCCCCCCTTCTCATATCTCTCTTCCTCTGCCCAGGGCCGGTGGAAGGCACCGGAGCGCCCCAGGCGAGTCGGGGTGGGGGCGCCCCGGTGCAGGAGGAAGGGGGGGGGGGGTGGTACATTTGTAAAAATATTGCTGCCCCGGCGTCCCTGCAGTGCTGGGGCGGTCAGGGGTGTCCGTGCCGTAGGGGTACCTGCGGCGCCGTCATGTGTATAAAGCTGGCTGCGGCCGGCGGGGTCCCTGTAGTGAATAGCAAATAACTAGCGCTTTCCTCGCCGCCGTGCGCATAGCACTAGTTATTTGCTATTCACTACAGGGACCCCGCCGGCCGCAGCCAGCTTTATACACATGACGGCGCCGCAGGTGCCCCTACGGCACGGACACCCCTGACCGCCCCAGCACTGCAGGGATGCCGGGGCAGCAATTTTTTTACACAGTTCGCTGGGGGGGAGGGGCGAACTGCCGCTCTCCAGGTGCCGGCGCCCTAGGCAAATGCCTAGAGCTGCCTAGTGGTGGCGCTGGCCCTGCCTCTGCCCCCCTTCTCATCTCTCTCTTCCTCTGCCCCCCTTCTCATCTCTCTCTTCCTCTGCCCCCCTTCTCATCTCTCTCTTTCTCTGCCCACCCCTTCTCATCTCTCTCTTCCTCTGCACCCCCCTTCTCATCTCTCTCTTCCTCTGCCCCCCCCTTCTCACCTCTCTCTTCCTCTGCCCCCCCCTTCTCATCTCTTTCTTCCTCTGCCCCCCCTCCCCCTTTCTCATCTCTCTCTTCCTCTGCCCCCCTCCCCCTTTCTTATCTCTCTCTTCCTCTGCCCCCTTCTCGTCTCTCCCTTCCACTGCCCCCCTCTCATCTCTCTCTTCCTCTGCCCCCCCCTTCTTACATCTCTCTTCCTCTGTCCCCCTCCCCCTTTCTCATCTCTCTTTTCCTCTGCACCCCCCTTCTCATCTCTCTCTCTCTCTTCCTCTGCCCCCCTCCCCCCTTCTCATCTCTCTTTTCCTCTGCCCCCTTCTCATCTCTCTCTTCCTCTGCCCCCCTTCTCATCTCTCTCTTCCTCTGCCCCCCTTCTCATCTCTCTCTTTGTTTGCCCAACCTTTTCAACTCTCTCTTATTTTGCCCCCTCTTCTCACCTCTCTCTTACTCTGCCCCCTCCCCCCTTCTTATATCTGTCTTCCTCTGCCCCCCCCCTCCCCTTTCCAATCTCTCTCTTACTCTGCCCCTATACATGGTCTATAGCAGGGGTGGCCGGATTTTTGTGGCCCGGATTCTATTTTTTTTGTACACTTACCGGTGATCTACTGGTGTCTCCCCCTGTGCAGAATACTCCCCTCCCCATGAAATTTTCCCCTGTGAAGAATCCACCATGTGCAGAACACCCCCCTTATGCAGGAACCCCCTTGAACAGAAACCCCCATACCCCCACCAATGCCCCTCTCGGTGCCCCATGTGCAATAACTCCCTCTGTGCAGATAATTTCCTCCCTTATGCAGAAATCCCCTAGTACAAAAAACACTGTTCCTCCTCCTAGTACATAACCCACCTCAATATGCCCCTATTCCGAGAATACCACCCCATGTGCAGCTTACTTACATAGGCAGAAAGACTCTTCGTCACACTGCGAGGGGTCACATGGGCGACAAAGCCTCTGAACCAGCTCTGAAGAGGCTAATTAAAAGTTCCGTAATCAGAAGTTTTGTCGTGATCTACCAGGGAGAGCTCCGCGAGCTACCGGTAGATTGCGAACAACGTTTTGGCCACGCCTCTATAGCATAGGCTGTATCAAACATGTTTATATAATATAAATAAGTGGTCAGGAAATGGTTAAACATCCCATAATAAGCACACAAACATAATAGAACCAGTACTGCACTTTCTAAGCTCACATTCTCCCACCTCATGGTAAGGCTCCTGTCTCTTCTTCATGGTAGCTGCTCTCTGGTCCAGTGCACTGACTTACACACACACACAGCAAACTTGGTAGAAGCAAGGGATAGGTGTCCCTTACATTGCATGATGTGGTGGCATCGTATTATACACCATTGCTATTGTCATAATTTGAGCCACTTGCCAAGAGAAGGGGTATAGTGGAATATTACCACACAAGGTGACAGTGAAAATGACGTTGCAAACTGAATTGCTCCCTCTGCCAGAAATTGGACTACAGACAATAATAATAAGTAAAGCTTCTGCAACTCACCGATCTTTTCCGGTCTCCTGCTTGAAGACCCTGTCGCAGTAGTTCATGCGCATCTCGGTTGTGATAAAAACGTTAGCGCCGCTGTAATTCTCCACTGCTTTCCTTAGCATGTTGTAGACTATGCCCTTTCCGTCTTGTCGCATGTTCCTGAACGGGCCCCATATCACATAGATGGTGTCATTGGTTTCCTTGAAGAAATAATCGGGGTCCTTGAGCAGGAGAGGAACGCTCGTATGGGACACCACCCGGACGGTAGTCCGTCTTCCCACGTCTTCTGTGTAGCCTCTTGTTGGGGCATTGTTCATCCTCCATATGCAGGAAGATCGGTCAATTTCACGTCCCACCTTCTGACCAATCATCTGCCCCGAATTTGACACAATTGCACAGTGACTGCAGTCCAGTTGTAGAGGCTGGAGATAAATAGAAGACTTTGTTACACAGTGGAACTCTGACCAACTAGTACAGCATTACTCATGGGGTATCTATGCTTGTCACAAGACTCCCAACTGGGGATACTGCAGGCCCTGGGCCATGCCCCAAAAACGGGACTTTCTTGTGAAAAGTGGGACAGTTGGAAGGTATGGGTGTATACTATAAAATAATGGTGCTCAGTGCCATAACAATAGCCCCACAGACTTGGCTTGGAGGCACTGGGTAGCTGTGGGCACTGAGGGTCGCTACTGATACACCGCCACCGGGACCTGCAGATACTTTGTGCCTGTTCCCATTGAAAATGTCCCTTCCAAAATGGCCACCGCCTCATAGGAGACAGTTATTAAGAATGCTAGAGGAGGCAGAGGCCATTTTGGCAGAGACATTTTTAATGGGAGCAGGAGTGACAGACCTGCCGGTGACCGGATGGGGGGATGGAATCTACTGAATGAGAGTACCCCTGTTGCAGGCCGGTGGCAGCTGGACTGACAACCAGCAGGAACCATGAGATGAGAGGCCTGATCTTTTCTGGCGGGGGCCGCTGGGTGCCTACTGTTGGTTCCAAATAACGACTGGCTTCCTTTTCTTTTTCAATCAAATAAAAAAAGAAGAGAAGCGGATTAATATTTCTTCCATTTTATAGGAGAGATTTATGGGTCACCCAGCATGAAGCAGACAGCAGACATAAAGCGAGACGCACATTGCATATTGTATCTATACGTATAAATTGCAGGCTGCTTTGCTGCGTGAGATTACGGCTAGTTATATGAATTGTCCCCTAACAAAGCTTGTCGGCTGTAATCCGGGCGAGCCCTCCGGTTACTGCCGCACGTCGCTGTTACCGCTCCCGCATTCCTGTAAAGCACTCGGATTTTATACAGATAATAAATGTCATTTTCATTGCAAGAAATAAAAAATACGCATATTTCAATGCTGTCGTCGCTGCCGAAATTACACTTTTTTTTTCAAATCATAATGAGCAATATAATTAAATATGTAAAAGAACGCAGCTAAGTACTCTTGGTGATAAAGTCATTTTTGCTTTAATTGTATTTGGATACCCACAGAATGGAAGGCGCCGCTGAACATACAGAAAACCATATGGAGACATTGCTTACCGGGCGCTGCTGCTGAATGCTTATTGTGTGCGGGAGAACGGATCCGAGACACATACATATATACTGTAATGTTACATGTTCATGTTTTCCAGGTCTCAGGAACGCCCAACAATCTCATATGGTAATGGGCCTGACGGCCCCCCCCCCGCTCTTCTCTGCCCCCTGTCTGCTGTGTAGGGTGCGTGCTTGCAGAATATTTGCCGTGGGTGCACACACCCTGCATCTCCACATGCGCGGACGCACAACATCGGTCCTTCGTGCGAACGCGCGGAGGAACGAATCAATCAAAATAAGGTCCTTTGTACTGTAGGACGGCCACAGAGATGATGTGTGTGCTGTAAGGCCGAGATGCTGTCTATAATATATAAAGATTACTGTGATGCTCTGTGTACTGTAGGATGGTCACTGAGATGCTGTGTGTACTGTAGGATGGTCACTGAGATGCTGTGTGTACTGGAGGATGGTCACTGAGATGCTGTGCGTACTGTAGGATGGTCACTGAGATGCCATGTGTACTGTAGGATGGTCACTGAGATGCTGTGTGTACTGGAGGATGGTCACTGAGATGCTGTGTGTACTGTAGGATGGTCACTGAGATGCTGTGTGTACTGTAGGATGGTCACTGTGATGCTCTGTGTACTGTAGGATGGTCACTGAGATGCTGTGTGTACTGTAGGATGGTCACTGAGATGCTGTGTGTACTGTAGGATGGTCACTGAGATGCCGTGTGTACTGTAGGATGGCCACAGAGATGATGTGTGTGCTGTAAGGCCGAGATGCTGTCTATACTATATAAAGATTACTGTGATGCTCTGTGTACTGTAGGATGGTCACTGAGATGCTGTGCGTACTGTAGGATGGTCACTGAGATGCTATGCGTACTGTAGGATGGTCACTGAGATGCTGTCTATACTATATAAAGATTACTGTGATGCTCTGTGTACTGTAGGATGGTCACTGAGATGCTGTGCGTACTGTAGGATGGTCACTGAGAATTCCGTGTGTACTGTAGGACTGTCACCGAGTTGCCGTTTATACTGAGTGGTGGTCACTGAGATGCTATGTGTACAGTATGAAGGTCACTGTGATGCTGTGTGTACTGTAGGACAGTCAATAAGGTGCTGCATGTAATGTATGGTGATCACTGATATCCTATGTGTACTGACTTCCTGACTGAAAGGAAACAGGCGGTGAAAGCAGGCGCATTCATGTCAAACACATGCACAATTAGCACCGGTGCCCCTCAAGGATGTGTCCTCTCCCCCCTGCTCTTCTCCCTCTACACAAACGGCTGCACCTCAGCAGAACAGTCAGTAAAAATTATAAAATTTGCAGACGACACAACGGTTATCGGCCTAATCATGGATGTAAACGAGTCGGCATACAGACGGGAGGTGGATCGGCTTACTAAATGGTGTAGCGGAAACAACCTTGACCTCAACCCCCTCAAAACGGTGGAGATGGTGGTGGACTTCTGAAGGAAACCAAATGCCATGCACCCACTCATAATATCTGACAGAGTAGTGTCGAGGGTCGACTCCTTCAAATTCCTAGGAACAAAGATTTCCTGCGACCTCAAATGGGGTCCCAACATCATTACAACTGTCAAGAAGGCTCAGCAGCGGTTGTTCTTCCTGAGGCAACTCAAGAAATTCAACATCCCGCAGGAGCTGCTGCTGTCATAGTAGAGTCTGTCCTTTGCTCCTCGATCACAATCTGGTTCGGAGGAGCAAACAAGAATGACAGACGAAGGTTGCAAAGAGTGGTGAGGATGGCAGAAAAGATCATTGGGGCGGAGCTCCCCACTGTCCAAGAACTATACCTAGCCAGGGTCAATAAGCGAGCAGGAAAGATCTTGGCGGACAAGCTACACCCTGGCCACAACCTGTTTAAACCCCTTCCGCCAGGCAGACGTTTTAGGTCCATCCCAGCAAAGACGACAAGAACTATAAAAGGCTTCTTCCCAATAGCTGTCCACCAACTAAACAGTATTGAACATACCAAGTACTAAATACTAACTCAAACTGTTCTAGATATATGTGAAATGTATGTGATGTATGTTTATGCCTCTCTTCCCACCCCCCTTGTGTTCCCTGCTTGATGCTGCACTGTTACCACAAAAAATTCCAAGCATACGCAAGTATACCTGGCCAATAAAGATGATTCTGATGAAATGTCACTGTGATGCTATGTGTACTGTATGAAGGTCACTGTGATGCTGTGTGTACTGTAGGACTGTCAATAAGGTGCTGCATGTACTGTATGGTGATCACTGAGATGCTTTGCGTACTGTATTGTGTCCACTGTGATTCTAGGTGTACTGTGTAGTGTGGTCACTGAGATGACCTGTGTGATATTCTGGGTGCACTGTCGAGCGGTCGCTAAGATGCTGTGTATAATGTATAGCAGTCACTGAGATGCTGCGTATAATGTATGGAAGTCACTGAGATGCTGCGTATAATGTATGGAAGTCACTGGGATGCTGCGTATAATGTATAGCAGTCACTGAGATGTTGCGTATAATGTATGGCAGTCACTGAGATGCTGCGTGTAATGTATGGCAGTCACTGAGATGCTGGGTGTAATGTATGGCAGTCACTGAGATGCTGGGTGTAATGTATGGCAGTCACTGAGATGCTGCGTATAATGTATGGCAGTCACTGAGATGCTGCGTGTAATGTATGGCAGTCACTGAGATGCTGTGTGCAATGTATGGCAGGCACTGAGATGCTGCTTATAATGTATGGCAGTCACTGAGATGCTGTGTATAATGTATAGCAGTCACTGAGATGCTGTGTGCAATGTATGGCAGTCACTGAGATGCTGCATATAATGTATGGCAGTCACTGAGATGCTGCATATAATGTATGGCAGTTACTGAGATGCTGCGTATAATGTATGGTAGTCACTGAGATGCTGCGTATAATGTATGGCAGTCAATGAGATGCTGCATATAATGTATAGCAGTCACTGAGATGCTGTGTGCAATGTATGGCAGTCACTGAGATGCTGCATATAATGTATGGCAGTCACTGAGATGCTGCATATAATGTATGGCAGTTACTGAGATGCTGCATATAATGTATGGCAGTCACTGAGATGCTGTGTATAATGTATGGCAATAACTGAGATGCTGTGTATAATGTATGGCAGTCACTGAGATGCTGCGTATAATGTATGGCAGTCACTGAGATGCTGCGTATAATGTATGGCAGTCACTGAGATGCTGCGTATAATGTATGGAAGTCACTGGGATGCTGCGTATAATGTATAGCAGTCACTGAGATGTTGCGTATAATGTATGGCAGTCACTGAGATGTTGTGTATAATGTATGGCAGTCACTGAGATGCTGTGTATAATGTATGGCAGTCACTGAGATGCTGCGTATAATGTATGGCAGTCACTGAGATGTTGCGTATAATGTATGGCAGTCACTGAGATGTTGCGTACAATGTATGGCAGTCACTGAGATGCTGCGTATAATGTATGGCAGTCACTGAGATGCTGCGTATAATGTATGGCAGTCACTGAGATGCTGCGTATAATGTACGGCAGTCACTGAGATGTTGTGTATAATGTATGGCAGTCACTGAGATGCTGTGTATAATGTATGGCAGTCACTGAGATGCTGCGTATAATGTATGGCAGTCACTGAGATGCTGCGTATAATGTATGGCAGTCACTGAGATGTTGCGTATAATGTATGGCAGTCACTGAGATGTTGCGTACAATGTATGGCAGTCACTAAGATGCTGCGTATAATGTATGGCAGTCACTGAGATGCTGCGTATAATGTATGGCAGTCACTGAGATGCTGCGTATAATGTATGGAAGTCACTGGGATGCTGCGTATAATGTATAGCAGTCACTGAGATGTTACGTATAATGTATGGCAGTCACTGAGATGCTGCGTATAATGTATGGCAGTCACTGAGATGCTGCGTATAATGTATGGCAGTCACTGAGATGCTGCGTATAATGTATAGCAGTCACTGAGATGCTGCGTATAATGTATGGCAGTCACTGAGATGCTGCGTATAATGTATGGCAGTCACTGAGATGTTGCGTATAATGTATGGCAGTCACTGAGATGTTGCGTATAATGTATGGCAGTCACTGAGATGCTGCGTATAATGTATGGCAGTCACTGAGATGTTGCGTATAATGTATGGCAGTCACTGAGATGTTGCGTATAATGTATGGCAGTCACTGAGATGCTGCGTATAATGTATGGCAGTCACTGAGATGCTGCATATAATGTATGGCAGTTACTGAGATGCTGCGTATAATGTATAGCAGTCACTGAGATGCTGCGTATAATGTATGGCAGTCACTGAGATGCTGCGTATAATGTATGGCAGTCACTGAGATGCTGCGTATAATGTATGGCAGTCACTGAGATGCTGCGTATAATGTATAGCAGTCACTGAGATGTTGTGTATAATGTATTGTAGTTACTGAGATGCTGTGTGTACTGTATGGTGATCACTTAAATGCTGTCTGTACTGTATGACAGTCAGTGAGTTCCACCTGAGTTGTCTCTGTAGCGCCTATATGGGTGGGTGTGGGGGATGGGGTGTCAGTGAACTGCCAGGGGCAATTACTCATGTCATATGGATAATGCCTGTAGATTCACAATAATGTACCCTATCTCAGGAATAGGCCAATTACATGGGTGGATTGGGACTTTAACATAAAAAAGTGGCCCTTTTACACACCCAGCTTTCCACCCGTCTAGCACACTCTCAGCACCAGTCTGCCATCCTCTACCCACACGAACACCCACATCACCAGTCTGCCACCCTCTACCGCCTAATACACCAACATAACCATTCTGCCACCCTCTACCCCCTAACACACCCACAGCACCAGTCTGCCACCCTCTACCCCCTAACATACCCACATCACCAGACTGCCATCCTCTACCCCCTAACACACCCACATCACCATTCTGCCACCCTCTACCCCCTAACACACCAACATCACCATTCTGCCACCCTCTACCCCCTAACACACCCACAGCACCAGTCTGACATCCTCTACCCCCTAACATACCCACATCACCAGTCTGCCACCCTCTACCCCCTAACATACCAACATCACCATTCTGTCACCCTCTACCCCCTAACACACTCACATCACCAGTCTGACATCCTCTACCCCCTAACATACCCACATCACCAGTCTGCCACCCTCTACCCCCTAACATACCAACATCACCATTCTGTCACCCTCTACCCCCTAACACACTCACATCACCAGTCTGCCATCCTCTACCCCCTAACACACCCACATCACCAGTCTGCCACCCTCTACCCCCTAACACACCCACATCACCAGTCTGCCATCCTCTACCCCCTAACACACCCACATCACCAGTCTGCCACCCTCTACCCCCTAACACACCCACATCACCAGTCTGCCACCCTCTACCCCCTAACACACCCACATCACCAGTCTGCGACCCTTTCTTACCTTGCCCACCCACTGCACCGTTCTGCCATCCTCTACCCCCTTTGCACACCCACAGCACCAGTCTGCCATCCTCTACCCCAGGGCTGGGCAACACCGGCCCTCCAGATGTTGATGAAATACACATCCCAGCATGCCTTGCATCAGTTTCAGCATGGCCACATAGCAAAACTAATGCGAAGCATCCTGGGATATATAGTTCATAAACATCTGGAGGGCCGGTGTTGCCCAGCTCTGCTCTACCCCCTAATACACCCACATCACCAGTCTGTCACCCTCTAACCTCTCGCACACCCACATCACCAGTCTGCCATCCTCTACCCCCTAACACACCCACATCACCAGTCTACCATCCTCTACCCCCTAACACACCCACATCACCAGTCTGCCATCCTCTACCCCCTAACACACCCACATCACCAGTCTGCCACCCTCTACCCCCTCACACACCCACAGCACCAGTCTGCCATCTTCTACCCCCTAATACACCCACATCACCAGTCTGCCACCCTCTACCCCCTCGCACACCCACTGCACCAGTCTGCCATCCTCTACCCGTTAATACACCCACATCACCAGTCTGCCATCCTCTACCCCCTAATACACCTTCATCACCAGTCTGCCACCCTCTACCCCCTAACACACCCACATCACCAGTCTGTGACCCTTTCCCACCTTGCACAGCCACAGCACCATTCTGCCACCCTCTACCCCCTAACACACCAACATCACCAGTCTGCCATCCTCTACCCCCTAACACACCCACATCACCAGTCTGCCATCCTCTACCCCCTAACACACCCACATCACCAGTCTGCCACCCTCTACCCCCTCACACACCCACATCACCAGTCTGCCCTCCTCTACCCCCTAACACACCCACATCACCAGTCTGCCACCCTCTACCCCCTAACACACCCACAGCACCAGTCTGACATCCTCTACCCCCTAACATACCCACATCACCAGTCTGCCACCCTCTACCCCCTAACATACCAACATCACCATTCTGTCACCCTCTACCCCCTAACACACCCACATCACCAGTCTGCCACCCTCTACCCCCTAATACACCCACATCACCAGTCTGTCACCCTCTACCCCCCGCACACCCACTGCACCAGTCTGCCATCCTCTACCCCCTAATACACCCACATCACCAGTCTGCCACCCTCTACCCCCTAACACACCCACATCACCAGTCTGCCATCCTCTACCCCCTAATACACCTTCATCACCAGTCTGTCACCCTCTACCCTCTAACACACCCACATCACCAGTCTGCCACCCTCTAGTAGTAGTAGTAGTAAGTTTATTTATAAGGCGCCGCAAAGTGTCCGCAGCGCCGTACATAGCAAACAAAAAACAAATGACAAGGTAACGTACAGGGTGTGTTGAAAAATACAGTATAAATAGGGGTATAGCTGGTAGAAATAAAATCAGCATCAGTTCAGAAGTAGGTGTCAAAGTTGTCGAGGAGACTGAAGAGGAAGTAGAGGAAGGGAAGAACCGGGCAGGAGGACAGGTGAGGTAAAGAGGTAGGGTGAGTACGTGAGGAAGGAGGGCCCTGCTCATAAGAGTTAACATACTAAAAGGAGGTGGGTGGACGAACCAAAAACAACAGGATAAGTAGGAACGGAGGGGAACGGAGGCAGGATAGCCACATCACCAGTCTGCCACCTTCTACCCCCTCACACACCCACAGCACCAGTCTGCCATCCTCTACCCCCTAATACACCCACATCACCAGTCTATCACCCTCTACCCCCTCGCACACCCACTGCACCAGTCTGCCACCCTCTACCCCCTAACATACCCACATCACCAGTCTGCCATCCTCTACCCCCTAATACACCTTCATCACCAGTCTGCCACCCTCTACCCCCTAATACACCCACATCACCAGTCTGCTATCCTCTACCCCCTAATACACCCACATCACCCGTCTGTCACCCTCTACCTCCTTGCACACCCACAACACCAGGCTGCCACCCTCTACCCCCTCGCACACCCACAACACCAGGCTGCCACCCTCTATGCTCTCGCAGCTACAGGCCGTACCATAGGCAAATCGGCCTACCGGGAATCTTCCCTGTTATATCTATTGCCAATCCGCCCCTGGTCATTGCTTATCCCCATTATTTTGTCCTGCCGGAGGGGGTGTGTTTTGTAAGTTTAAACCTAATTGCTTAAACTAAACATTCCTTTGCTTATTTGATCAGCTATTAACACTCCACATTCTATTCTTTCATTTGATTACAATATTTTTTATTTGGTACCAAACAATCATTGAATTAAGCAGCTGAGCGAGGGCTTTAAGGCTGTAACATGGGGATATTGCAGCATTCTGTTCATCATCCATCCTCCGGTTCTGTGCGCTGACTGACCGCACATCACTTCATTATCCCCATGCCGCTACCATCAAAGCCTGGGAATTGGGGAGGGGGGTGGGAGGGTGCTGCTATATCAGTACATGGCAAACAAATAGACCCATCGGCGTTTACAAATATCTGCAGCATAACCACATTTTTCCTGATGGAGAAATGATCCTTATGAAGAAGGAAACAAAGGCTGTTTGTGCGCGGGGAGAACAAAGGCCGCCATTTTCTGCAGAAGCTATTAAACGATCACTTTGTCACGGGGCTAAAGAAAGAAATTAATTGTTTTTAATGCGAACGGGGCCTAACAGTCAGTTCTGAAATGTGTTTTGTGTTCTATAACCGCTTCTACCACCCACCAGTCACCGGGCCCACGCTAATGTCTTCTCTGGCGTGTGTGGGCTTTCAGATTGTAGACAGCCGGGCCATTACCCAGCGGCTAAGTAACTTCCTTTTATTATTAGTGGGAGACAGGAGTTTGCGGGTGAATTTTCTGCTCTTACACCGCGTGCGTCTGATCAATGCTGCAAATGGATATTTCTCACACGCTTATCTCGCCGAGATTCTCCGGCTCAAAACAACAAATCCTGGAAATAAATTCCTGACTTTTATCTAGTTCCGGACGGCGTAGAAAATCAATGACGCTCAAACAGCGCAAGTCTTGGCTCAGAGGGATTTTCGGCCTCACGGTGACTTTCTTTTATTAGCTTGCAAACCCAGTTCTGCAGCTTTAACTCAAAAATACTTGGCTATTTTGCAGGGGGCATTGTACGCGGCACTGCCCCCCAACTGCGCAATACTGCAATTCACTCAGATGGATCCACCAGCTTCCCAGGATCTGATCAAATCACTCGAATTTCCACGAAACAAGTATGAACTAAGAGCCAGATTCATTAAAGCAAAAAAGTCATTTTGTGCCTGGAACAAACCACGTTGCAATGCGAATGGAGCAAATATATTTATATTTTTTCTGTGCAGGGCAAATACTGGCTGCTTTCGCATGCAGGCAATAGTAGAAATTGTCCCGTTTCGTGAAGCACCAGCTGGAGTGTAACGGAGGCTGGGTGCTTTGATGTAGGGCTGTTGCATGAACGACAGAAGGGAGTGAAGCAATTTGATAGAATTAAACCTTTTTTAATAAAGATACTGCGGTACAAGATATGAATGATGGCACAATGAATAACTGTAGAATTTGATAAATTGGAAGAAGACAATAATATACAATACTTATTGAAGAGCTGTGAAGATGATTGATAAGTTGAATGATTGGATGATTGCAGGATTGGACGATTGAAAGAAGGATTGGATGAAAGATTGGATGATTAGATGATTGGAAGAAGGATTGGATGATTGGATGAATGATCGGATGACTGGTTGAAGGATCGGATGATTGGTTGAAGGATTGGATGATTGGTTGAAGGATTGGATGATTGGTTGAAGGATTGGAATAAGAAGAAGATGAAGTCCAGATGAATCTGTGCTGAGTGAGATCGTAGCTGCAGAACCAGGGATGCGACCACAGATAATAACCGTCTGGAATGAAGAAGAAGATGACACCCTTTGGGGGGTTAACCTTGTCCTATCCTTATAGGCGGCAGAGGGTTCCGTGATGATATGGTAACGCAGTGGACGATCAGCAGAGAGAATGGAGTAGACTTCACCAGGATGCACGATAGCACTGTAGTGGGAACTGTAGGTAGCCAGGAGTACGCAATGATGTTAACGGGTGGACATCATTGTACTGACTGCCGGTCTGAGCTGAGCGGTGATTGGCTGAGCGTGTGAGCTCACAGATTGGAGCCGCGCAGCATAGGCTGTAGTAACCAAGAAGATGGCCGCCACCAGATGCGGCGACAGAAACCAGCCGGCGGTGACTGTACGCGGAGGCGCTGCAGCCGGCGTCTCTTGGCCAGAGGCCTAACCGGACACGGACCCATCATAGCGGCTCATGCCTCACGCCACCCAGAGCCTGCATGGCATGAGACTGCACACCACCGCTGTCATCTGCCAGCCAGCATGGGAATCAGCAGCGGAGGTGAGCGCCAGGGCAGAGGGTAACTTATTAGAGGTCTGTGGGCTCGGGACAGCACAGAGAGCCAGGGTAGCTGACATGGTGGTCTTGACAGAAATGAAGTAGGGGAAGGAGGCATTTCAACAAGCAAAAAAGAATAGTACCTATGCGCTTAGTCTGTATTATAGACTCCTCTCCCATGGAAAGACATTGGCGCCAACTGCGGGCCAATCACAGCTCATGGCTCGGCAGCCAATCAGTACGCGAGCTGGAAATGGCTTGCTGCCAGTGTTGAGTTCAAAATGCCCACACTGTTTCTCTATGGCTGACTGCTGGACCATGATCTGCTGAAGGGCCCCCTCTGTGTCTGGGCCCAGTACTCCTGTCATGACAGTCCCTCCCTCATGGTGGCCCTGTACACCTAGGCAACAAAAGGTCCCATAAGGACAGCTGCCACCTTTGTACAATTTCACAAATGAAACCTAAATCTTGATACTGGAGCATCCTGGTCTGCCCCCCACTTACCTACCCCTGTATTTCCTTAAAATATTCCAGTCACATAAGTTAAATCTATCACACATCACATCAGTCACATTAGTGCACAACTAGGTCAAAAGTTGCAAGGCCTACAATAAACCTGTCTCCATGACCACTTAATCCAGGCATGTCTAAACTATGACCCTCCAGCTGTTGTGAAAATACAAGTCCCATCATGCCTTGCTACAGTTTTGTTATTAGGGAATGCTAAAACTATGTCAAGGCATGCTGGGACATGTAGTTTTACAACAGCTGGAGGGCCACAGTTTGGAACCGGTAATAACTGGTAGACCTGTGCGCTGATAGACATCTTATAATACCAGATAGCATTATTTACCCTGCTGCAGGGGACACTCGCGTCACTGGACCAATGCACCATGAATGAGAACATTGGGAGACCTGTGCAATAACAGAGTGTGGCATTGCCCGTAGCAACCAGTTGGATCTATTCCTTCTCTGTACAGCGCTATGTAATAGGCCGATGTTTATTAATAAGGGAATATCAGAGATGATGCGCAGAGAAGCAGAAAGGAGGAAAATCCCATTTATCTCCAGCTAAATCCCTAAAAAATGAAGAGGTGATGTTGCCCGTAGCAACCAGTCAGATTCTGTCTGTCATTTCCCTATTGCATCCTAGAAAATGATAGACAGAAGGGCTGATTCAGAGAGGCTCGCAGCGGCCCAATTCGTCCTCAGAATGACTTTTCTTAGCGAACAGTGGAGAAATCTTTCAATGCTGAGCAATGATTGGCTCGCACTTGACTGAGGGGATTCAGCGACAGCTAATTTGTGGCTCATTTATTTCCTACGTTAGTCACAAGAGCGAGGGGGACACGGGGACAGTCGCCAAGCCACCCAATTGTGCAGGAGGGGGAAAAGTGGCATTTAGTCACGTCTGCATTTTTGTAGCTTCGTTAATGACTGTTAGTGGCCCTAGAAGCTAATCAGCATATTAATGACATACGTTCCGTTAGTCTCGAGCGCACACAGTGTAACATGGTAACGGCACTCCATAGGGGAGGGCAGAGCGAGTGCTCGCTCTCTGGAAGTATCATTTGTCACGTAGAGCCATCAATGTCATTGCCAGATCTGAGTCCGGGCGAGCCAGCGCCTCATGGTCGTATTTAGCAGCGATTGTTCACAAATAATTATTAGCAGCGAAATACACAAACCTGGGCTCCAGATGCACCAGGCAGGAGCTCATTTCATTGCTGGATGCAAAATGAAAAGAAATGAATGACAAATAATCTCTTTGAAACGCGCCTTTGTTCTGCACTGAAATAACTACGTCTGAGTGGATGCTCTTTGCTAAAATATGAATTGTGTGGGTGGGGGGGGGGATTTATTTTGCACTGTGTACATCTTAGAGATTTTAGCAAATGGCAGCAGAACTTTCGGAAAAAAATTGATCACTAACACAAAGCTGCAAATGGAACTAAATAAATAGAATATTATAGGAACAGCTAGATAATAAAGTCAGCTGCTGATAAAAAATGATGTCACCAAGTTGTGGCCGGCGTCGCAGGTGCATGCAGTGAGTGTTGGTGACGCGCGCAGCTCGCTGGTGTGCATGCGTCGGAGTTGCACAATGCATGCGTTCTAATCACACAGATTTGGAGGTAGGAACTGTGGAATTTAGTTGGTGTTTCTGGGAGGTAACATAAGGGTGACTAAAGGCTCCCGACTTCAAGTCGGAACTGATTTTCCCAAACATTTTCTCAGGAGGACAACATATGATGTGACACTTAATGTGCCATATTTTACATGCTAAAAAATATCATGTGATTAATCGCATTTAAAAAGACTCCCAGGGAGCTGCCGACAGTGGACAGGCTGCTGTAGCGGCAGACAGGCAGGATATTTCAAAACTCCCATTCAAATAAATGGGCAGTGGCTGATTGGCTGAGAGAGAGCTCACTTAACCAATCAGCCGCCACCCATTCATTTGAATGGGAGTTTTGAAATTTCCTGCCCGCCGGCCGCTACCACAGCCTCTCTCTCTAGCTGTCAGCAGTGGGGGGGAGGATTGGAAGGGGGTCTCGGAGGAACAGAGTCGGGTGAGTGAATCTTCTGCCTGTCGCTTCCCTGCTCTGCAGACTATAGGTGTGTGCCAGCGCTGCGGCGCCGTTGGCATACACCTACGGCCGTGATCAGATGCTATACATCATGGGTGCTAAAAAGCACTGATAGGTTTGATCCGATATATCATACATGCTGCGTGTATGATATACAAAATCCGATCTCATGCGTCAAACACCTCCCATTTGGCCAGTTTTCCTCCGACATTCCAGGCCGGTCCATCCGAATCGGATGAAAACAGGCCAAATCGGAGCTGTGTATGGGCACATTAAGAAGATACTGGCGTGTTTCTAAATGTGGAGGCATCCAAAGACGTACAGTCACTCACATAGGACACCGTACTCAGACAAACTCCACCTGCCATGGGGCTGGGGCAAGTTTGGATGATGCGCACCTTGGCTTTTCCACGATGGGTAAAATTGGTGCAGTGAACAGGGGCCCTGGGTCTAGGGGGCCCACCCTACACCAATGTTTGATTGCTTACCTCTCCAGAGCAGCACTTCAGACCAGCAACCGTAGGAAAAAAAATACAAAATGTCTGCCGCATATGCGCAGTAGGGATTTTTGTCTCCGGAACATGGCGGGAGCCATGTTTCCGGAGTCCTGTCCATGAGCCTACAGCGCCATTAAGTGGAGGGTGACGTCTGCGAGTAAAGCGCTATAAATAACATTATTATTATAATTAAACTTATACTTCAAGCAAACTATATCTATCTATCTATATATCTATATAATAACAGCAATACCTAACGCTGGACTCCATTAATGCGCACACTGGTGTTAGAGTGAGATTAATAACGCGGTGAGCCATTCGCAGCTGCTCGGTGCTCATCGCTGAAGACGAACCAGCTAAAGGTTGCTGAAACGGGTGCATTTCCCATTACCAGCCAGCTCTCTATAGAACCATCACAGCTGATTAATGAATGAGCCAAGAAAATCTATAAGCATAACCGCATGCTAACAGCAGACGAGTCGGCGAGTCCCACAAGATCCATTTATATCCTTCCCAACGAACATCGCAAAACAAAAACTAACAAACCCTGCACCGCTTGTCTACATTTTAATTTAGATCCGGGCACATTTGGCCGGTGATTGGCGTGGTGGGGTATATACAACTAATTTATAGTCCGCCATTGTTACGGAACTTCTTGTCTGTGTTGGAGCCAGCGTTTCTGATAAATGAAATTATCTCACTGTGTGTGATGCATTAGGGTAAAAGCATGGTGCTGTGTGGGTTTTAATCAGCAAAGAGAATGAAGTTCCTGACCTTTGCATTTTTGTTCCTCTGCAGACAATAGAAAAGATAATTAAAATCTGTAAATTAAGGCTTTAAAAAAAAAAAAAAACACAGACAAAGAAAAGGACAAAAAAAGAAGATATTTCTTAATAAAGGTCACTAGTGAGAGACTTCTAGTTATTAAATCTGTACATTTATCACAGAAGTGTTTCTACAAAACCTGAAGGTCAGGCCATTAAACGTCGGAATGATCGGGACTGGGAAAGGTCACGGAGAACCCCGGCAGAGGCAGGTCAGTGATACATGATTAGAGATTGCTCTGCACCCCAATGCTGCAGCCACCAGCGACTTTAATCTCTCGCGCTCGTTACCCCCAGGTCATAACGCTTCTGTCTTCTAGGCCTAATTTGCAGCGCAGGAAGCCGCGATTTGGTTTAATACATCTTTAAGGAATGGAAGTTACTAAATTGTTGCAAACGCGGAATGAAAGGAGGAAGCTGGAATTGTGACTGGTCCGTATTTCATTTTAAAGGTTTAATGGGAAATATTAAATGTAATATTAATGAAACGGTTCCCGGAGTGGCAATCTCAGCATTTTCATCTCATTAAGTAACATCTGTTATCAGAGTTAATCATATATTAATGTTGGCATTTACCAATACAGGGCTGGATGTCTCAAGCTTCAAAAAGGGATAAAGTGGAGAGTGGTAAACAGCCATCCAATCAGCTTCTAACTGTCATGCTACAGTCT
Organism: Crinia signifera; assembly: GCF_055691185.1. Lineage (NCBI taxonomy): Eukaryota > Metazoa > Chordata > Amphibia > Anura > Myobatrachidae > Crinia > Crinia signifera. Next base: position 172,271,794 of record NC_139224.1, on the reverse strand, counting down.
GCATTAAAAATGGCAGTTAGGGGGTGATTGGCTGGCTGTTTTTTTCACTCTCCACTTTACCAGTTTTTGAAGTGTAACCCCTGGGAGTGCTGCAGTTGGACTTGAGCACCCAGAGGCTACTAATAACTTCTACACAAATAAGGAGAGAGATGGACAATGTCTTTTAACATTCCAGGAAGAGAAACTACACCTCCCAGGAGGCCACTGTAAAAAGGGGGAGGAGCTAAAAACGGATCTGTGTGTGGGAGGACTGGAATCCCCCAGTGCATGAGGGAGAGGAGATCAAAGAGTATCCAGAGAGAGAGACTGTGCTGTGTGAGAAGTCCAGGAGAGGGGACCCTGTACAAGAAGTCACAATATTCTTGATATAGACAGAACTCACAGTTTGAAGAAGGATTCCAGAGCCAGAGGGAGTGCTGTGAAGTGACAGTGAGGAGCACCAGGGAGAGGCTTGCATGCACCTCTGAGGAAGGACACATTGCTAGTCAGCCATCTTGAGTGAGAATCAAGTTCAAGTCTTGTGATCCCCATGTGTGCAGATAAGTAACTGTTATTTAAGTGGGGTTTGGACTGTGTCTGGCCACAAGGGCTGAAGAGTTAGGGATAGATGGGAGGGCAGGTAAATATGCAGCAAGCATCATGCATTTGAACTTATACTCCATGGTATTCCCCTGATGATAAATAAAAGCTGTGGAACTACAAGTCTCAGGATACACCTAAGCAAGGATACAAGCTGAGGAATTACTATTTGTTGCTGCATACAAGTGTACACACTGGGATTGTTCTACTTTACTGCAAAGGATTAACAACTCCTGCAAAGCTGTAAACTGGACAGAGAGTGTTTCCAAGCCATGCTGACATCAATATAGAAGGGCCCCAACTTGCAGTGCACTGCTCCATTTGTGTGGTTGTGTGTGGTATCATTGTGCATGGAAGGTATTGTAGAGTTATAAGTAAATATGCTACATACAGCACATGTGGTTATTCCCATTAGCCAGCACCTGTAAGGTTAGTCTCTGAGATACTGAGTCAGTGTAACAGTGTATGACAAGTGATGTTTATGTCAGAGACTGTTGGAATCATTTAGAGTTATTGTGCTAGCCGATTGTCCACAGTATAAGCTAGGAGCTGGTGTTATGCTTTCATCCCCAATGTCCTATTATTGTATTTTTCCCGTCATTCTGTCATGTCATTCCAATGTATGATTTTCATATAAAATTATAAAAGCTGCATTTAGTTGCCCCAGTTAATTAAATGTGCCAAGTTGGCTTCTGCAGCACAGAGTGTGTCACAGCGTATTAGTACTGGGCAGGGGGTTTCCCGAATCTCCCCCTGGTGTACTTCCAGAACACTCCCCAGAAGAGAAGCCGTGATTCGGGTGGAGGCACTGCCAATAAAGTTCAGAGGTGAGATACACCTACATCATCTGGTACATATATACCCTCACTTCACATAATACAGAAGGGGGTGTTACAGTGGAGGCACATGCTGAGATTCTGAAGACACCCTCAGTGAACACCACTCAGCACAGACGCCATGGATAGTATAAGAGAGGAAATGTATTTGTGGTGTGAACAGCAGGCTGCAGACCCAACCCAATGTTTAGGGATCTATGGGGATTCTCAAGGTGTGACCGAGGATGAAGTCATGCAGGTGCTTCACAGGGTTTATGGGATTGAACAGCCTAAAATACTTGGACAGAAACATAGAGATGCTGACAAGACCAGCCTGATATTATGTGAGACACAAGCAAAATTGGATAGAGATTTTCTTCCCTCCATCATAGTTGGGCCAAGTAAACAAAGATGGAACATTGTTATTCCTTTGAAGCCAACACCCCTAGCTACAACACCTCTTATTGCTGAAGTGTCTGATGGAAATATTAGCCAACAAGTATTCTCTGCCACCAGGGAAGAAAATCCTATGCCGTCCTCCTGTACTAGTGAAACTGACAAGGGTCAAAGTGAACTGTTCCTCACTGCAGTACAGCAATTGGTGGAACAGTTAGGAAAGTCACAGCATGATGGGAGCTACAGAAGGCTCAGAATCTTCTCAGGACTAACGCCAGTCCCTGCTGGGGAAGAAACTTATGAAGCTTGGAGGGAGATGGCCTCCCAATACCTGGCAGAATGGCATTGCTCAGAACCCTATAAGAGACAACGGGTAGTGGAAAGCCTGAGAGGTCCAGCTGGAGAATTAATCCAAGCTGTAAGGAGAAGTAATTCCCAAGCCACTGCTCAAGAGTACTTAGCGGCTCTGGACCAGGAATATGGGATAGCAGGGGATTCCACTGATCTTCTATACCAGCTACGACACACTTACCAGGAGTCCGGGGAGAAATTGTCCAGTTATATCTATCGGCTGGACAAGCTTATCCATTTTATCGTATCAAAGAAAGGGATATCCCTAGCAGAAGTGGACAACATGCGTATGCAACAGTTGTTAAGGGGAGCTTTGTCCCTTGACCCAGTAGCAATGAAGATAAGAAATTCTCAACTTGGGAAAACATCACCTACCTTCCTTCAGCTAATCGAGGATGTTAAGCAAGAGGAATCTATAGTCGAGTCCAGAGAAAGGGTGACCAAGAAAGTCAAGGTTGTACAGCCAAAACCTGATGCTGCCCTTCCCGGTGCTGAGCTAATGAAGATTGTGGAGAAACAAGGGGAACAGATTGCCCAGCTGTTGGAGATGCAGAAACAGATCCAGTCCCAGATGCAGAAAGGCCACCTTGCAGAACGACTACCCATGTCAGAAGATATCTCCGCTCGGAGGCAGGGAGAGTGTTTCAATTGTGGAGAAGTTGGGCACTTCGCTAGACAATGTTCACATAGGTGGAGAAAGAGGAGGTCTCCTTCACCATGCCCAAGGAATGGGAAGCCGGCGGAAAACTGAGGGGGAGGACCAGGATACCCCACACTGGCCCTCTAAAGAAAGTGAACATTAACACTGTGGGGAACTCTAACCCAGGATGGAGCCATTTTCCTGAAGGATTGCTAGGCCCTACGCCTCATGTTCCTGCATCGTTGAATGGAAGATCATGTATAGCTTTGCTAGATAGTGGTTCTCAAGTGTCCATTGTGTTTGAGAACTGGTACCGAAAGAATCTGTCTGACTTCCCCATCAAGCCATTATGTGGACTGACTATCTGGGGCTTGAGTGACAAGAGTTATCCCTACCTCGGATACATCACTGTACCATTGAAGTTCCCAAAAGAAATAGCTGGAATAGAAGAGGAGGTAGAGGTGGTTGCACTTGTTTGCCCTAATAGTGAAGGAGAACCTCGAGATGTCCCAGTGATTATTGGAACAAACTCCCACTTGTTTGAGATACTGGCCAAATGGTGCAAAGAGGCAGGAGGGGCAAATTATGGTAAAACTCTTAAAATTCACCCTATGTGTTTGGATGCTTATAAGAAGAAGGAAGAGGGAAAGAGTTCTTCAAAAGATACCAAATTACACATGCAAAGTTTTGATCACTGCTTTGCTGGAAGTGATGCTGGTCAAGAAGACAAACAATGGCTTGTTGAGCAGATGCTGCAAAGAGAGGCTGCCTTCTCCTCAGGGGACTGGGATTTGGGCCAAGCCAAAGGGGTAGAACACCACATCAGGCTGACAGATGACAGGCCTTTCCGAGAACGGTCAAGACGCCTAGCACCTGCTGACTTGGATGATGTTCGAGAACATTTAAGAGAGATGCTCGAGAATAATGTAATTGAGAAATCAGAGAGCCCCTATGCATCCCCTATTGTAGTAGCTAGAAAGAAGAATGGGAAAATACGAATGTGCGTGGATTATCGGACTTTAAACAAGCGCACTATTCCGGACCAGTACACAGTCCCTAAGATAGATGAAGCCCTTGACTGTCTTCAGGGAAGCAAGTGGTTTTCTGTGCTGGACCTACGCAGTGGATACTATCAGATATTGATGAGTCGGAAGGATGCTGACAAAACCGCTTTCATCTGTCCAGTTGGATTCTTTCAGTTTAAAAGAATGCCACAAGGAATAAAAGGAGCCCCAGCCACTTTCCAAAGATACATGGATGAAGTTGTGGGTGACATGAACTTCAGAGAAGTGCTGGTCTACTTGGACGATTTGATAGTATTTGGCCGAACATTAGAAGAGCACAATGAAAGACTCCTCAAGGTGCTGGATCGCTTAATGAAGAAGGGGTTGAAGTTATCTCTTGACAAGTGTAGTTTCTGCCAAGCCAAAGTCAAGTATGTGGGACATATTGTGGACAGGAATGGAATTTCTACAGATCCGGCAAAGATAGAAGCAGTGATAGAGTGGCCTCGACCAACAAAACTGAAGGACTTAAGGTCATTCTTGGGGTTTGGTAACTTCTTTAAACGGTTTGTCCCCAACTACAGTAAACTTGTCAAACCTCTTACAGATCTAACTCGGGGTTACCCAGCTCCAAGAGGCTCTCACCAGAAAGAAAAACCATTGTTCCGGGTAAATGATACCTTTGGTGAAAGGTGGAATGAATCGTGTGAACAAGCATTTGAGGGTTTGAAAAACTGCCTGATTCAAGCACCCGTTCTGGCATATGCTGATCCAGAGTTGCCATATATTCTTCATGTAGATGCTTCCTTCGAGGGACTTGGAGGAGTGCTATACCAAGTGAAAGAAGGAAAGCTGAGACCAGTCTACTACATCAGTCGAGGCCTCTCACCCAGTGAACGAAACTACCCAGTGCACAAGTTGGAGTTCCTGGCCCTTAAGTGGGCAATTGTTGACAAACTTCATGACTATTTATATGGAGTACCATTTGAAGTGCACACAGACAACAATCCTCTTACCTATGTGCAAACCACAGCAAAGCTAGATGCAACGGGGCACAGATGGTTGGCGGCCCTGGCCCTTTACAATTTCACCATAAAGTACAGACCAGGAAAAAGCAATGTAGATGCAGATGCTTTGTCAAGATTACCGGGCAGGTTTGTGGAGTCTCAAGAAGATGAATGGATAGAGGTGCCTGCTCCAGATGTGAAGGGGATGTGCCACGAGGGGCGAGTTGTGGTGCCCCCAGTCAAAGAGTGCCTAACAGCCTTAGGTGCCACAATAGATGCACTACCAAGACAATATTGCTGGTTGAGTCAATTGGAGCTCAGTGATCTTCAAAAGCTGAGTCCATGCCAAGTCAGAGAAGATCAGCAGAATGACTCTTCTATAGCAGCAGTTAGGTGGTCTGTAAAACACAGACAAAGACTCCTCCAGGAGAGTTTAAAAACGGAGGAAGCTGTCTTGCTGAACCGACAGAGGGAGTCCTTGGTGGTAAAGCAGGGGATACTGTTTCGACAAACCAGTCACAAAGATGGGAGAGAGAGGAGCCAGCTTGTATTACCCGAGAAGCACCGTCCCATGGTCCTCCGTGCTTTGCATGATAACCACGGCCACCTGGGAATAGAGAAAACCATGACTTTAATTTCAGATAGATTTTATTGGCCGAAAATGGAGAAAGACATTGAAGCTTATTGTAAATCTTGTGGGAAATGCATACTCCGTAAAGCACTCCCAGAGAAGGCAGCACCGTTAAAGAACATCTCCAGCAATGGCCCCTTGGAGTTAGTCTGCATTGATTTTCTGTCAGTGGAACCAGATGAGAGCAACATTTGTAACATTCTTGTTGTGACAGACCATTACACTCGTTATGCTCAAGCCTACCCAACAAAAGACCAGAGGGCTGTGACGGTGGCCAAAATCCTATGGGAGAAGTTCTTTGTCCATTATGGATTGCCTGCCCGCATTCATTCAGATCAGGGTCGGGACTTTGAGAGCAAGCTCATAAAAGAACTGTGTATTGTGTGCGGGATAAAGAAATCAAGAACTACTCCTTTCCACCCTCAAGGAGATCCCCAGCCAGAAAGGTTCAATCGGACACTTTTGGGCATGATGGGCACTCTGGACACTAATAAAAAGGCACATTGGAGTAGGCACATCAGCCAGTTGGTGCATGCTTACAACTGTACGAAAAACGAGTCCACAGGATACTCACCATATCGCCTAATGTTCGGAAGAGAGGCTAGATTACCAATCGACATCTGTTTTGGAGTAGACACTGCTGACCCTAAAAAAAGGCCCCATTTAAAATATGTACAGCAGCTGAAACAGGAACTAAATGAGGCCTACAGAATAGCTGAAGCTGCTGCATCCAAAGCTGGACAACGAAACAAGCGTTGATTTGATTTACGGGTCAAGGAGCATGTTCTGGAGCCTGGTGATAGGGTTCTACTTCGACACTTGGGCATCCCAGGTAAACACAAGTTAGCCAATCGGTGGAGAAAGGATCCTCATGTTGTGATTGCAAAATTGCCAGACATCCCAGCCTACACGATAAAACCTGAAGGACAGACAGGCCCTATAAAGACCTACCACCGACAGCATTTGCTCCCCCTCAAAGCTGAAACCAGGTTCTGGGAAGAGCAAGAAAAAGATGTGCCTAAAGTGTCCACAAGCAGAAGATCAAAAAGATTCAGAGAGCCTCTCACAGAAGATAATGAGGAAGAAGATGATTGGGGTTATGATGCTCCAGGGCCATCAAGAGAAATTAATTGCATACAAGATATCCCAAGGTTCACTGGGTCTACCGAGGGGGCCCCTATGAGACATCCACAAGTAGAAGAAAGTATACCTATGGTTTCCATACCATATGAAATAGGCATCAACCCAAGGATATCGGGAAGGTTAGATTCCCAGCATCCAGAGGAAGGACTTGAACCAATCAATGACATTGAAAGGGATGTGGTTGTTCCAGATGTGAAGAATACTGAAGGCCCCAGAGGAGTGTCAGGGGGAGAGGAAGGGACCCCAGCAGTTCAAGGTCGGCCTAAAAGGACACCTAGAGCTCCAATGATGCTGACTTATGATAGTCCAGGTCAAATAAGTGAGGTTCCTAGGATGATTCATCCTTGCTGGGTCTACCAGTGGCCTTATGTAACTCCCATATCTATTACGACAGGGCTTGTTGAGTATGACTGTGAAAGTTTATTTAGACAGGATGTCTTAACCCCTATTAATTTTCAGGTTGTGGGACAAGCCGCATCATCTGTTCATTATGGACTTGCCCCACAGGGGGAGTGTGTAACCCCTGGGAGTGCTGCAGTTGGACTTGAGCACCCAGAGGCTACTAATAACTTCTACACAAATAAGGAGAGAGATGGACAATGTCTTTTAACATTCCAGGAAGAGAAACTACACCTCCCAGGAGGCCACTGTAAAAAGGGGGAGGAGCTAAAAACGGATCTGTGTGTGGGAGGACTGGAATCCCCCAGTGCATGAGGGAGAGGAGATCAAAGAGTATCCAGAGAGAGAGACTGTGCTGTGTGAGAAGTCCAGGAGAGGGGACCCTGTACAAGAAGTCACAATATTCTTGATATAGACAGAACTCACAGTTTGAAGAAGGATTCCAGAGCCAGAGGGAGTGCTGTGAAGTGACAGTGAGGAGCACCAGGGAGAGGCTTGCATGCACCTCTGAGGAAGGACACATTGCTAGTCAGCCATCTTGAGTGAGAATCAAGTTCAAGTCTTGTGATCCCCATGTGTGCAGATAAGTAACTGTTATTTAAGTGGGGTTTGGACTGTGTCTGGCCACAAGGGCTGAAGAGTTAGGGATAGATGGGAGGGCAGGTAAATATGCAGCAAGCATCATGCATTTGAACTTATACTCCATGGTATTCCCCTGATGATAAATAAAAGCTGTGGAACTACAAGTCTCAGGATACACCTAAGCAAGGATACAAGCTGAGGAATTACTATTTGTTGCTGCATACAAGTGTACACACTGGGATTGTTCTACTTTACTGCAAAGGATTAACAACTCCTGCAAAGCTGTAAACTGGACAGAGAGTGTTTCCAAGCCATGCTTACATCAATATAGAAGGGCCCCAACTTGCAGTGCACTGCTCCATTTGTGTGGTTGTGTGTGGTATCATTGTGCATGGAAGGTATTGTAGAGTTATAAGTAAATATGCTACATACAGCACATGTGGTTATTCCCATTAGCCAGCACCTGTAAGGTTAGTCTCTGAGATACTGAGTCAGTGTAACAGTGTATGACAAGTGATGTTTATGTCAGAGACTGTTGGAATCATTTAGAGTTATTGTGCTAGCCGATTGTCCACAGTATAAGCTAGGAGCTGGTGTTATGCTTTCATCCCCAATGTCCTATTATTGTATTTTTCCCGTCATTCTGTCATGTCATTCCAATGTATGATTTTCATATAAAATTATAAAAGCTGCATTTAGTTGCCCCAGTTAATTAAATGTGCCAAGTTGGCTTCTGCAGCACAGAGTGTGTCACAGCGTATTAGTACTGGGCAGGGGGTTTCCCGAATCTCCCCCTGGTGTACTTCCAGAACACTCCCCAGAAGAGAAGCCGTGATTCGGGTGGAGGCACTGCCAATAAAGTTCAGAGGTGAGATACACCTACATCATCTGGTACATATATACCCTCACTTCACATAATACAGAAGGGGGTGTTACAGAAGCATGAAATATCTGGCCCAACGTCCCATCGTTGGCCCAGATTACTGGGGAGTGGCGGATCCAGGTGTGACTGTGACACTTTGATGCGTCTTATTGTTTAGTGCAAAATAAAGAAATTCCGGATTGTCCAGGCATTGTGCTACTTATGTCCATACCTCCCAAATGTCCCGATTTTCACGGGACTGTCCCATTTTGGGGGGGTTGGGGTCATGGACAGAAGCTCTAACAGCACTGGCCATGCCCCCAATGGTGGTGAAAATGTGGGCGTGGCCTTGCAGGAGAGCAGTGGGCATAGACCACGCTCCCTGACCAGGAGACCACGCCCTTTAATGACGTGCCCCTCCTCCACTGCCACCAATGTTGAGAGCCATAACACCGGCTCTTGTTAATTATCTGGTTTAATTACTTTCACTTGTAGCGCCCCTCTGTGGAGCCCAGAATCTCCTGACTGCCCCAGTAAGAGGTAATGCTCGGATCACTGGCGTATCTATAATGGGTGCAAGGTGTGTGGCACATACACAGACCGCAAACTGCACCCATTTAATTATACTCACTGGTCCGGTGCTGGAAAAATGTCTAGTTACGGATCTGGTCCAGGCTTCTATTAAGAAAGACGAAGATCCCTCTCCAGAGATACAAAGTCTACAGCAAATACCCCCATCCGAATTCGGCGTAAGCTAGTAAACTAAGCTTGATGAATTGCTGCAGGTGGCAGAATTATGGGGATTGTTATTACAGTATTTTTATTTTTCACAAGGGATCTGAAGCGCCCAATTCTAGAATACAAGAGCAAGCAAGCTACAGTTTAATGGCGTGTACATACGATTCGATGCGTCGGCCATCGATACCAATTCAATGTCGATGGCCACCGGGACCCGGCGGGTGCCGGAATTGAACAAGAGGGAGGGACGGCGCATTGTTGCATAGAGCAGCATGTAACTGCCTTGAACCTTCCAGATGACTTGCCAGTCAAGTCTATTTCTGGGATCCATTCTGCATGGAAGGCAGTTAAAACGCTTCGATTCAGGGTCATTTTCAATTTGATTTTCATTCGATTTTGCTTCAATAAGCAAAATCAAATCCAAAATGACCCTGGATCAAATCGTGTGTATGGGGCATAAGACAATACAGGACAAGTACAGTATATATAATCTTCCCTTTGGGTTGCGGTATTCTGCCCCTGCATGTGGATAGATCTGGGTTGCCTACTGTCCATTTCCCCAGGGGGGCGGGGCTGGAGCTTGATGTCATCCAGCCCTGCCCCGCACGCAGTAAAAGTCGCCATTTGCGGCTCTTCAGGAAGGGGCTAACATAACGCGATTTGAGTCATTTTTGTCCCACCCCATCCCCAAAAACCGTAAATACCGGTATTGTACCGGTGAAGGAGGGGGCTGCGGGGGAAGCCAGCTGAATGCGGAAGGCTTGCCCACCCTTCGGGGGACGGAAGGAGGGAACGAATGACGCTCTGACAATTGGGATTTTGTTGGTCATCGGAATCCCGACTGTTAAAAGTCCAACATTTAGAATCCCGACATCGTGGAGGTCCATGACCCCCATAGAGGGAGAATAAAACCTGTGGTAAGGGTTCATAGCGTTTGCCCTCCTATCAGAGTCCTGGCATCACACCGCACCCAGGAGGGGGATCCGATTTGCGGGAGCCTCCCGGCCACTCTGGAACGGTAGGCAACCCTGGTATAGATGTCGATGGTAAGGGATTGCTACAGCCAGGGGTTAAAGTGACGGGGAACGGGGTGGAACTGAGTTCCACCACCTCTAATGGTGAGGTGAAACGCTTTAACCTCCACATTGGCCCTGCACAGTATTTCTCACAGGAAAGCATTCTAGTTTGTAGGGGGATGCCAAAAACCCTACCACGTGCCCTGTCTCTGCCTAATGGGGGGAGGGGAGGAGAGGGGGGGTAATTAGGTGGCATAGAGAAAGGAGTTCCCCCACCTCTGCATGACCACTTTATGCCCTGGCAACAGCAGTGTTGGAAGGAGATAGCAGAGGCTCCTATGTCTGCTCATGTTTCCCTTTGGTTTGGATTATTCTATGATTAGGATAGCAACAAAGGAGAAAGCAATCAGTAACGTTCAGTATAAGCAGCCTGACATCCCGGAGGTCTTACATCAAGACCATCATTTACAGATTCCTAGATTGAAAGCAACAGAAGATAGAGTTTCTTTGCCCATAGTAATCTATCATATCCTGTAATTCTTGTCCTGCAGGTTAGACATAAAAGCAAAAATATCTGTGCAACAGTTTTCCTATATCTCTGGCACTGATCACTACTTCCACCGCATACACTGACCGTTAGCTTCCGGAGATGGCCGCCAGAGTTGTTGGTGTAGCCACATGCGACGGTAGGGGGGCCAAGTCGGACGGACAGCAGTTCCAATGCGCTAGTGACCGCGCATCATACCCGAGGGGGACATAAACATATCCGATTTGGCCCAAATCAGACTAATGCACAGGTTCTCAAAGTCGGACCTCAGTACCCCACACAGTGCATGATTTGCAGGTAATGAGTGCACCTGTGCACCTGCCAGGTGACCTGGAAACCGTGAACTGCGTGGGGTCCGGAGGACCGAGTTTGAGAACCACTGGATTACTGTATGGGCATCTTTACCAGCCCACATCGTTACTGCATTAAACCAGAACGTGTATCAGCTGCTATTGGATTTAATTGTTTATTGAACCTCTTTGCAGGCTTTAAAAACCCGACCTAATGAACGGAGCCACCATGCACATAGTGAGTGCCACCACGCACACAGTGAGAGCCTTCCGCCTGAACTTCCTGGCTCAATTAAATATCCTGCACACATCAGCAGAAGCTCTTTATAGTATTAGCTTCCCATATTACTGTAGAAGAGACGTCTGTGCTGTCCAGCTGAGGATGCCAGGGTAATGCGGGATACAATGCTGTACATTACGGGGGTCATTCAGGTTCATTCGCTCGCATGCGAATTCGCATACTTGCGAGTGACCCAGATCCCGCCTTGCGAATGGCAGTAAGTCAGATGTTTTACATAACCATCCATTCGCATGCCACTGGGACCCTCCCACATCTTTCGATGGTCGACCATCGAAAGATGTGGAAGGTGCACACATATGTAAGGTTGCTCTGAGATGTATGCCAGGGGGGTATGAGAATGCCCATGAAATGCTAGGCGTTCCCATATGCCAATGGGCCAGCCCCCCGCGCACAAAGAACAGTTTTTCACCATGGGTGCGCACACCCAGCACACAGATGTGCAAACATCGGCCCCACGCGAATTTGCTCCGGCCAATGAACGGACCCGATTAAGGTCCTATGCAGTATACCAATGAAAAAAAAACTATTTTAATTCTAATGACAAATGCTGTGGCTAGGTCAGGATTGCCTACACTCCCGGAATGGCCGAGAGGCTCCTGAAAATCGGGCCCCCCCTCCCGGCCCAAAGAAAGGTGGTCAACCTTCCCGAATACCGGCAGCCCTCCTCGCATATCCCCTGCGGCAGCTGTAATTTCCTGCGATTTGTGGCTTTCGGTGGAGTGGGTGGGGCTAAAGATGCAAATTTCACTGTTTAGCTCCGCCCCCTCCTCCAAAGACCCGCAAATTGCAGGATTTGCAGTACTGGGGGTGGGGCTTGATGACATCTATATCAGGCCCCACCACCCCAAGTGCTGCTGACAGTCTCCTCTCTGGGCTTCTCCTGGAGAGGAGACTTGAAAAGTAGGCAACCCTGGGCTAGGTCCAATCATAAGATACAGTTCTATCAACTCTTATATATTTAGTCAGATCTGTCACTCATCCCCTGTGTGTATATTGTTCCCGCCCAGTGTTATACACAAACCAGCCCCCTCCCCCAGGGAAAAGACCAGTGTTATACATACCACCACCCCCTTGACATCACCTCCCCCCGCCCAGCCAGGGCTACAGTACACGCCCACCATCCACCATGGTGTAGGTGAGTGCCCCCCTTTTCCCCCGGGCCCCCGCGCCCTCCCTCCCGCGATGCACAGCCCCCCACACTCCCTCCCGCGATTTGCAGACCTCCGAGACCCACCCTCCCACGGTTCACGGCGCCCCCCCCTCCCGCGATTCACGGCACCCCCCACCCCGGGCCCCGCCTCCCGTTATTCACGGACCCCCACAACCCCCCCTCCCGCAATTCGCGGACCTCCGAGACCCCCCCTCCCGCGATTTATAGCACACACACCCATGCGCGATTTGCATCCCCCCGTGACCCCCTCTCACGATTCACGTGCCCCGCTCCCGCAATTCACGGACCCCCGCGACCCCCCCTTCCTGCATCAGCGCCACAACTTTTATCAACGTCTTGCCCACATACCACTATTATACAGCCTCCTGCTCTCATGCACCCTCACTCCCTCCCAGTGGGAGGAGACGCTCACCCACTGCCGGGAGCTGCATACTGTCCCCCACCCTCCTCCAGTTCTAGGGATGCCCATCGACCATCAATGATTTAAAAAATCGATGGTTTATGGCCGATGTTGAATACTTTTGCCATCGATGTGGGAGGACCAGATGGTTTCCCTACATTGATAGCAAATGCGAAACAATCAAGTTTCAAATTTTTTTAAGGTGCCGGGACACGGAGCATAGCTCCGCCCCCCACACCCGGAAGTCCCGCCACCGAGTTCTGATTGACCCACGGCCTATTGATGGTTATCCAAGTAATATTTTACTACTATCAATGGCAGGGTGCAAAATCGCCATCAATGCCAATCATCGATGGTGTCTGCACCAATGGCCATCCCTACTCTGCAAAAGCCAAAAACCTTTACTACCCCTCATGCCCACACACCTCTATCACTGCCCTGCCTCCTGTTCTCCTGCCCCGTAACTTCCGCCAGTGGGAACCTGCTCACCCTGTGTTGCCCACATTCCCCCCTGCTTTACCACCCAGCCTCCTGCTCTCATGCACCCTAACTCCCACCCAGTAGGAGGAGACACTGACTCAGGGGCACCGTCCTGTACTCCTGTGCTGCCACGCTGGACCCTCACCCACTGGCAGAAGCTGCACAGTGTCCCACACCCTCCTCTTTAGTTCCCCTTATGCCCACACACCCCTATCACCACCCAGCCTCCCCTGCTCTCATGCACCCTAACTCCCACCCAGTAGGAGGAGACACTGACTCAGGGGAATCTCTCTCTCTGCAATTGGGACCCAACCCAGCAGACCCAACTCAGGTAAAAAGTACCCCCTTCCCCCCCTTTCGACACCATTTGCTGCAAAGGCCGTTGGGAGAAGGAGGACGCTGATGACGCCCTCCCTCCCAACGGCTGGGGAACGCCAGTGTTTTCTGGGGTACTACCAGAAAACGCTAGGTTACTTCCCCCAAACACCAGCAGGTTGTCAATCACCCTACCAGCAGTCAGAGAACGCTGCCCATCGCGGACTGCTTTCGTACAGACGGCTCGAGCATGCGCACAGTGTACCGTGCACATGCGCAGTCATCCAATAATTGCTCGTGCTGTGAATTAGCAGCACAGCAAAAAGAATCAGGCCCAATGTCACATGCAGCAATTACAAAGGGAAAGATGGCGGTGTGCGCCTGTATAGGCAGCCAAAACAACAACTGAACCTGAATTAGGCCTAATATCCCCAGTTCACATTATGGTATACAGTGTCCCCAGTTCATATTATACCACATGGTATTGCCTCCATTTAATTTTGTGCCACATTACAGTGGCCCAGTGCTTACATATGTAACATTATACTGCCTCCAGATTACAATGAGCACATCAGATTGTGGACCAGATTCTCTAAGCTTCAAAAGTGAAAATAGAGAGTGATAAACAGCCAGCCAATCAGCTCCTGTCTGTCATGTCACAGGCTGGGTTTGAAAAATAACAGGTAGGAGCTGATTGGCTGGCTGTTTATCACAGGGTTGCCGACCTTCTTATTCTCCTCTCCGGGTTTCTTTACCAGAGGAGTTTCGAAATGCGTTGGGGGAGGACAAGGTGGACTGCTGTACTGACCCGAGTGACCAGCTGCCAGGGACGCCTGTTGGTTGACAACATCTGCTTGTTTGTCTACTGCACTTTGGGTAGACCACACCACTCGAAATAACGATTGGTGGTGACGTGAACGCTCCCCAATATGTGAATACCAGTCTGCCCTAAAAAGTAGACTTTCTGGCACGGTACGAGTCACAACCTATGGATCTTATCCTATACTTATAATATTGGTTTTAACTGTGTTACACTATTATTGTTCTCTCTCTCTTTGTTTTAGGTAATACCGACGAGAGTACCAAAGAGAATTATTGTTAGACTGATTTTTGTTAGCGAAGAGTAAAAAAAATAATTCAATGGCGAGCGACCATCGGAGGATGGAACTCAATCGCTTGCATTCAAGTGAGTGGTTTCAGGTGGTGGAGGGGTGGGAGTGCATTTGGGGGGGTGGCGGGTGGCATTTACCCGCTGGCTAAGCTACAAATATACGCAGCGTCGCAAGCAGCTCTGAATCAGACCCAAAGCGTTCAGCCGCACAAACCTGCAAAATGAGCGACGGTATTTTCTGCCTCCCCCATAACTCACCAACTGAACCAGTTAAATCCTCGGCTTCCCCATCCCAGATTCAGGCAACGTCTCACAAAATATGAACATAATTCTGAAACAATACATGATCCGTTCAAAGGCAAAGCATAATTATAATCCACTCAATGCAATTTAGTTAACTGCCTTAATGTAAAACAGAATGAGATATGCTTGTGTAATTCTGCCATTCCAGCTATAGATTGCTGCGCTGTACAAACTGCACGATGGGGCCCAGAGACATTCATATCCACAATGAGTTATAAGGCTCCGGAGGAGCGCGGCTCCGTAAGTGATGGTATGGAGGGATTATACGGCGCAAGGAGAGATTGGTTTTATTTACCGCTGCTTTGTGTTTTATGACCGACTGCTGGGAGTTTATCCTGCCATAGGAGCAGTTACCATTGATCTAAGGAGGAAACAAACGCTCCTCGCAAGTCAACGGGGTAATACTAAAGCTCCGGAGGGGTTGCTGATAGCGACCAATAAGAAAGCAGCTATCATTTGTCAGGCATAGTCTAGAGGCTGATAGCTTGAATCTCATTGGTTGTTAGTTTGTTTGTTTTTTAAATATAACTGGTTCCATATTGAACAAAGAAAAATATGAAAACAGCGCTAACGGGACGGATATTATATTAGTGCAACAATGACGGTAAACATTATACAGATCCACTGGCCGGGTCCATACTGATTACAGATGAATCTGTCAGATATAAAAATATTCTATGATACCTGTAAAGCACTGAATATGTGCTCGTTAGAACAGAAAACATGTATAAACATAACTAGTTAAAAGCTCGTCAAAACGACGGCTTCTGTAATGTACTTTCACTTTGAGCTGTGACAGTTTTTACTTTCACTTTGAGCTGTGACAGTTTTTAGCCCACAAACTCTCCAACCCTCCCCCAGTCCCTATCTGCTCCTTCCTCCAATCTCTGTCTTCACAGCTCCCTCTCTCCATATCCAACAAGTCTGAAACAGAGCAGTGTCCCTGCAACAATTGCTTTCACTTTCGGTTATGACATCTTTTAGCGCACAAGGGGGAAATTTGGTCCGTCGAGTGGCCTCTAGTGGTTTGCGACCATCAAATAATTTTTCTCTTCATTAGGTTGACACTATGACACTATTAGTCAACAGACATTAAGTCGACACATGAAAAAGGTTGACATGCATTAGATCAGCGGTGGCCAACCCGCGGCTCGGCCGCTTGTAATGTGCGGCTCTGTAGGGACGTGCCCCGATGTTGGGACAGCTCCCCTGCTCCCAGCACCGGAGCAGGGACAGGGAGAGACAGAGCTGTGTCCCCTGGTGCAGAGATCAGCTGTCTGATGCCTGCGCCGCTAATGAAGCGGGGAGCGGCGAAGCGGAGGTGGATGGAGCGGGGTTTTGAATTTGGCGCCAATTCGGCTGCCAATTCAAAACGCCGCTCGCGGTGGTTTGAACCTCCCGCCGTCCGGAAGCCAATCAGGGCTCCCGAATCGGCGGCCAATAGGAAACAGCTCGCCGCGCCGTACTCCGCCCCGGCGTCTGACATCAGATGCCACCGGGAGGGCGAAGAAGAAGACGACGCCATGCCGGCGGAGCGCAGGAGTGCTCCTGAAGAAGCGAGAAGACGCTGGAGGGAAGAAGAGGTCCGGCGGCCGCTGAAGAGGCCAGAAGACGCCGGATCAAGACAGAAGATATCCGGCGCCTTCTGCAAGAAGAAAACAAGTGGCGCCGCTGGCCAGAAGAAAGAAGATGGCGGCCGGAGAGGCCAGCGGGGGTGGGATGCAATAGAGCTGACGAAGCTCTCCTCCGCGGCCTCTCCCAACACCAGGTAGGGGCCTTTGGCCACCTTCCCCCCATCCACCCTAGACCACCGAGTGTCGGGCACTAGGCCCGTGGGCACATTCAGGCCCTTCCGGCCTGTGGGCGCATTAGTCGGGCTTTCTTGGCCCGTGGCTCATTTGTTTGTTGGGCCCTCCTGGCCCCTCAGAGAATAGGTGGGCCCTTTAGTTAGGAAGCTGGGCCCTCCAGCATATGTTATTTGGCACTGTGCGGGCATATGATATTTGGTACTGTGGGTGTATATCTGGCACTGTGGGGCGTATATGTGTGTGGCACTGGGGGCATACCTAGCACTGTGGGGGGGGCATATCTGGCACTGGGGGCATAAAGTTTTGGTATGTAGCCACTCCCCCTTGTGTCATATGACCACGCTCCTGGCCACTCCCCTGTCCACGCCCCTTTTGGCGCGCGCGCCTTTGGCGCGCATGATGTTGGCTCTTTGGCTTGACTGCCGATATTTTTCGGCTCTTTACCTCTGACCAGTTGGCCACCCCTGCATTAGATCAAAATGGTCAAAAGTTTGACACAAGCAAAAGGTCAACATGAAAAAAGTCGACAAGGCAAAAGGTCAACATGACTTTTTTACTGCTTTTTTGTGTCTGTGTCAACATAGGTCAACATGGATGCTTTATACACATGTTGACCTTTGTCATGTGTCGAACAAATGACGGCATACCCCTTCTAGTGACTGGCACATTGCTGATTTCCTTGGTCCGTAGTGTACAAGATATAACATTGGGAGTTATGGAGGATTTGCTGATCTACCTGAATCCGCCATTAGATAACGTAACCGGGGTAACATTACAGTCTGCGCCCCCTAACCACACCCTACTTATGCGGCCAATCAGGCTGAGCGCCGCGATAAAGAGGCGCAGTTATAATGTATCCCAGAATCTGCACAGAGGCTTCTTCATCTCCATTAATTGTAGCACAGAAATTACTTTGCATTTCAATTTCATTTTTATCTCCGAGAGCGAACCTGTAGCGGCGGTTGGCGTAGATGCTAGAACAGGCGGTACGTGCCGGAAGAGATGGGGGAGACCCGCCGCCTCTCAGAGCCCATCATTCATCTGTTGTCTAAACCAATCATTCATCTTAATTTGGTGCGATCTCGCCGTGACCCCGCTTTGCATAATGCAGAGGAGGAACATTAAGTGACCCGGGCGCACTGCATCTTCCGCGCTCTTTCCAACATTTATTTCATCATTTCAGACATTTAATAGCTTCTGAAATTGATGTTTAATCAATACTTTGTCAAATATGAAGGAACAGGCGCTCAATACGGCTTTCACTGATTGTGGCCACATAACAATGAAATAAGCCGCAATTGATTCCAATCTGAAGATTCGCCTTAAAGCGTAATTATCCTGGCAGTATTAATGTGCGGAATCTGCTGCTACGGACACTAATACCGGGGTAATGAATGGGGGAAATAATGGGAAACTATCGTCATGCGCAGATAAAGTCATTCACAGAATTAATCTGTTACATATCTTAAAAGATCCAGTGACAGTTCCGTAACTTGTCGGGAGAACACAAGGCCTTATTCAGGCTCGGCTGCGCATCTTCGGATACGAGCGATGTGGGTTCAGTATGATTTCCCAAAAATTCAAAATACCAACGGTCAAAATGCTGACAAACATTGGCAGACAGTGTAAATACCGACATGTTCAAACAACTGACATTCATTATGCCCACATGGTCAAAAAGACGACACGGACAAAATGCAGACATGTAACATGTGGACATGTCAAAAAGTCAACTTGTTGTGTCTATATTGACATGGGTCGACATGTGCACCATATAAGTGTACCGATGCGCTCGCCATGATTCGGGCGCGGTGCCCCGCACGCGGCGCTCGGCACACCATTATAATCTAACTCTAAGCTCACTTGGATCGTGAAGTAAGACCAAGTCGGTTTCTAAGAAAAAATTATGAAAAACCCATGTCGACTTTTTGACATGTTGACATTTGAATGTGTCGGCATTTGTACCATGTCGGCATAATGAATGTCTGCATGTTGAAAGTACCGGTATTTTGACTGTCTGCCAATGGTTGTCAGTAAATAGACGGCATCCTGTGTGAGTACGCATTCTGCAGTACAGATCTCCCGAGTGATTCCTCTGTCGTCCTGCACGAACCGATGATGAAGGACATCGCTTCCGACCTGCAGGAGCATGCATCATTATCGTTAACGATGGTCGTTATTGTGCATATGGTGTAATATAGGGCCTGATTCTGCTGGGATACGGTCATTGGGTCACCCACAAGTTGTTGGACAGTCATTAGGTCGACATGTGTCTAGGTCGACATGCATAAAGGTCGACATGAGTCTAGGTTGACATGGGTTAGGTCGACAGGGTCATTAGGTCGACATGGGTTAGGTCAACAGTCAAAAGGTCGGCATGGGGTTTTTCACTGTTTTTTGAGCCGACGTGCCGACAGGTGGTATTTCATGCCCTACCATCCACTAGGGTGCGGTGGGAGAATAAAATAGTGTGCCGGGCGCAGTGCACTTTAACCTGTGTCCAGGCCGACTGTACCGACATTCGGGTAAAAAAAAAAGGTGAAAAGCCCCATGTCGACTTTTTGACTGTCGTCCTAACCCATGTCGACCTAATGACCCTGTCGACCTTATGACCATGTTGACCTAACCAAGGTCGACCTAGACTCATGTCAACCTTCATCCATGTCGACCTAGACAAATGTCGACCTAATGACTGTCTACCAACTTCCTGGTGACCAACTGATACACACCCATCCTGCTTTGGTCAGTAAACAGCGAAAATCGGCGGAGGGGATGTCGGCAGTGAGATACCGACACCAGCATCCTACTGGAGGGAATCCTGGCGGGGTCAGATAAGTAAATTTACCTTCCCCCTGCCCCCCCCCCCATAATTCTAACCCTCCCCACAGCCTTACAGTACCCCCCTCATAGCCTAACTGAAACTGCCCCCCCACACCCATCCTATCTCTCCATATACTCCAAATACTGTCCCCCTGTTTTTGGAGCGGTACCAACCCCTACTTATTGCTCTGATACTCAGGTCCCATAATTACAGCAATTCTAGAGACAGGAATCAGAGAAACCAGCTTACGGATGAATACAATGAATATGATCTGGGTTATGGGGAGTGTGGAGGCTGTTCTACCACCGACACCTTTATATCACACGGTTCTACATGGTCAGGAATGCAGTGTAACATAAAGCTGCAATCACTATATATAGGGCCCTGTAAACTCGGCTTCATTAACACATCGCCCGACCTGAGCGCAAACTAAGTGCCTGATTCCGATGTGCCGGTAACCAGCGAAGCATGTACCCGCAGCAGGAGAAATCATTCCATGGTCAGCGACTATCGCATGATTTCTCCTGGGCTCGCAAATATAAGTCATTGGAGACTGACTTCAGGGCCGGTGCAAGGCACCGGAGCGCCCCAGGCGAGTCGGGGTGGGGTGTGTGTGTGTGTGTGTGGGGGGTACCTGTTGCGCCTTCTGGGGAGGAAGGGGTGTCTATTCCGGGATCTGACAGGAGCCTGCGCGGGTACCTGTCCTGGGACGCTTTGTGTATAAACCTGGCGGCGGCGGGGGTCCCTGCAGTGAATAATAAATAACTAGCTCTATCCGGCGGTCGGGCGGGAAGTGCATCTGTTTTGAAAACACTGGCCGCACGCTGATTGGCTGAATCAGCGTGCGGCCAGTGTTTTCAAAATAGAAGCGCTTCCCGCGCCGCCGCATAGTGCTAGTTATTTATTATTCACTGCAGGGA
Organism: Crinia signifera; assembly: GCF_055691185.1. NCBI lineage: Eukaryota > Metazoa > Chordata > Amphibia > Anura > Myobatrachidae > Crinia > Crinia signifera. The sequence continues at coordinate 172,251,164 of NC_139224.1, read as the reverse complement.
CCCCCGCCGCCGCCAGGTTTATACACAAAGAGTCGCAGCACAGGTACCCGCGCAGGCTCCTGTCAGATTCCGGAATAGACACCCCTTCCTCCCCAGACGGCACAACAGGTACCCCGTGGCATGGGGGGCGAAATGCCGCCCTCCAGTGGCCGGCGCCCTAGGCAAATGCCTAGACTTGCCTAGTGGTGGCGCCGGCCCTGACTGATTTACATTAGCGGGCACCGCAATGAAGACAGGGTGGGCGGCTGACATCATGTCGCCCCCGGCACCATGCGCCACGGGTGCATTTACATGAAACGCTGGGCGTTCCCACTTGGTAGCGCCGCCCCTGTCACTCAGGCGGATAGGAGGTCTGTCTCGGGCAGGGTATGGGGGAACGACGGCCGGGTGAGAAAAGCGATATACGGGTGCCTGTGCAATTTACTAAACGCATTTTTTTTTATTGTTTTTTTATTTATTAGTATAAAGTTAAAATACATATTGCAAATACATTTACATCCGTGAGCAGTATATAAATTCATATTTTACAATTATAAGTATAGTATATAGATATATTACATGTACATATTTTACATATTATGCATAAACCAAGTAATAGTAGTAGGTGTTGTATCAATTCATAGGCTCAAGTAGTGAATCTTTCATAAATAGTATACCATATATCCCTCTATGGCAGGCATGTCCAAAGTCAGGCCCGGGGGCCAATTGCGGCACGTGCTGTCATTTCAAGCGGCCCGCAGCCTCCAGCTGGAAGCGGGCACAGCATCAGATGTGGATAGCACAGCACAGGACACTAAAGGTGGGGCCCCGGCGAGCGCGTCTTTACCTTGCTGTCTGCTGCAGTGAGGAGGTGCCGGCCACCACAGTCAGATGTGATTGGCGTCCTACCCCTGCTGCTGCAATCGTATATCACCCTACTCCACAATCACAGTGACAGCAGTGTTTGGGGAGGGGGGCAGCAACGGGGAAGTTTGCTCCCGTAACATGCAGAGCGGAGGAGGGCAGCAGCGGGAGTCCAAGCATCCCCTGTCCTTGCAGTGCCTGCTTTGCCTCTCCTTCCTCTGGCTCACACAAGGGACTGGGAAACATACAGAGAAGGGAGGGGGCAGAATGGGGGACATACAGTGAAGGCGGGTCAGGCTCGGGAACATATAGTGAATGGAGGCAGTGATGCCCATTCAGAGAAGTGGAAGCAGGGGCAAGCTGGGGGACATACAGTGAATGGGGGCAGAGTGGGGTACATACAGTGAATGGAGGCAGTGATGGCCATTCAGAGAAGGGGGAGCAGGGGCAGGCTGGGGGACATACAGTGAATGGGGGCAGAGTGGGGTACATAGTGAATGGGGGCCATACAGTGAATGGGATTCATACAGTGAAGGAGGGTCAGTGAATGGGTGAAGAGTGGGGAACATACAGTGAATGGGGGACATACAGTGAAGGAGGGGCAGGCTGGGGGACATACAGCGAATGGGGGCATGCTGGGGGAAATTCAGTGAAGGGGCAGGCTGGGGGACATAGAGTGAATGGGGGCAGAGTGGGGGACCATTCTGATGTGATTAATGATTCAAAGAATGTCAGGTTGAATGGTCGGCCCCCACACATTTACACTTCACCAAATCTGGCCCTCGTCGCAAAAAGTTTGGACACCCCTGCTCTATGGCCATCTTTTCCTTCCTTCCCCCTTTCCCTTCTTCTCCCTTCCTCCCTCTCCCATTATCGACCTTTCTGTTTGAAGAGAACTCGTTTTGTCACAAACATGTGACTTTTTTATTCACCTATAGTAGGTGCCCCCCTGCGGCGCAGCATGGTTTTTGCCTATTTAAGAAAGAATTTGCTTTTGTGATCAAGTCTGAATCGGACTCTAGTTCAGCGGCCCACTGTGACAATGAGGAAGATGAAGTCAGCCTAGAACGCGTCTGTTGCTCCGGTTGGTCCCAGAGGTTCTCAATGGCGCGAACATCTGGACTCAGATCTGGCCTGTCCTGGTCCAATGGAGGGAGGACAGCGTTATGGAGGACATGTCTATACTTCTCAGAGATAAGTGCCCATGCATGACTACTAGTGGACCAACGCCAAACCAGCAGAAACAGCCCCACAGCATAACGCCACCTAAGCCCCACAGCATAATGGCCTAAGTGTGGGAGGTGTGGCTGCCCAGTTTTTGCGTCAATCGTAATCTTTGGGATTTAAGGTTTAGGAGCAGTTGCCTGCTCATTATGGGGGTAATTCAGACCTGATTGCACAGCTGCAAGTTTTCAGCGGCCAGCGTTCAGTTTAGAATCTGCCCCGCTTTGCAAATGAATATGCTTGCTGTGGGAATGGTTGTTGGTAGCCAAGAGAATATTCTTCTCACACTCCTACTTCTGATTGGGCCGCTTACGATGATCCCCTGAGCTACTAAGTTATTTCTAGCCATATTATTAGCAAATGTATTTATTTATTAACAGTTACTTATATAGCGCACACAGATTCCGCAGCGCTGTACAGAGAATATTAGAACATTCACATCAATCCCTGCCCCAGTGGAGCTTACAATCTATATTCCCTACCACATGTACACGCACACACATTCATTCTAGGGTTATTTTTGTTAGGAGCAAAATAACCAACCAGTATAATCAGTGCGGTGCCCTCTACCTGTTTTATACATTCACAGTATGCAATGAGGATATGTATCATTGTGCAATTATTTTGGTTTTATATAGAACATATTGAAGTACGTTTGAATTATGTTTCCCAGCCTGTATCTGAGCGCTTGATTTTTTGCTTCATATGTAACAGTTGATATTTTTCAGTATATGACCTTTGCGTGAGCTCCAGTATAAAAAGTAAAGATGAAATTGTTACCTAGGTAAAATGTCTAGAAAAGAAAGTGCTGTGGATAAATGTGTTAGGGAAATAAAGCGCTGGGGATAAATGTGTTAGGGAAATAAAGCGCTGGGGATAAATGTGTTGGGGAATTAAAGCGCTGGGGATAAATGTGTTGCGGAAATGAAGCGCTGGGGATAAATGTGTTAGGGAAATAAAGCACTGGGGATAAATGTGTTGTGGAAATAAAGCACTGGGGATAAATGTGTTGTGGAAATAAAGCACTGGGGATAAATGTGTTGGGGAAATAAAGTTCCGGGGATAAATGTGTTGGGGAAATAAAGCACTGGGGATAAATGTGTTGTGGAAATAAAGCACTGGGGATAAATGTGTTGGGGAAATAAAGTGCCGGGGATAAATGTGTTGGGGAAATAAAGCGCTGGGAATAAATGTGTTGGGGAAATAAAGTGCTGGGAATAAATGTGTTGGGGAAATAAAGCGCTGAGGATAAATGTGTTGGGGAAATAAAGCGCTGGGGATAAATGTGTTGTGGAAATAAAGCACTGGGGATAAATGTGTTTGGGAAATAAAGTGCTGGGGATAAATGTGTTGGGGAAATAAAGCGCTGGGAATAAATGTGTTGGGGAAATAAAGCGCTGGGGATAAATGTGTTGGGGAAATTAAGCTGGGAATAAATGTGCTGGGGAAATAAAGTGCTGGGAATAAATGTGTTGGGGAAATAAAGTGCTGGGAATAAATGTGTTGGGGAAATAAAGCGCTGGGGATAAATGTGTTGGGGAAATAAAGCGCTGGGGATAAATGTGTTGTGGAAATAAAGTGCTGGGAATAAATGTGTTGGGGAAATAAAGCGCTGGGAATAAATGTGTTGGGGAAATAAAGCGCTGGGAATAAATGTGTTGGGGAAATAAAGTGCTGGGAATAAATGTGTTGGGGAAATTCAAGCGCTGGGGATAAATGTGTTGGGGAAATAAAGTGCTGGGGATAAATGTGTTGGGGAAATAAAGCGCTGGGAATAAATGTGTTGGGGAAATAAAGCGCTGGGGATAAATGTGTTGGGGAAATAAAGCGCCGGGGATAAATGTGTTGGGGAAATAAAGCGCCGGGGATAAATGTGTTGGGGAAATAAAGCACTGGGGATAAATGTGTTGTGGAAATAAAGCACTGGGGATAAATGTGTTGGGGAAATAAAGTGCCGGGGATAAATGTGTTGGGGAAATAAAGCGCTGGGAATAAATGTGTTGGGGAAATAAAGTGCTGGGAATAAATGTGTTGGGGAAATAAAGCGCTGAGGATAAATGTGTTGGGGAAATAAAGCGCTGGGGATAAATGTGTTGTGGAAATAAAGCACTGGGGATAAATGTGTTTGGGAAATAAAGTGCTGGGGATAAATGTGTTGGGGAAATAAAGCGCTGGGAATAAATGTGTTGGGGAAATAAAGCGCTGGGGATAAATGTGTTGGGGAAATTAAGCTGGGAATAAATGTGCTGGGGAAATAAAGCGCTGGGAATAAATGTGTTGGGGAAATAAAGTGCTGGGAATAAATGTGTTGGGGAAATAAAGCGCTGGGGATAAATGTGTTGGGGAAATAAAGCGCTGGGGATAAATGTGTTGGGGAAATAAAGTGCTGGGAATAAATGTGTTGGGGAAATAAAGCGCTGGGAATAAATGTGTTGGGGAAATAAAGCGCTGGGAATAAATGTGTTGGGGAAATAAAGTGCTGGGAATAAATGTGTTGGGGAAATTCAAGCGCTGGGGATAAATGTGTTGGGGAAATAAAGCGCTGGGGATAAATGTGTTGGGGAAATAAAGCGCTGGGAATAAATGTGTTGGGGAAATAAAGCGCTGGGGATAAATGTGTTGGGGAAATAAAGCGCTGGGGATAAATGTGTTGGGGAAATAAAGCGCTGGGGATAAATGTGTTGGGGAAATAAAGCGCTGGGGATAAATGTGTTGGGGAAATAAAGCGCTGGGAATAAATGTGTTGGGGAAATAAAGCGCTGGGGATAAATGTGTTGGGGAAATAAAGCGCTGGGGATAAATGTGTTGGGGAAATAAAGTGCCGGGGATAAATGTGTTGGGGAAATAAAGCACTGGGGATAAATGTGTTGTGGAAATAAAGCACTGGGGATAAATGTGTTGGGGAAATAAAGTGCCGGGGATAAATGTGTTGGGGAAATAAAGCGCTGGGAATAAATGTGTTGGGGAAATAAAGTGCTGGGAATAAATGTGTTGGGGAAATAAAGCGCTGAGGATAAATGTGTTGGGGAAATAAAGCGCTGGGGATAAATGTGTTGTGGAAATAAAGCACTGGGGATAAATGTGTTTGGGAAATAAAGTGCTGGGGATAAATGTGTTGGGGAAATAAAGCGCTGGGAATAAATGTGTTGGGGAAATAAAGCGCTGGGGATAAATGTGTTGGGAGAATTAAGCTGGGAATAAATGTGCTGGGGAAATTCAAGCGCTGGGGATAAATGTGTTGGGGAAATAAAGCGCTGGGGATAAATGTGTTGGGGAAATAAAGCGCTGGGAATAAATGTGTTGGGGAAATAAAGCGCTGGGGATAAATGTGTTGGGGAAATAAAGCGCTGGGGATAAATGTGTTGGGGAAATAAAGCGCTGGGGATAAATGTGTTGGGGAAATAAAGCGCTGGGGATAAATGTGTTAGGGAAATAAAGTGCTGGGGATAAATATCCGAGACTGCGGCCATGATGGCTATGCGAGGGACATGGTGCAGTCAGAGGCGTGATACCACACTTGCATCATAATGCAGTACATAGTGAATTGGCTCCCTGGCGTTTCAGGCCAATAGGCAAGCATGTGCACCTGCCAGGGGTATAACTAGAATTTTGTGGGCCTCATAGCAAAATTTGAAAGGGCTCCCCTATCTTTTGTCACATGTTACTTTCTGTAAGCTCTGCAGAACATGCTACTTCCCATAAGCTCTGCAGGACATGCTACTTTCCGTAAGCTGTGCAGGACATACTACTTTCCGTAAGCTCTGCAGGACATACTACTTTCCGTAAGCTTTGCAGGACCTGCTACTTTCCATAAACTCTGCAGGACCTGCTACTTTCCATAAGTTCTGCAGAACATGCTACTTCCCATAAGCTCTGCAGAACATGCTACTTCCCATAAGCTCTGCAGGACATGCTACTTTCTGTAAGCTCTGCAGGAACTGCTACTTTCCGTAAGCTCTGCAGGACATGCTACTTTCTGTAAGCTCTGCAGGAACTGCTACTTTCCGTAAGCTCTGCAGGACATGCTACTTCCCATAAGCTCTGCAGGACATGCTACTTTCCGTAAGCTCTGCAGGACCAGCTAGTTTCCATAAGCTCTGCAGGTCATGTTGCTTTCTGTAAGCTCTGCAGGACATGCTACTTTCCATAAGCTCTGCAGGACCTGCTACTTTCCATAAGCTTTGCAGGACAAGCTACTTCCCATAAACTCTGCAGGACCTGCTACTTTCCGTAAGCTCTGCAGAACATGCTACTTCCCATAAACTATGCAGAACCTGCTACTTCCCATAAGCTCTGCAGAACATGCTACTTTCCGTAAGCTCTGCAGGACCTGCTACTTCCCGTATGCTCTGGAGGACATGCTACTTTCCGTAAGCTCTGCAGGACCTGTTACTTCCTGTAAGCTCTGCAGGACATGCTACTTCCCATAAGCTCTGCAGGACCTGCTACTTCCCATAAGCTCTGCAGGACCTGCTGCTTTCTGTAAGCTCTGCAGGACATGTTACTTTCCGTAAGCTCTGCAGGACCTGCTGCTTTCCGTAAGATCTGCAGGACCTGCTACTTCCCATAAGCTCTGCAGGACCTACTGCTTTCCATAAGTTCTGCAGGACCTGCTACATTCTGTAAGCTCTGCAGGACCTGCTACTTTCCGTAAGATCTGCAGGACCTGCTGCTTTCCGTAAGCTCTGCAGGACCTGCTACTTTCCATAAGCTCTGCAGAACATGCTACTTCCCATAAGCTCTGCAGGACCTACTGCTTTCCATAAGTTCTGCAGGACCTGCTACATTCTGTAAGCTCTGCAGGACCTGCTACTTTCCGTAAGATCTGCAGGACCTGCTGCTTTCCATAAGCTCTGCAGGACATGCTACTTTCCGTAAGCTCTGCAGGACATGCTACTTTCCATAAGCTCTGCAGGTCATGTTGCTTTCCGTAAGCTCTGCAGAACCTGCTACTTTCCATAAGCTCTCGAGGACCTGCTACTTTCCATAAACTCTGCAGGACCTGCAACTTTCCGTAAGCTCTGCAGAACCTGCTACTTTCCGTAAGCTCTGCAGGACCTGTTACTTCCTGTAAGCTCTGCAGGACATGCTACTTCCCATAAGCTCTGCAGGACAAGCTACTTCCCATAAACTCTGCTGGACCTGCAACTTTCCGTAAGCTCTGCAGAACCTGCTACTTTCCGTAAGCTCTGCAGGACCTGTTACTTCCTGTAAGCTCTGCAGGACATGCTACTTCCCATAAGCTCTGCAGGACCTGCTACTTTCCGTAAGCTCTGCAGGACATGCTACTTCCTGTAAGCTTTGCAGGTCATGTTGCTTTCTGTAAGCTCTGCAGGACATGCTACTTTCCATAAGCTCTGCAGGACCTGCTACTTTCCATAAGCTTTGCAGGACAAGCTACTTCCCATAAACTCTGCAGGACCTGCTACTTTCCGTAAGCTCTGCAGAACATGCTACTTCCCATAAACTATGCAGAACCTGCTACTTCCCATAAGCTCTGCAGAACATGCTACTTTCCGTAAGCTCTGCAGGACCTGCTACTTCCCGTATGCTCTGGAGGACATGCTACTTTCCGTAAGCTCTGCAGGACCTGTTACTTCCTGTAAGCTCTGCAGGACATGCTACTTCCCATAAGCTCTGCAGGACCTGCTACTTCCCGTAAGCTCTGCAGGACCTGCTGCTTTCTGTAAGCTCTGCAGGACATGTTACTTTCCGTAAGCTCTGCAGGACCTGCTGCTTTCCGTAAGATCTGCAGGACCTGCTACTTCCCATAAGCTCTGCAGGACCTACTGCTTTCCATAAGTTCTGCAGGACCTGCTACATTCTGTAAGCTCTGCAGGACCTGCTACTTTCCGTAAGATCTGAAGGACCTGCTGCTTTCCGTAAGCTCTGCAGGACCTGCTACTTTCCATAAGCTCTGCAGAACATGCTACTTCCCATAAGCTCTGCAGGACCTACTGCTTTCCATAAGTTCTGCAGGACCTGCTACATTCTGTAAGCTCTGCAGGACCTGCTACTTTCCGTAAGATCTGCAGGACCTGCTGCTTTCCATAAGCTCTGCAGGACATGCTACTTTCCGTAAGCTCTGCAGGACATGCTACTTTCCATAAGCTCTGCAGGTCATGTTGCTTTCCGTAAGCTCTGCAGAACCTGCTACTTTCCATAAACTCTGCAGGACATGCTACTTCCCATAAGCTTTGCAGAACATGCTACTTCTCATAAGCTCTGCAGGACATACTAATTCCCGTAAGCTCTGCAGGACATGCTACTTTCCGTAAGCTCTGCAGGACCTGCTACTTTCCATAAGCTCTGCAGGACATGCTACTTACCATAAGCTTTGCAGGACATGCTACTTCTCATAAGCTCTGCAGGACATGCTACTTCCCATAAGCTCTGCAGGACATGCTACTTCCCATAAGCTCTGCAGGACATGCTACTTTCCATAAGCTCTGCAGAACCTGTTACTTCCCATAAGCTCTGCAGGACCTGCTAGTTTACATAAGCTCTGCAGGACATGCTAATTTCCGTAAGCTATGCAGGACATGCTACTTTCAAAAAGTTCTGCAGGACCTACTACTTTCCGTAAGCTCTGCAGGACATACTACTTCCCGTAAGCTCTGCAGGACCTGCTACTTCCCGTAAACTCTGCAGGACCTGCTACTCTTTCCGTAAGCTCTGCAGGACCTGCTACTTTCCGTAAGCTCTGCAGGACTTGCTACTTCCCATAAGCTCTGCAGGACATGCTACTTCCCATAAGCTCTGCAGGACCTGCTACTTTCCGTAAGCTCTTCAGGACATGCTACTTTCCGTAAGCTCTCCAGGACATGCTACTTTCCATAAGCTCTGCAGGACCTGCTACTTTCCATAAGCTCTGCAGGACCTGCTACTTTCCGTAAGTTCGCAGGACCTGCTGCTTTCCGTAAGCTCTGCAGGTCCTGCTGCTTTCCGTAAGCTCTGCAGGACTTGCTACATTCCGTAAGGTCTGCAGAACCTGCTGCTTTCCATAAGGCTGCGGTCAGGCATTGAGCTGCAGAGACATTGCCTCCAGTGGTCGGGGGCTCCGGAGGGATGAGGTCTTTGGATGTGCAGTCAGATGACGATGTGCTGAGAAATAGCTGACTGATGGCTTCCATTCTCTGTAATGATAGAGGTAATGGGCTGTATCATGAAGCATTATCATTGTTTTTATTATCTATTACGTTGCGTTCTTTTGTTTAGTTTTCCAGATTTTATGTCTCTTCGGCGCAGCTGAGCCGGATACAGAAACACTATAATACGAGCATCACGAATATGGCTCCGACTGGTCTTCTAGCCCTACAGACCTCTCTCCCCGACCTCGCCTTACATGGGGGACCACCGGCTCTGATGTCTTGTATGTACGGTATTGGGCGTAACTCCAGCTTGTGTCCTGTAACTTGGATAATTCTGTGTTGTGTGTAATAGAGAGAACACACGGTGAGATTTCCACTATTTCCCTATTAGATTTTGCTATAGAATAGAATCAAATAGAATCAAAATCGAATCAGAGTCACATAGAAAATCGAATGTTTTTTCCACATTCAATGCAGATTCGATCCCGATGCGCGAATAGAAAATAGTATTGTCAGGCAAGACTAAACAGTGTAGATCTAATAGTACATAGTGTACATCTAACACGTTCACGGCTGCATTCCCCTATTACCAGACTGGATCTGAAGGTGCCCATACACGTACCAATTACCCGGTACTTTTTGTGCTAAAATAGCATCGCATCCCATGCACAACATATGCACAACGATGCTATTTTAGCACAAACAGTACCGGGTAATTGGTACGTGTATGGGCACCTTGAGACCTGGATCATGCTGGGACTATTTACATTCCAGACTGTAACTGGCAGCTGGAAACAAACTGGATTGAATGGACTGGATACAGAGATAAGCACAGAAGTATGTGCTTCCGCAGAACTGACATTGCACTGGCAGATTGGGCTTGACAGGAAGTCCCCTTTATAGGAGTGAGCTGATGCTGATTGGAAGCTGCAGACAGATGGCCTTAGAGCGGTGTCTGGATTGGCTGTGGAGAGTCAGTTGACTGAATCCAACATGGCTGTGCCCAAGTCTGGCTTTCGGGGGGAACCAAGGTGTTCATTGCGACTGAAACGGTACACTGATTAAGGATGCACATTGAATTGACACAAAAAATGTCGATCTTTTCAATTGTCAAACTTTATCTCATGGAGACCTTTTCCCCCTATTGACCTTGTGCATATCGACCCTATGATCCACTCCCATTTTGTTAACGGGTGGAAAATACCCAATGGGCCTGTTGAGTTTTTAAATATCTAAAATAAAATTAAACACTTTAAAATCGATGCAATTGCTGACAAATAAATGCACTCGTTATTAACAGCGTCAATTAGCCGCCTAAACGTACTCACTTTTACTGACAGTATTTTAGCAATTTACCTATTTGCAAAGATTCCTATAAAAGAAATAAATGATAGAACAAATAAAGAAATGAAATATTACATCTACAAATAAATATGGCGGCTCCTAGGAGAACCAGCGCAGCCCAGGTACCAGATATTCTGATTAGTATTTTCGCTACATTATATTTCCAGCAAAGGGCTATTTATATTTCATGAGCCCGTTAGTCCGTAATGGAGAAATACATATTTTATAAGCCTGTTGATTAGAAAGCATATTATCAGGGTCTGTCCCCAGAGCTATACGCGCTCATTTGAATGGCAGGGTCAGATTTGTCGGAAAGCTGAATTCATTTCTTTCCGGTCGTTCATCAATGTGTCAGCTGCCTGGGCACTGCGAATCGGGCCCAGCTGTCAGGGAAACTTATAAATCCTCAAATTATTAAGGGAAGCGTTTTGTTTTTCTCTGCAGAAATTGAGAATCTTTCGGGGGGGACCGCTGGGAATGAGGAGAGTGAAGCAGACGCATTCCCATGTGGCAACATTTTTTATTAAAACTGCGCTAGACTTATAAAATGTAGATTAGCAGAGAAATGGCGCAGGGAACGACATGGCCTGAAGATTGACTTAACCCTTTTGTCGCTGGGTAAGGTTTTGGAACGTCTTCGATCCGCAGACACGAGTTTAAAGGGGTTTTGTCACCACTGAAACGGTCAGAGCTCAGAGGAGCGACATGTGATGCTGGTTATAGCGCAGCCTACTGCAAACTGTACGCACGCATAGTCTATCAATAATCGGCCACCGCGTGAATCTGCAGCCATGTGATCAGGGATGAATTAGACCCAAAGTCCCGGCCAAACAATTTATAACTGTCGTTTTTCAAACACAGCCTGTAACATGGCAGTTAGGAGCTGATTGGCTGCTATATTATCTCTCTCTGTCTTAATGCTGAATACATCTCCCCCATGTGAGGGCATTTAAACCCCCGATAATGTACCGCAACGTGCATCGTTGCTACGCATTAGATCCCTGTTCTGTGACGGAACATGTCATTGGTCTAGAGCGCAGTCATTGAACAATTGGCCCTCGGTGGCAGCTGCTGGAAGCGTACCGGGCTTGTTCAGCAGGCTATCTGGACCGTAAAGCATGACGATAGCCACCATTTATCACAGCCCATCCTGAGCTATCCATAATGCCTGCAGCGAACAGAAAACAGACATAACAAGTCCTCTATCGCTTTTTAGGAAGGCAGATACAGTATATACAGGATAGTGGTTTTTGTTATTATTATTGTTAAGGGTTGAAAATTATTTCTGTGCCAATAACCTTTCTTAGGGACAAACGGAGACATACGTTGGGCTTGGGGCATCGGAGGAGATGCTTTAATCCTCGGAAAGAGATAATGTGGGGAGAGAAAAAGGGACAGATTCACTCATTTGCTCCAGGAGGGGCGGGCAGGGGGCGGGAGCACGGGAACACCCAGCATTTTAAGGGTGTGCCCATAAACATTCTGGGCGAACTTAGGGCCGGCAATAGCAATCTTGGGGCCTCTTACACTGATATTTCTGGGGGCCCCCACCCCCTTAAGCACAAGTAGTTGTGTGGAGCAGGGAGGCATGGTGGGCATATTGGTGGCAAGAAGACCCATATAATGGCTGCCCCCAGTGCAGACAGTCTCACTTCTGAACTGACAGCTACTACACGTTATGCCACACACCGTAATGCCTACTACACATTCCACCACAAACCGTAATGCCAATTACATATTATGCCACACACTGTAATGCCCATTACATATTATGCCACACACTGTAATGCCCATTACATATTATACCACACACCATGATGACCATTACATATTATGCCACACACCATAATGCCCATTACACATTAGGTCACAAACCATAATACTTATTACATATTATACCACACATAGTAATGCCCATTACTTATTATGCCACACACCATAATGGCCATTACATATTAGGCCACATGCCAAAATTATTTATTATTTATTATTTACAGTTTCTTATATAGCGCAGCAGATTCCGTAATGCTCATTACATATTATGCCACACGCCGTAATGCCCATTACACATTATGCCACACACCATAATGCCCATTACACATTTGACCACACATTGTAATGCCCATTACATATTATACCACATGCCACAATGCCCATTACATATTATGCCACATAAGTGGCACTTACCTACATGCTCTTTGCCAGGGGTTGCATTCTCTTTGCCGGGGTTGCATGCTCATTGCCAGAGGTTTCTTGCTCCATGCCAGGGGGGTTACATGCTCGGTGCCAAGGGGATACATGCTCCTTGCCAGGGAGTTACATACTCCTTGCCTGGGTTTTATGTTCCTTGCCATTGGGGAGTGCATAGTTGTTTCCATGGGGCATTACATGTTAGTTGCCAAGTGTGAATTACCCACTTAATGTCCAGGGAGGATTACATGCTTATTGCCAGAGGAGTTAAATGCTTGTTGCCAGGGGGGTTAAATGTATGCTCCCCGGGGAATTTACATGCTTGTTTCCCAGGTGTAGCCTGTGCATCTGCCCCGCTGTGGGCGGCTGGCACTTAATCCACCCTAACAAGAATTTGTGTGGCCGCTGTGACTTTGGAGGGGAGAAGAGAGGAGGCCTCCAACTGCAGTGGCGGAAACTGCCTGGGGGCGGCCTGTCAGAACACGCAGCTCCGGCCAGCACTTACACACACTAACATGAGCAATTGCTGCGGCACTCATGTCAGTGTGTGTAAGCGGCAGCCGGGAGCTGCGTGTTCCGACAGGCCTCAAAAAATCTTGTTAGGGGGGTGGTTTATGTGCTTGGTTCAGCTGTCCCATTTGACCCCCCTGACGCCATGCCTGGGCGTACCCCTGCAGACACAGGCCTGTCGATGACTTCAGCTTCCATCCCGAATTCAGATGGCAGCGTATAAATGAAAAGTCAGTCCAGGCGGGAAAGTCAGTCCGGGGGGTGTTCTATGGGACAGGTACACGGGGGGGAGGGCTTATATAATGAGCTACAGAGACAGACACACTGGGGGGGGGGGGGGGAGGTCCGAGATCTGTAGAAATAAAGAGAAAATGGGACAAACATGGGGTTTAATAGGATGAGATATTCAGAAAGTGAGAGATTTGGGAAGAAATCTCCAGTTTTTTTTAAAGCGGCAATCACTTAGGCCCTTATTCTGGTTCGTGCGGTACGGCCCGCGTGCGGCCGTACCGCCGATGTTTTCCGTCTGCACATGCGCAGAGGTCAATCTGCGCATGTGCAGGCGAATTCGCCGCACATAACGTTAGTACGCCGCAAAGGGGGCGTATAGGGGCGTGAGGGGCTTCATGCCCTCATTTCCCTATGTATACGCCCCGCGTTTCATGGGCGTTCCCATGCAAACGCGGGGCGTACGCATGGTAATGAGGCCATGACGCAACTCATGGGGGCGGAAAGCTGACGTCGCCGGATGTCAGCTTTCAGCCCCCATACAAGCTACCACACGGACGATTGTCCGTGTGGTCTCAGCTTGCGGGAGCTGCCGCGGCGTGCGGACCTGCCTTCGATGGTCGACGACCATCGAATGCAGGGGGCAGCTCCCACCATGGTGGAGGCGTACGCCTCCACCATTTTCATGCGGATCGGCAGCCGTCCGTGTACGGACGGCTGTGCCGATCCGTCTTGTAGGCGGGGATTCGTCTGGTGCGGTCGGAGCCGCATATGCGGCTCGACCGCACCAACCAGAATAAGGGCCTTACACTGCAAATTCAAACTGGTTTTGCAGTGTAAATGATTGCTGCTTTAAAAAAATCTTACCAAATCTCTCACTTTTTGAATCTCCCATCCTATTAAATCTCACCCATGGTGTTTGGTGGAGTCAAGGGTGGAAAGAGGAGGAGCAATGACAGGGACAAATATCAGATTTCTGGAGGGGGGGTCCAATATGTTTCATTGTACGGCGATTGTCACCAGCCCATGAATTATTATCGTGTAACATGTTTGCGGCCCACACAAAGTGCGGCTACTGGTGGCCCATGACCTTGTCCATTTAAACCCCTCCCATGTCTTCAGCCTCTCTAACATCTCGGTAGATGTAGGCGACACATGATAAATATCCTTTCTGATAGGTTGATAAATGGATCCAATCGTGTGCTAGGGATTTCTCCGAACCCACGCATTTCACTGTCTTTATTATCAGCCAGGACATAAGCCGAGAGGCATTTTCCTGTTGCTGAGTCTCTGGGCTCCGTCTGATTTGCGGCAGCAGTTCCTCTGCCCTTTAGCTCTGTGTTTCTGGAGAGCCTGTAAGATTGATGAGCACAATCTGCTACAGAAGTAGGTGCTCAGTGAATAGGTCATTCACAAAGAGGAGAGATTCTGTAGATTACGTTCTGTACAAGCAGTGCATAGATCGGGGGCTGCTGCTTCTGAGGGCCTAATACAGTAATATCCGTCATTGCTGCCTGTATCTCTGAGAGATTGCGCTGTGCTGGGATAATTACATTGATGGTAATGACCTCGCTATATAAAACCACTGGGAATAAGGGGAATATTATCTACACATTGTTCATTCAAATACCTCCCAACTGTCCCGCTTTACGTGGGAACATCCCGTTTTTTTGGGATCAGGACTTATTCTGATCCCTTTTATTCCCCCATGTGCAAGGTACTTTTACTTTGCGCTGTGACCGGTTTTTGCTTTCAGTTTGAGCTGTGACAGTTTTTACTTTCACTTTGAGCTGTGACCGTTTTTTAGGCCACAAACTCTCCACCCCACCCACAGTCCCTATCTGCTCCTACCTCCAATCTCTGTCTGCACAGCTCCCTCTCTCCATATCCAGCAAGTTTGAAACAGATCAGTGTCCCTGCAAAACTTGCTTTCCCTTTCTGCTATGACTTATCGCTTATATCTCTTATCGCACAAAGGAGTAATTTGGTCCATCGAGTGGCCTCAAGTAGTCAGTGGTGGTACTTCACCTCATAGAGATGAAGACTATTTAGCCCAGCGGTGGCCAACTCCAGTCCCCGAGCGCTACCAACAGTTAACGTTTTCCACGGCCGCAACCGTGCAGGCGAATCCCCGCCTTCCATACGGATCGCCACCTGCCGTCCGTACGCGGATATGTGGCGATCCGCATGAAAGTGGACGGGGATACGCCTCCTCCGTCTTGGGAGCTGCCCCTGCATTCAATGGTCGCCGAACATCGAATGCAGGGCCGCACGCTCCACCAGGTCCCGCAACACTTGTCCGTGTGAAATCATGTATGGGGGCGGGCAGCTGACATCCGGCGATGTCAGATGCCCGCCCCGTACCCACGCGTCACGGCCTCATTACCATGCATACGCCCCGCGTTTGCATGGGAACGCCCATGAAACGCGGGGCGTATGCATAGGGTAATGAGGCTAAGTAGCCCCTCACGCCCCTCTACGCCCCCTGTGCGGCGTATAAAGAATCCGTGCGGCGAAATCGCCAGCACATGCGCAGAGTGACCTCTGCACATGCGCAGACGATCAACATCGGCGGTCCGTCCGCATGCGGGAATATCCGCACCGATCAGAATAAGGCCCAGAGTCACAAGTGAAGTGATTAGCTTAATGAGTGCACCTGTGTACCTGCAAGGTGACTGGAAAACATTAACTGTTGGTAGCTCTTGAGGACTGGAGTTGGCTACCCCTGATTTACCCTGTTATATATTTTGGGTGAAATTTAATAGGATGATAAATTCAGAAAGGGCGAGATGTATCAAACTGAAAATGCGGTAAAACCCCGGTTTTACCGCATTTTTCTATGTATCAAAACCCGGCCGCACCGATACCGCATTGTAGGGTATCGCCACCTTTGGGTGGCGATACCCTATATAAGCCTATGGGCTTCTTTTCACCGCCCGCCGCCTCTGACGCAAACCCGCCGCCTCGCCGACCCCCCCTCCGGCTTACCTTCCTGAAAGGTCCTCCTGGACCCCGGAAGGTAAACCCCTCCTCCCCCTAGTGAAGCAGCCGGACGTCCTTCCGGCTGCAGGGGGGAGGAGAAGGCGCTGGGGACAGCCTGCTTAGCTGTCCCCGGCGTGAGGGGAGCAGGAGGCGGCAGGAAGGTGACGGAGACCCCCCCGCACACCACAGTACAGGTATCGCGGGGGGCCTCCGTCACTGCACCGTGATGCCAGCCTTGCGGCGGCGGGCGGCGAAGGACGGCGATGTATTTTAATACATCCCACCCAAAGTGAGAGATCTCCAGGTTTTTTTTTAAAGTGGCAATCATTTACACTGCAAAACCAGTTTGATTTGGCAGTGTAAATGATTGCCACTTTAAAAAACTGGAGATTTCTTACCAAACCTCTCACTTTCTGAATTTATCATCCTATTAAATTTCACCCATAGACTAGTAAGTCCGCTCACAGCTAAAGCTTCGAAAGCTAGTTGCCTCTGTGAGAAAGAGATGTAGTTTCCCTCGCTGCCAACAGGTGGCAGTGTTTCGGAGACACACAGACACTAGTAAAGTCCAGAAACAGAGCATTGTGTCCCTTCTGGAGAGGGTCATGTTGGGAGGTATGCAGATGGGGGGGTGCAGAACACTTGAATCCCCTCATAGAGGTGATGAGCAATGTTAGTCTTAAGGTCCATACACACAGGGCGACTATGCCCAGCGTGTATGGACAGCGATGATCACTATCATCGCTGGGGGGACAGCCGCTCAGTGCATACACACTGAGCGGCTTTCCCCCTGCGCGGCGCCGATGGAGAGGAGAGTACGGCTTTGCATAGTGCAGCGCTATGCAAAGCCGTCCTCAAAGCCGCTCATCTGCTGGTATTACCAGCAGATTAACGGCTTTCCCAGTGATGATGCGGGAGCGCGCAGCAGCCCCCACCGCTCATCGCCGGGCCATACACACTGGGCGGCTTTGAGCTGAAAGCCGCTCAAACCTGCCATCACATGGTCTGCGATGTCTGCTAAGGAGACAGCTGTTATTACCTGGGCCTCATTAACCACAGAATGGTCCACGCCCCCCCCCTCCCCCCCCCCCCGGCATAAGCATTTACTTCCTAGGAACGCAGAGACAAAACAATGGCTCGTTTTCCTATGGGTCCGCGGAACGGTGTGGCTAATCTGTCAAACGATCTCCGCAAAATACCTGCCCACCCTGTTTCTCAAGAGCAATAATGAAGAAATGAGGGCCTGCTGCTCCGTTTCCTCTCCAGCCCTGCTTACGCATTCACGGCACAGCGTGGCGGTTATTAACATGCTCTATGTGAGACGCCCGCACAACACACACAGATATGAATTGGCATTCTGCAGAGATAATGCTATCTAATGGGGAAGACATGCAGCACGCACAGACGAGACATCTGTATGCTGGCAGCGTGCCGGTGACCACCACAAGTCACTGCCATCCGCGCCATCTCTAATGGTGATTACTGGGAGACGGACGCTTCTCACTCAGCCACTGAGTAATTACTTCTGTAAGGATGTGTGTGCGGAAGAACTAACACTACTGATATTAATAATAATAATAATAATAATATAATAATAATAAGTATGAATCCGACACTTTCAAATTTTTGGTAACTTAAAGCAGCAGTCCCAAGTCATTATCTCTTTAAAAATCCCTCTGGAGGGAAAATATATATGGGGGAGAGTTACTCACACAGGGATTCACAGCCGTACACTATTTGCAGAGCAAGCACATTCATTCGCAAAGGCAGGATTTCACTAGCGGGGCGGCGTCTACCTGAATGCGATCAGGTCTGAATTACCCCCATGAAATCTGGGTTTGTGTACGCAGAGCCTATGCTCTACGCTCCTATGGAATGTGGGCAGCACCTTTCCATCATGTGGCAGGTAAGGGAGGACTGTGGGCAATGCTGCAGGACGGGTTCTGCCCATGCCCAGTTCTCCCACCAGTCGGTCAGTATATAAATTCAGCCTCAGCCCCAGATGGCCGGGGTTTGTGTTTGCGCACTTCTGCTGGGCCGTTTCGTTGTGGGGAGGGAGAGCTGGGGGTGGAAACGGAGCTGGAGCAGGGGAACACCCAGAGTGTTCCCCTGGAAACCCAGGCAGGTCAATGCTTGATGGGGGCGGGCGGATGACATCACATGACTTCAGCGCCCGCCCCCTTATTGGCAGACACCGACAGAAATAAAAGTCAGTTTAGAGTAGACTGACTTTTATTTCCAAAGGGGAGAGAGATCATTCGAGCCGCATGCGAGGAGATGTGTTCGTGAACATCCCCTTGCATGGTTCCGAGGGGATTCGGCGGCGACGGTTGTTAGGTCAGGCAGCGTTTCAGGGCTCACTGAGCAGCGAACGACTGTTGCTTAGCGAGCCTTGCTGAATCAGACCCTATGTACTGTACAAACCAGTATTAGGCCCAGTGGTTACCTTCCTGGCATTCTGGGATAACTAACATAAACGGTTTGCCGTTGCAGTGTTAGTACATACAGGACAATGGAGGATATCGCTAGTTGGAGCCACGCTGCGGATAAATGATAATAATATCTCTTATATATTTAGCCAGATCCGTCACTCAAAGCAGTGTGGCAAACGGTGGGCGGGGTTACACGGGTGATTGACAGGCCCGTCCACCGTCAGCCACACTGCAAAACCTGGCCACTTCCGTATTACACACCACCCCCCTTGGCCTCTGTTCTCCACACAATCCGCCCCCTCCTCGGCCACCAACCCCGCCCCACGGCTACACACCGCGCCCCCACACACACACACACACATCATCCGGCCGGCACACAACCCAGGGGCGGAACTACCGCCGGTGCAGACGGTGCAGTGCACCGGGGCCCGAGAGGTTAAAGGGGCCCGATGCCGCCGCGCCGTCTGCCCGGCATGACATTTGAATTTTTATTTGTGCGCCGTGTGTGTGGGGGAAGGAGGGTAAGCGGGCGGCGTGGGGACGGGGTTGTCGAGTGGCAATGTGGCATGGACGGGCTAGGCTGCCTGCCTGGTGGCAGCTGAGTGGCAGTGTCGGCCGCCGCCGGGGCATGCAGAATAGATGCAGCTGCAGCAGCACCCTGCCTGCACCGTGCTGCACGTATGTATCCTGCCCGGATTGGTCAACTCTGGGCGGTAGCCTAGCAACAGGCAGCCAATCGCAGGCTGCCTGTTGCTGCTCTGAGACGCCGAAGTGAGCTGAGCTGAGCATACGGGCGGAGCGGAGGAGCGAGCGACAGCACAAGTCATCCAGTACAAGGCAGACAGACTTCACTCGAGGTAAGTACAATAAAGGGGGGGCTGGGGGCCGCATCGCTGAGGCTGTAGCGCACCATACACATTATAAAAACGGGGGCTGGGGGCCGCACAATCATTTTTCAATATGGGTCGGAAGGGGGAGGGGGGGACATCTGAAAATATCAGAGGGCAATAGGCATGGAATCAGTGACAAATCTACATTTATGTAGCTACAGCGCACTCCACAGCTGAATTAGTTGGGTATTGCAGACTGCCTCAAAGTATCTGGATATATATATATATATATATATATATATATATATATATATATATATATAGTATAGGCACCAGGGCCTATAGACACTGGCTGAATGCCAGGCCGCAACCACAATATATATAGTGGATGCAGCCTGGCAATCCCTCCGCCAGTGTTTATAGGCCCTGGTGACTATCTCTTATATATTTAGCCAGATCCGTCACTCAAACGGTGGGCGGGGTTACACGGGTGATTGACAGGCCCGTCCACCGTCAGCCACACTGCAAAACCTGGCCACTTCCGTAATACACACCACCCCCCTTGGCCTCTGTTCTCCACACAATCCGCCCCCTCCTCGGCCACCAACCCCGCCCCACGGCTACACACCGCGCCCCCCCCCCCCCCACACACACACACACATCATCCGGCCGGCACACAACCTCCCACACTACCCACCCCCTCCAAGCCCAACACCCCCCCTATGGCCGCCCATACACGGCCAGCCCCAAGGCTACACACCGTGCTCCCCCCGACCATACACTGCCACCCCCCCCGCTACACACCGCGCGCCCCCCCCCCCTCACTCTCATAACAGATGTAGTTGCTAACGAGCGGGGGAAAGGGGGCGGGATCTGGGCGGAGTGCGGACTCCTGCGCCCGGAGCAAGGGGGGAGAGAGGCAGCTGGAGGGTGAAAGATGTCAGCAGGGTGCAGGTGGGCAGCAGCACGGGGACGCAGGTGGGAGAGACCTGCTCTCCGCACAGCGCCGGTCCCCGCCAGCAGCAGCACGGGGGCGCAGGTGGGAGAGACCTGCTCTCCGCACAGCGCCGGTCCCCGCCAGCAGCAGCACGGGGGCGCAGGTGGGAAAGACCTGCTCTCCGCACAGCGCCGGTCCCCGCCAGCAGCAGCAGCACGGGGGCGCAGGTGGGAGAGACCTGCTCTCCGCACAGCGCCGGTCCCCGCCAGCAGCAGCAACACAGGGGCGCAGGTGGGAGAGACCTGCTCTCCTCTCCGCACAGCGCCGGTCCTCCCCAACAGCAGCAGCACGAAGGCTCCCATGTGCTGGCCATCCCTAACCTGCGCTCTCACTGCTGCCAGGGAGAGGAGGGAGCAGCACCAGCACATAAGGAGGACGCTGTAACAGCACAGCACAGCAACGGGGCCCTTATACACAGCCCTCACCCAGCTCCAGCACATAACCGCCCCCCAAACAACACTTCCACCCCTCAGCAAGCACCACTCCCCCTCTCAGCACAAACACCGCCATATCCCCCGCCCCACCGAAGCACAGAACGTCCACACCCGCACCCCCTTCACCACTAAGCCCTCGGCCCGTCCTCACCACCCCTTCCAGCACTACACGCCCTGATACTAGCTGCCCCCCCCCCCCTGCCCTCACTGTCGGAGATCCCGTCCCCCACACCCGCCAGCATCACTCAGACGCACAGCCTTGCCGTGCGCCCGCCGCTGGCACCTTCTTTACCCAGCCAGCCAACCAGTGCCTTCGCTCTGTCGGAGGAGACGTCCCCCCACACCCGCCCGCATCTGTCACAGACACACAGCTCATTGCCGTGCGCACGCCACAAGACCCACCCACTGCCGTCTCCACATACCCGGCAAATCAAGACATTGCCATGCGCCAGCCGCTGCCCGTACACTGCCATGCTCCAGAGGAAGACCCGTCTCCCAACACCCACCAGGATCTACAGAGCCGCACACTACATTGCCGTGCGCCCGCCACTGCCACCTTAATCACACCGCAAGCCGCCCATAGATGTGTTACCATATAGGCATATAGATATTGTTTTATACCATCATTAATGTAATGTGATTTTAACCATAGTATATATTATGTATGTGTATATAAAAATAGGAATAGCTTAATAATTAGGACATCAGAGTTTAATGTTTAGACATCGTAGTATAGCTTTTGGGTTTACTAAATAATATGAATGACCACTTTGTAACATATCAAATGCAACTGAATTCATTTAGGAGACAAAATGTCTAAGGCATACTATTAAGCAGATAGAGTGTTGTTACCCTCCCCAGATATATCTATATTTATTAATTAAGCAATATTATATATACACTATGGGCCAGACCCCAGCCATCTGGAGAATGTAGCTGCTAGTACATCATCCAAGTTACTTTGCAGGACAGACAAGACACTATTGTATTTTGACAACAGGAGTGTAAAATAGATTGATGCACAGGAAGAGCCCAGAAACAGGCAATGGAGATTACCACTAGCGTCCAGACAAGCAGGAGACCCTGTCACCATTAGCATCCATAAATTCAATAACGTCATGAGAACAGGGAACTTCAATTCATGTATTTGTGATATAAGGAGAGAGATAGAGTAGACATTCACTCACATTCACACACAGACACTCACAGACACACGGACAGTCAGCAAGAAACCCATTCAGTGAGTCAGGAGGAGAGATGTGAGCCACGAGCAGGAGAGAGGAACGGAACCTAGAAGCGATGGGCTGGAGAGAGTGAGTAATCATGGTAGATATAAATGTTCAGTTGTTGATAAAGTTATGGAATACTGAAGTCTACAATTTATGTTAGTTTTATAGCAGTCTTAAGTCTGTCAATTGTTTAATGTTGTTTTAGGTAATATAAGCAAGGAGGCGTATATAAATATATATATAATAGCATATACATCAATTACTGTGTTAAAATTATTCTGTATGGTTTGTTTTGCCTATAAATAAAATCCTCCAATTGGAGCTAAAATTACAAGTCTCGAACTCTCATATTTGGGGAATCAAATTATGACAAGTACTCTGCATATTGTATTGTAAGGTCTATTAGAATATAATTGCAGATGTCAAATATATATGTTATTATATCAATACAAGATATAATAAATATATTTTATATAATAATATCTCAATCTCAATAACTATTATTGGGATAAGAGAGATATATGATCCCTAAAATAAAACTCTACAATGGCGACCGCAGCAGGACTTGTACATTTTGGTATCTGATTGTATGATTATAATATTTATAAGGAGTAGCAGATGCGTGAAGCTGGCTACCTAACCTACAGAATCACAGTGAGGATGTATCTAGGAAAACGTAATACTATTGTGTATTTTTATCTTGCATTGTTTGTAGACCTAGAATAACGTATTGGTGAAACAGAACTGATATTCCATTGTTACCATTATCTGGGAGTGCACGCTTAGATATTGATAATATGGCATTATTCAGAAACATTTTTAACTAATACTACATTTACTAGGCTCAGCACAAGGGCATGTTAGCCTGCTGACACATTGCAAGATCACAGTGGGGTATGTTACTAAATAGGCACTTCATAATTGTAAAGGCCTAGAATAAAAAAACAGTGGAAATAAGCATTTCCAAATAAATGATAATTAGTACCAGATATTAGAGTTAACTTTGAGAATCCGGACACTCTCATTGGGAGGATATCTTGTGTACAAAAAGTATAAATACAGCATTGTAAAATAGGTGCAATGTTGAAAATGAAAAGAGTTGCTGTAACATTTAGGAAAATGCACAGAGCAGCGACTTTAGAAGTTAAGCAGGAATGTAAAGAGAAATCAGGTTCACGTCTTAAGAGGGCATGCCTGAAAATGAATGCAAAGGTGCATTCCTTCTTAAAATCCCTAAAGGTTAAGAAGTGTACTCAGAAGAATTCTGAGACAAAAGTAAATTTTCTGGCAGATTGTGAACAAATTGTCCAGATCTCTCAGGAAGGGATCACAGAAGCACCCAGCAAAGGTGTTAGGAGCAGGGATGAGACCACAGAGGGGCTCATTCACAAACAGACTACAAAGTTTGAAATGGTCACAGATGCTAATCAGGGCTCTGTAATAGAGAGAGAACGTAATATTACTACAAATAAGGCAGGAGCAATGAGAGATGTCCCCTGCACTGTTTTGATTAAGGGGGGAGATCAGTACAATGAGAAGGAAAGTGATTCTGCAGAATCCACTCTCACAGCCCCCATTGTGACAAAGAAACTTGTGTTGCCCTCAGGGAAAAGGGAACAGACAATAACCTTGTATGCACACACTCCAATTGTAGGTAAAGTTGTCACAGAATTAAATGAGCAAATGTATTCAGCCACAAATATGTCTGAGCTGAGCAATGGCATGAATTTGAGCATGCATGATCACACAAAAGGTTCCACCATCTCTGTAACCCCCACACAGCAGTTAGAGACATCTAGTGGTGGAGCAAATGTTTGCAGTCTCTCAGAGAGACCAAATGCAAAGTGTCAATCTAGAAACACCACACCAAGTTTCAGCAATGATACAAAGTGTCACCAGGATGAATATGTTTTTGTACCCTGGAAACCTAACAATTTTGTTATAGATCTGGACAGGCAGAAAGCCCTCCTGAAACCTGCAAAAGGTATCCGGCACGGATTAACAAGTTTCTCTCCCCACAAGAATATTTTCCAGGGCTGGCAAAATTCTCCAAGGCTGAAGAGTCACACTGAACAGCAAGCACTGCAGATGGAGAAGTGCTGGATTCAGACCACTTCAGGGAGTGCAAACACAAGTCAGACGGTGGTATCACTTATTTTACTTTTAAAACCCAATGTAGCCATTGTTTGCTTTGAGAGGATCTCACATGTTAAACCAGCCCAGTTTTCCAAGTTAAATTTGCCCAGCATCATATATGCAGCAGAGTGTGTGCTGTCAATGACACACAAAACTACAGAAAGTAAAGACTGCCACGGACCAGCAACCATTGCTAGTTATTAAGTCCTTAAAAACCATAGTTATGGAAAGTCTGCATCTGGCAGCATAGAGGAGAGAAATGGTACAAACCAGAAAACATGGCCAGCAATGTTGGACCAGCAGATAGCACAAAAGATATAGCTAGCAATGTCACACCACTAGCAATGATAGTAATTGTATTTCTTTTTGTTTCAATTTTAGGTTACAAGTTCTACACAGCAGCTTCAATACTAATGGACGCAAAGTTTTAAAGAAAGCCCCAAGTCGCAACAACAACCTCTACTAAACCTTTTATTGCTGCAATTATGCAAAGAGCCAGTACCTCGCACAGCTTGTATTTGTCACCTAAGGAGGATCCAAAAACTGTCACATGGACAAAAATCAAAGGACTTTTTTTTTATTAGTTTATTTTTCTTTCTTCAGTCCTTCAGAGAAGGAAAAGGTTTAAATACAGCAACTACTATTTGTTTTCTGGACACATGGACAAAATCCCCTTTTCTCTTCTTCAGGAGAAGTTCATTAACCCCCTCACTACAGCAATCATTGTCTGTTTGTTTGTCAGGACACTGTGACACATGCACATTCCATTTACAGTGTGAATCTCACCCCTGCAAGTATGCAGAATCCTTTTGTATTGTACATACGTTTTTAATCGCTGATCAATTCACACATATGATCTTCATTCTTATATCATTGTATATACCTTGTAAATATTTGTTTTCTTTTTCTTCTTATTCTTCTTCTTATTATATGCTGATTATATATATACGCTTCCTTCTTAAAAAGCTTCAAACTAATTTAAATATCAGACAAAGAATGGTATGCCTTACATCAAATTGTAAAAGAGAAACGTTTTGTTAGTTGTTGAGATGGACCAATCTCTTAATACAGACTTAACCAAGTCTAAGAGAATAAATAATAGCATAGATGGAATATTGTAGTTATTGTATATGCACATGGCTGCATATTACACAACACTGGATGGCATTCGATATAGACAAACCCATTCTTAACAGATATCTAATATTAGTTTGAAGCAAAATTATAGTCATTTGTTGTATTGATAGGATGTTTTCATAGATACGTCAAATCAAAATATTATTGTTAGTTATTGGATTTAGCTGGTGTAGGGTTAATTTAGTTTAAGATAAGATAGTATATAGGAAGGTAGATAAGAGATCAGAGACTGAATGGTAAATTGTTATTCAGTGAGGAAATTTAGTATAGACGGAGTGGATCCTTTAGAATCTACCCCAGACATTTACCTGCCAATGCCTGAAGATAAATGTTCTTACCAACAAGTAAAGCAAAAATACTTGGTTAAAGTTTCAACTGCTGTATTCAACGTCACAAACTGTTTTTTTTCAACACAACGAGGTTGGGGTTAAAGAGAGACATGGACACTTATCATGATTGCAGCGCGATAATCTTAAAGGACGCACAAGGACACTTGTCACGATCACAGCGATAATCGTAAAGGACATACAAAGCAAACTCGCTAAGGACTGCATTAATGAGACTTATCGAAGGCCCCGTGTTTTGCAAAACTGTGGTGAAGAAATTTATCAAGACCACAGCACTCCAAGGGCCACACAAGTAAAGCAACATTTCAAGCAAGTCAACAGCCTCTATACATGTAAAGCAACATGTCAAGCAAGTCAACAGCCTCTATACATGTAAAGCAACATGTCAAGCAAGTCAACAGCCTCTATGAAGAATTCTACTTCTACGTCCACCATACTGCAAATGTAAAGTGTCTCCAAGAACTACAACCCACACAGGTGACAGCCCTCAGCCAGGAAATCACTGTGAGCAACAGTACAAGTAAAGTGTCCTCACACATCGACCAAACAAGATCTACAAGGCAAGCCGTGGCGTGGCATATAACTGTCTGTAGCAATGAAAATATTTTCCTCATGAATACTGAATATAAAAACCTTCTGTCCTGGTCAAATTTAGTTATTATTGGGTAAATCAGGTTAATTAAATGAAGGATATTTCATACCAATGGTTAATGTATGGTTAGGAGAGTTGGGAAAAGAATGTTTGAAAATATATATGAAGCAATTATGGTAATTTACTGTGTGACCAATCAAAATAATTTCTCATGGTCACAAGCGGGGGACTGTTACCATATAGGCATATAGATATTGTTTTATACCATCATTAATGTAATGTGATTTTAACCATAGTATATATTATGTATGTGTATATAAAAATAGGAATAGCTTAATAATTAGGACATCAGAGTTTAATGTTTAGACATCGTAGTATAGCTTTTGGGTTTACTAAATAATATGAATGACCACTTTGTAACATATCAAATGCAACTGAATTCATTTAGGAGACAAAATGTCTAAGGCATACTATTAAGCAGATAGAGTGTTGTTACCCTCCCCAGATATATCTATATTTATTAATTAAGCAATATTATATATACACTATGGGCCAGACCCCAGCCATCTGGAGAATGTAGCTGCTAGTACATCATCCAAGTTACTTTGCAGGACAGACAAGACACTATTGTATTTTGACAACAGGAGTGTAAAATAGATTGATGCACAGGAAGAGCCCAGAAACAGGCAATGGAGATTACCACTAGCGTCCAGACAAGCAGGAGACCCTGTCACCATTAGCATCCATAAATTCAATAACGTCATGAGAACAGGGAACTTCAATTCATGTATTTGTGATATAAGGAGAGAGATAGAGTAGACATTCACTCACATTCACACACAGACACTCACAGACACACGGACAGTCAGCAAGAAACCCATTCAGTGAGTCAGGAGGAGAGATGTGAGCCACGAGCAGGAGAGAGGAACGGAACCTAGAAGCGATGGGCTGGAGTGAGTGAGTAATCATGGTAGATATAAATGTTCAGTTGTTGATAAAGTTATGGAATACTGAAGTCTACAATTTATGTTAGTTTTATAGCAGTCTTAAGTCTGTCAATTGTTTAATGTTGTTTTAGGTAATATAAGCAAGGAGGCGTATATAAATATATATATAATAGCATATACATCAATTACTGTGTTAAAATTATTCTGTATGGTTTGTTTTGCCTATAAATAAAATCCTCCAATTGGAGCTAAAATTACAAGTCTCGAACTCTCATATTTGGGGAATCAAATTATGACAAGTACTCTGCATATTGTATTGTAAGGTCTATTAGAATATAATTGCAGATGTCAAATATATATGTTATTATATCAATACAAGATATAATAAATATATTTTATATAATAATATCTCAATCTCAATAACTATTATTGGGATAAGAGAGATATATGATCCCTAAAATAAAACTCTACAGATGACGCAGAGCAGCACTCTCCCGGACCCACGGACTGCTGCTGACCACCACTGCACAAGACTGTAAGTACTATGCCATCCACCCCATACCACTACACCACCATGGGGTAGTGGATGCCATAATATGTGTGCTAAAGTAGTAAAACAGCAGCTACCCCTTAAACATTACCGTGCTGCATTTACTACTTTAGCAGACGTATGGCACCCACCACCCCATACCACTACACTACCAACGCCTCTCTATCTATGGGGTGCCGGTCAGCCCCACCCTCCATAACCTGATCACGCTGCACTCTCACTAACCATGTACTACTTGGGTAGGCTTATGGCACCCAGCACCCCATACCACTACACCACCAACGCCTTTTCTAACACAACCTCCCTTAAACATTTCATCGCACACTATATTGTGTGCATTTAGCCACACACACACACACACTTATGCCTCCAATACTCACAACTACTCACACACCCCTCCAGGCCTCCTATATTCACAACTATACACACACCCATCCGTGCCAACAATACTCAAAACTACACACACACACACACACACATATCAATACACATGCACCTCACACTACTTCAACTAACACATCCCCACATCTATTTACACTCTCCACCCCGTGCTGCCACCAATCTTCACTCTACAACACCATATGTAAGTACCACCCAGCACCCCATACCACTACACATCCCCACATCTATTTACACTCTGTAAGCCGTGCTGCCACCAATCTTCACTCTCCAACACACTCGCAACTACACACCCACACACCCCCATCAATGCCTCCAATACTCCCAACTACACACACACCCATTCATACCTCCAATACTCACAACTACACACACCCATCAATGCCTCCAATACTCACAACTACACACACACACCCATTCATGCCTCCAATACTCACAACTAAACACACACACACCCATTCCCATACATGTCTCCAATACTACCAACTCACTCACCCACACACACACACCCACCCATCAATGCCTCCAATACTCCCAACTACACACACCCATTCATGGCTCCAATACTCCCAACTACACACACACCCATAACCATACATGCCTCCAAAACTACCAACTACATACACACACACACACACACATCTATGCCTCTAATACTCCCACCTACATAACACAGCCTTCACACTACGTACCCTATATCTCTATTAACTCCAGCACCCTACACCACTCACTAAACCTCACATTTTACACTCACATCTGCAATACGCATGCACCTCGCACTACTGCACCTAACACATCCCCACATCTATTTACACTCTCCACAACCTGCTGCCACCAAACTTCACTCTCCAACACCATATGTAAGTACCACCCACCACCCCATACCACTACACCACCAACGCCTTTTCAAACACAGCTCTGCTCCCTTAAACATTTCATTGCACACTATTTAGTGTGCGTTTAGCCACACACTCACTTATGCCTCCAATACTTACAACTACACACACACATCCATGCCTCCAATACACACACCCATCCATGTCTCCAATGCTCACAACTATACACACACACACACAGCCATGCCTCTAATACAAACAAATACACACACACACACCCATCCATCCATGCCTCAAAAATACACACACACCCATCCATGCCTCCATTACTCACAACTACTCACACACCCCTCCGTGCCTCCTATACTCACAACTACACACACACACACACACACACACATCCGTACCTTATATGCACTTTCATTAAAAAACATTTATGCTCTCAAATGCACTTTAAGCACATTATTCAGCAAATTACACTACATTTCACACTCACATATATTCCTACTTCTAATGGGGCAAAGCCCCTCACGACGGTGTGAAGAGCGCCCGGAGGGCGCGATGAATCACCTAGTATACATATATATATAACACCATTGAACAGTCGGCTTCTATTTAGGAAGCTCCCGGATAAGTGACTCAATGCCTCTCGCCTGAGAGTAATCTCATCTCTCAATTCCAGGTCAGCAGCGGAGGCGACAAGGTGAACGTTTTTCCTCCGTTTCAGCTGAATTTCTGGCTTTGCCGGCACATACTGGAGGAATCACTATTCCCGCCAGATCTCCGCACACTGAGAGGAGGGGAACACGCGTCTGAGGAGATTTCTGCTCCGTCCACAGCCCAGTGACAACAAAATGTCACCTTTATGCCACAGTACGACAGCAAATACAGCAATAACCTCCTACTATACAACGTAGCATTAGGATCGTACATATACCATCACCAGCTCTGCCAACACAGCAGGCCTGCCAAGCAAATGTGCCAAAGGCGGTTTGGTGGCCGTCAGCTGGGTGCCAGATGGCGGCTTCCTGGCAGTAGGGAAGTATCTAACCCCACAACACAAGATGGCAGTCATTTAAAGATATAAAATACTGTGGGGGAAATGTACTAAGATGGGAGTTCTACTTCACATGAGTAGTTGCTATGGGCAACCAATCAGGTATTATCTATTATCTAAATAAATAACTAAATAAATAAGAACTAGATTCTGATTAGTTGCCCATAAAAACAGAACTCCCATCTTAGTACATTCCCACCTGTATGTTTTAATGGGTGTAATTGTGCGAATAGCAATTGCGCAGACTCAGTCGTGGCGGCCAGTCTGAGTGACCATGGACTCATTCGGGGACTCGATGCTTCCTGCGTCAACGCTGCTGATGTGTACCCAGTTACAGGCGGCTGCGAGGGCATAGGTGGGCGGGTCTATGCCAGTTCCCGGAGCTGTCACATTAACATATGTTCGCACATCCTGCGCCAGCATTAGCGTACTACTATGCCCCATGTCTCCTTTTAGTACTAGACAATACATCGCACAACACGCAATCAGCCCACTTCAGATGTGGTTGGAGCTGCGCTCAGTGCCACAAAGTGTCCAGACCTGGGGGGATGCACTAACATCCGCCACCCCACACATCGCTGGCTACCGCATCTCTAATAATTGCATATGCACTAACATATGCCATTATTATGGCAAAGGACAGCTCATACGTAAAGAGTTGCCCTTTGCGAAGCAGCTGACAGCGGGTCTCCGGCGGCTCTCGCCCCTCCTGCTGTGCCCGGCTGATTGCAGTGACTCCGCCTCCTCCTCCTTGCACCGGGAAGTATGGTGCTAGGGAGGAGGATGAGGTTACTGGTCCAGGCAGCACAGCAGCAGGCTAATCGGACACAGGTGAGGGGGGAGCAGCGCAGCCAGTGCGGGGCGCCGGGGGTCGGGCGGGGGTCGTGAAGAGAAGCCAATAGGCTTCTATGGGGTATCGCCATCTTTTGCTGGTGATACCCCCCACGGCGGTAACCCGTGCATAGAATTTTTTGTGTAGTGCATACAAAAATTCGGTAAAAACCTCCAACAACATCTGAATGAGGGCCTGTGAGCGGAAGCCATTTTGTGACACAATAGCTGCAGCAGCCAAGCAACAAAATATACATTATACTGTAGTTTGTAAAACTAAGGTCACGTTACCTCCCGTGTTTTAATGTTGATGTAGCCGGCGTGGTACGTGAGAGGGCGCTGTCGCCACGTCCCATGCGCAGGAACGCAGCGCCCGCTGGTCTGGCCGAAGCAGGAGAGCAACTTGAGGAAGTTCACTTCATTAACGATTCGTAGAACGACCAGGAACAGAAAGACTGACACGGTGCCGACGGCGAGCGCAGGCAGCTTCTGCGGGAGACAGTGACACGAGAATAAATAATCAGTATACTAAATCGAAAAAGCTAACACGTAATAACATTAGAGTTCCACGGAAACTTTCCATTGAATCCATGGTTTAATCTTAGACAACGGTTAATTTGTTATTGGCCTAACTTCCTGCTGCTCTCTCTCTCTCTCTCTCTCTCTCTCTCTCTCTCTCTCGCTCGGGGTTGTACCCATAAACATTCTCCATTCACCAAAAACTCCATCCACCGACTGGCCCGAAGCTCACCCTTCATCCAACCCAGCCAACATTCACTCAAAGCCTTCCCACATTCCTATCTGCTCCACCTTTGTGGGTCCACAAAACGCGACAGTTCTGCTTATATTGGGACTTAACGAAATGATTCCACGTCCTCCATGATGAAGCCGCGGAATGTCCGTCGCTTGAGAACATTTTTCTCTGTAAAAAACACAGGGCGATAGTCATGTACACGCTAAAGCTCCGTACACACGGAGCAATATGATCGCTAAGCAATATTGGCCTAATATTACACAGCGACCATATTGCTCAGTGTCCCGTTTTCATCAGCGACCACAGATGGGTGATGATGAAAAGGAGACGCTGCTGTGCGAATTTACACAGTGACCGTGACAGGCTGTGCATGCGTATTGTAGCGCGCTGTGCGAATTTACACTGTGACCGTGACAGGCTGTGCATGCGTATTGTAGCGCGCTGTGCGAATTTACACAGTGACCGTGACAGGCTGTGCATGCGTATTGTAGCGCGCTGTGCGAATTTACACAGTGACCGTGACAGGCTGTGCATGCGTATTGTAGCGCGCTGTGCGAATTTACACAGTGACCGTGACAGGCTGTGCATGCGTATTGTAGCGCGCTGTGCGAATTTACACTGTGACCGTGACAGGCTGTGCATGCGTATTGTAGCGCGCTGTGCGAATTTACACTGTGACCGTGACAGGCTGTGCATGCGTATTGTAGCGCGCTGTGCGAATTTACACTGTGACCGTGACAGGCTGTGCATGCGTATTGTAGCGCGCTGTGCGAATTTACACAGTGACCGTGACAGGCCGTGCATGCGTATTGTAGCGCGCTGTGCGAATTTACACAGTGACCGTGACAGGCCGTGCATGCGTATTGTAGCGCGCTGTGTGAATTTACACAGTGACCGTGACAGGCTGTGCATGCGTATTGTAGCGCGCTGTGCGAATTTACACTGTGACCGTGACAGGCTGTGCATGCGTATTGTAGCACGCTGTGCGAATTTACACAGTGACCGTGACAGGCTGTGCATGCGTATTGTAGCGCGCTGTGCGAATTTACACAGTGACCGTGACAGGCTGTGCATGCGTATTGTAGCGCGCTGTGCGAATTTACACAGTGACCGTGACAGGCTGTGCATGCGTATTGTAGCGCGCTGTGCGAATTTACACAGTGACCGTGACAGGCTGTGCATGCGTATTGTAGCACGCTGTGCGAATTTACACAGTGACCGTGACAGGCTGTGCATGCGTATTGTAGTGCGCTGTGCGAATTTACACAGTGACCGTGACAGGCCGTGCATGCGTATTGTAGCGCGCTGTGCGAATTTACACTGTGACCGTGACAGGCTGTGCATGCGTATTGTAGCGCGCTGTGCGAATTTACACAGTGACCGTGACAGGCTGTGCATGCGTATTGTAGCGCGCTGTGCGAATTTACACAGTGATCGTGACAGGCTGTGCATGCGTATTGTAGCGCGCTGTGCGAATTTACACAGTGACCGTGACAGGCTGTGCATGCGTATTGTAGCGCGCTGTGCGAATTTACACAGTGACCGTGACAGGCTGTGCAAGCGTATTGTAGCACGCTGTGCGAATTTACACAGTAACCGTGACAGGCTGTGCATGCGTATTGTAGCGCGCTGTGCGAATTTACACAGTGACCGTGACAGGCTGTGCATGCGTATTGTAGCGCGATGTGCGAATTTACACAGTGACCGTGACAGGCTGTGCATGCGTATTGTAGCGCGCTGTGCGAATTTACACATACAGTAACCGTGACAGGCTGTGCATGCGTATTGTAGCGCGCTGTGCGAACTTACACAGTGACCGTAACAGGCTGTGCAAGCGTATTGTAGCGCGCTGTGCGAATTTACACTGTGACCGTGACAGGCTGTGCATGCGTATTGTAGCGCGCTGTGCGAATTTACACTGTGACCGTGACAGGCTGTGCATGCGTATTGTAGCGCGCTGTGCGAATTTACACAGTGACCGTGACAGGCTGTGCATGCGTATTGTAGCGCGCTGTGCGAATTTACACAGTGACCGTGACAGGCTGTGCATGCGTATTGTAGCGCGCTGTGCGAATTTACACAGTGACTGTGACAGGCCGTGCATGCGTATTGTAGCACGCTGTGCGAATTTACACAGTGACCGTGACAGGCCGTGCATGCGTATTGTAGCGCGCTGTGCGAATTTACACTGTGACCGTGACAGGCTGTGCATGCGTATTGTAGCGCGCTGTGCGAATTTACACAGTGACCGTGACAGGCTGTGCATGCGTATTGTAGCGCGCTGTGCGAATTTACACAGTGACCGTGACAGGCTGTGCATGCGTATTGTAGCGCGCTGTGCGAATTTACACAGTGACCGTGACAGGCTGTGCATGCGTATTGTAGCGCGCTGTGCGAATTTACACAGTGACCGTGACAGGCTGTGCATGCGTATTGTAGCGCGCTGTGCGAATTTACACAGTGACCGTGACAGGTTGTGCATGCGTATTGTAGCGCGCTGTGCGAACTTACACAGTGACCGTAACAGGCTGTGCAAGCGTATTGTAGCGCGCTGTGCAAACTTACACAGTGACCGTGACAGGCTGTGCAAGCGTATTGTAGCGCGCTGTGCGAATTTACACTGTGACCGTGACAGGCTGTGCATGCGTATTGTAGCGCGCTGTGCGAATTTACACTGTGACCGTGACAGGCTGTGCATGCGTATTGTAGCGTGCTGTGCATGCGTATTGTAGCGCGCTGTGCGAATTTACACAGTGACCGTGACAGGCCGTGCATGCATATTGTAGCGCGCTGTGCGAATTTACACAGTGACCGTGACAGGCTGTGCATGCGTATTGTAGCGCGCTGTGCGAATTTACACTGTGACCGTGACAGGCTGTGCATGCGTATTGTAGCGCGCTGTGCGAATTTACACAGTGACCGTGACAGGCTGTGCATGCGTATTGTAGCGCGCTGTGCGAATTTACACAGTGACCGTGACAGGCTGTGCAAGCGTATTGTAGCACGCTGTGCGAATTTACACAGTAACCGTGACAGGCTGTGCATGCGTATTGTAGCGCGCTGTGCGAATTTACACAGTGACCGTGACAGGCTGTGCATGCGTATTGTAGCGCGCAGGCCAAACAGCAACAAAATTCCGTGATTTCTCTGTTTGCAATCCCCTCGCAAGTTGATTGAGAGGAAGCCGGACGTTTCCTGGGAGTGTCGGGAATAACGCAGGCGCGCCCAGGTGCTATAAGGGAGAGTGTGTGACGTCAGCTGTGGCCTCGGTCAGCCTGATTCTATCACACACTTGTGGAAGGGTCAGTCACGCACAGACTGGAAAAATCATTTGACGGTGAGTGAGTTGCGTATGGATAGGATGAAGTGAGTGGGCCCTCTATGTATGTGTGCCCCTATATATATGTGTGCCCCTATATATGTTTGCCCCCTATGTATGTGTGCCCCTATATATGTGTGCCCCTATATATGTTTGCCTCCTATGTATGTGTGCCCCTATATATGTTTGCCTCCTATGTATGTGTGCCCCTATATATATTTTCACCCTATGTATGTGTGCCCCTATATATGTTTGCGCCCTATGTATGTGTGCCCCTATATAAGTGTGCCCCTATATATATTTTCACCCTATGTATGTGTGCCCCTATATATGTTTGCCCTATGTATGTGCCCCTATATATATGTGTGCCCCTATATATGTTTGCCCCATATGTATGTGTGCCCCTATATATGTTTGCGCCCTATGTATGTGTGCCCCTATATATATATATTCACCCTATGTATGTGTGCCCCTATATATGTTTGCCCCTATATATATTTTCACCCTATGTATGTGTGCCCCTATATATGTGTGCCCCTATATATATTTTCACCCTATGTGTGTGTCCCCTATATGTTTGCCCCCTATGTATGTGTGCCCTATATATATGTGTGCCCCTATATATGTTTGCCCCATATGTATGTGTGCCCCTATATATGTGTGCCCCTATATATATATATTTTCACCCTATGTATGTGTGCCCCTATATATGTGTGCCCCTAGAGGCCCAGCTGTGTACTGCACATTTGCATGTTTCGGGGTTAGCAAACGACCCTGGCAGTAGGATGAACGCACCTGAAGCGTTGCACACCTAGAACACAGGGGCTGCTGGGAGTTCCCCGAATCGCTCTATTCCGCCATAATTGCCGGCCTAGGATGAGTTACCGCGGCTCGCACCTCCCAGAGGCTCCAGTCAATAGACTTAAGCAACTTGATTGATTCTAGCTGGATGGACATTTATAGCCCCAGTAAATATCCCTGGACAAGGCAGGATTGTGCAGACATACAGTAACCCTTATCACAGGGAGAGGAGGAATTCTCACTCAACTAGAGCTGATACTCATATAACTGTCATCCTTAATAGATATCAGTAACGTAGAATGTCAGCTCTTGGGACGAATAAAACAACAAAATCTCTACTTGTTCATTTTAGCAAGAATGTTTCTCCAGTTTATTCATAATTGTTTAACAGATCGTGTAACACAACCGCTCCTAGTTACATTATTATTATCACCA
This sequence comes from Crinia signifera, assembly GCF_055691185.1. NCBI lineage: Eukaryota > Metazoa > Chordata > Amphibia > Anura > Myobatrachidae > Crinia > Crinia signifera. Next base: position 172,214,689 of record NC_139224.1, on the reverse strand, counting down.
GTTATTATATAGCGCACACATATTCTGCAGCGCTGTACAGAGAATATTAGAACATTCGCATCAGTCCCTGCCCCAGCGGAGCTTACAATCTATATTCCCTAATACATGTACACGCACACACAGACATTCTAGGGTTAATATGTTGGGAGCCAATTAGCCTACCAGTATATTTTTGGATTGTGAGAGGAAACAGAGTACCCGGAGGAAACCCACGCACGCACGGGGAGAATATACAAACTCCGCACAGATAGGGCCATGGTGGGAACCGAACCCATGACCTCAGCGCTGTGAGGCAGTAATGCTAACCGTTACAGCTTCTGTACTGCCCCATTATGTTATCCAGGCAATGACGACATACATGCCGACACTCCTGACACATCCGACTGTCGAGCGTCTCTCCCAGACACCCACAAGTGTAGTCAGGTATCCATGGCTCAATACTCCAACCCGCACTTACAGCAACGACCAGAAGAGGCGTCGGCAAGGAAGACGCCGGGGGAAAAAAAGACAGGTAGGGCTAAATTTAATAAGATGGGAGTTCTATAGAATAAGGATGTTTCCCATAGCAACCAAAAGATTCTACTTCTTATTTAGCACCTTCTAGGGCGATAACAGAATCTGATTGGTTGCCCGTAGCAACATCTCATCTGCAATACAGCTCCCACTTAGCAAATTGACCTTGTAGTCTCAGGAAGACAGACCGAGCAAGAAGCAAGAAGAGCTGGAGGGGACCTGTAGCAGGATCCCAATGAAAAATGGTAGTGCCCATGGGGGGTTGCCCACTGTGCCAATTCTGTATGATAAGATGGCCCTACCTGTGGGGGAACTCTTCCTTTCTATAAACAAGGGTAAGTAGACGAAAGAAACAAGGCTCTTCTGCCCCTACCCAGCTCCTTTCCCTGAACACTACATCAGGAAGTAACTAGACATGTGTGGCCCCTTTAAAAAGTTTTTTAAGTTTTGACAAGGAGCATGGGAAACACGCCCATTCTCAACTGGGAGCTGCACAAGAGCGGCACCCCCTTAGCCTATGGTAGTTACGCCATTATACGTTGTCTTCCCTGACTCACTATTGGGATTCTGTTGTACAAAACCGTTACATGAGGAGCGGATGGGTATAAAATCGGACAGGATAATCTGCATATTGTACCTCTGGACCAATGCATATGTATCACCAAAATATAGAAACCTCGTTCATTTTAGCCTATAATTTTCCAATTTTATGACACAGCCTTAACGGCGCTTCCCTAGATTTTTCCTACTTGTATAAGGTAATAAGCGAGAAGCAGAAGGAATAAGATTAAATCCCGGACTGGGAGAATGGAGAATTTTACGCGGAAAAGATGAAAATGTCAGAGCGCGATTCAGCTGCAAAATGTTTAACCCCGAGTATAAAATTAATGTGTATTGATTGGTTACGGGAGAAGATTATAATTTGATCTACGTATAATTGCTGTTTTTATGTAACCATTGAGCAAAATGAATGCTAAATTCTCTGTAGTGCATGAATTGTAAATAGGCCACACTAAATATTTATTGAACCTTTTACGATTACGTACATAAAATGGAATGGGAATACCGCCGAATATTTGTATGCAAATGACAAAACGCAGGCTCATTAGTACCGAGGTCAGCTCATTTTACGTTGCAATTCCGCCGGATGAGATTGCCGGAGCCTGGAAGCGAGCCTGTTGCCGTTATCAGCGCATAGAAAGGTAAATATATATAAAAAGTCCGCATTTGTTTAACTACGGCATTGAATGGGACGCTTGTTGTGCCATTCTGCTATAAAACGAGGGAGATGGAGTACAATGTGCGACAGCGCCGTCGCTCGGTGTGTTCAGCGGCAGATAAGCGGTGGAGACGGAACTGGTTTCGCTGAATAGAGATCTAGCAAAATGAATTTCTTGTAGAACAAATTCTGGAGGGCATCATTGTAACAGATGGCGAGAAATATGAGTCCCTGTTGTTCCTGACGTATGAGAATAAAAAAAAAGGGAAAAGTATCTCTTTGTAAAGTACGGTAAATCTAAGACATTTCTCGCCTTCTAAAACCAATCTGTCACTTGCACACGTCGGCTTCTGGCCAGAATTTAGTGTATAATGTGCAGGAACACAGGGGGAGGGTTCTGCTTATAAAGCATTAGCAAATAGCGTGGTGGCTGGGTCCTCTGGCAATTTACTCTGCGCTCTGTATTACTTGTCTGCGATGGAGAGTTAGAATGTTGGCCTTCAAAGATCCGGTCCTGGTCATGTCAAAGGCACACGTGGGCGGGAAAGTGGGAGTGCGTCATGTACTGATTACGGCAGTAAGAGACGCAACGTGCTGCAGCTGCAGACCATCCCTCAAGAATCTTACATATTTCTGCAAGGAAATACCAACCTTGTTGATTGCTCTTCGGTGTCAGCCTACTGCTCAACCTCTATACTGTACATTCCTTGGCCCTCTTGCCATTCATCCATATTCCGTAGGTGCTTATATTTACTGACATTGCAATGGTTCAGTTCTGCAGCTGATACAGCATGGCGCGCCTGTCTGTATCTCAAAATCGGGGGCCTCACGAGAAGCTGAGTGTGGCTTCAGTGGCTCTAGGAGTGGTTTGGATAGAACTGGATGTGCTTCTAGGTGGATATGAATAGCTTAGGTTGGCATAGGAGTGGTTTGGGGTAGATATGAGTAGCTATGGTGGATCTGGGAGTGGTTTGGGGTGGATATGAGTAGCTATGGTGGGTCTGGGAGTGGTTTGGGGTGGATATGAGTAGCTATGGTGGGTCTGGGAGTGGTTTGGGATGGATATGAGTAACTATGGTGGATCTGGAAGTGGTTTGGGATGGATATGAGTAACTATGGTGGATCTGGAAGTGGTTTGGGATGGATATGAGTAGCTATGGTGGGTCTGGAAGTGGTTTGGGATGGATATGAGTAGCTATGGTGGGTCTGGGAGTGGTTTGGGGTGGATATAAGTAGCTATGGTGGAACTGGGAGTGGTTTGGGATGGATATGAGTAGCTATGGTGGGTCTGGGAGTGGTTTGGGATGGATATGAGTAGCTATGGTGGGTCTGGAAGTGGTTTGGGGTGGAAATGAGTAGCTATGGTGGGTCTGGGAGTGGTTTGGGGTGGAAATGAGTAGCTATGGTGGGTCTGGGAGTGGTTTGGGGTGGAAATGAGTAGCTATGGTGGGTCTGGGAGTGGTTTGGGTGGATATGAGTAACTATGGTGGGTCTGGGAGTGGTTTGGGGTGGATATTAGTAGCTATGGTGGGTCTGGAAGTGGTTTGGGGTGGATATTAGTAGCTATGGTGGGTCTGGGAGTGGTTTGGGGTGGATATTAGTAGCTATGGTGGGTCTGGGAGTGGTTTGGGATGGATATGAGTAGCTATGGTGGGTCTGGAAGTGGTTTGGGGTGGAAATGAGTAGCTATGGTGGGTCTGGGAGTGGTTTGGGTGGATATTAGTAGCTATGGTGGGTCTGGGAGTGGTTTGGGGTGGATATTAGTAGCTATGGTGGGTCTGGGAGTGGTTTGGGGTGGATATTAGTAGCTATGGTGGGTCTGGGAGTGGTTTGGGGTGGATATAAGTAGCTATGGTGGGTCTGGGAGTGGTTTGGGATGGATATGAGTAGCTATGGTGGATCTGGGAGTGGTTTGGGGTGGATATGAGTAGCTATGGTGGGTCTGGGAGTGGTTTGGGATGGATATGAGTAGCTTAGGTTGGCATGGGAGTGGTTTGGGTGGATATGAGTAGCTATGGTGGGTCTGGAAGTGGTTTGGGGTGGAAATGAGTAGCTATGGTGGGTCTGGGAGTGGTTTGGGGTGGAAATGAGTAGCTATGGTGGGTCTAGGAGTGGTTTGGGGTGGAAATGAGTAGCTATGGTGGGTCTGGGAGTGGTTTGGGTGGATATGAGTAGCTATGGTGGGTCTGGGAGTGGTTTGGGGTGGATATTAGTAGCTATGGTGGGTCTGGAAGTGGTTTGGGGTGGATATTAGTAGCTATGGTGGGTCTGGGAGTGGTTTGGGGTGGATATTAGTAGCTATGGTGGGTCTGGGAGTGGTTTGGGATGGATATGAGTAGCTATGGTGGGTCTGGAAGTGGTTTGGGGTGGAAATGAGTAGCTATGGTGGGTCTGGGAGTGGTTTGGGTGGATATTAGTAGCTATGGTGGGTCTGGGAGTGGTTTGGGGTGGATATTAGTAGCTATGGTGGGTCTGGGAGTGGTTTGGGGTGGATATAAGTAGCTATGGTGGGTCTGGGAGTGGTTTGGGATGGATATGAGTAGCTATGGTGGATCTGGGAGTGGTTTGGGGTGGATATGAGTAGCTATGGTGGGTCTGGGAGTGGTTTGGGATGGATATGAGTAGCTTAGGTTGGCATGGGAGTAGTTTGGGTGGATATGAGTAGCTATGGTGGGTCTGGGAGTGGTTTGGGATGGATATGAGTAGCTTTGATGGGTCTGGGAGTGGTTTGGGATGGATATGAGTAGCTATGGTGGATCTGGGAGTGGTTTGGGGTGAATATGAGTAGCTATGGTGGATCTGGGAGAGGTTTGGAGTGAATATGAGTAGCTATGGTGGATCTGGGAGTGGTTTGGGATGGATATGAGTAGCTACAGTGGGTCTGGGAGTGGTTTGGGGTGGATATGAGTAGCTATGGTGGATCTGGGAGTGGTTTGGGGTGGATATGAGTAGCTATGGTGGATCTGAGAGTGGTTTGGGATGGATATGAGTAGCTATGGTGGATCTGGGAGTGGTTTGGGGTGAATATGAGTAGCTATGGTTGATCTGGGAGTAGTTTGGGGTGGATATGAGTATCTATGGTGGATCTGGGAGTGGTTTGGGGTGGATATGAGTAGCTATGGTGGATCTGGGAGTGGTTTGGGGTGGATATGAGTAGCTACAGTGGATCTGGGAGTGGTTTGGGGTGGATATGAGTAGCTATGGTGGATCTGGGAGTGGTTTGGGATGGATATGAGTAGCTATGGTGGATCTGGGAGTGGTTTGGGATGGATATGAGTAGCTATGGTGGATCTGGGAGTGGTTTGGGGTGAATATGAGTAGCTACGGTGGTACTGGGAGTAGTTTGGGGGTGAATATGAGTAGCTACAGTGGGTCTGGGAGAGGTATGGGATGGATATGAGTAGCTATGGTGGATCTGGGAGTGGTTTGGGATGGATATGAGTAGCTATGGTGGGTCTGGGAGTGGTTTGGGATGGATATGAGTAGCTATGGTGGGTCTGGGAGTGGTTTGGGATGGATATGAGTAGCTTAGGTTAGAATGGGAGTGGTTTGGGTGGATATGAGTAGCTATGGTGGATCTGAGAGTGGTTTGGGGTGGATATGAGTAGCTATGGTGGGTCTGGGAGTGGTTTGGGATGGATATGAGTAGCTATGGTGGGTCTGGGAGTGGTTTGGGATGGATATGAGTAGCTTAGGTTAGAATGGGAGTGGTTTGGGTGGATATAAGTAGCTATGGTGGGTCTGGGAGTGGTTTGGGATGGATATGAGTAGCTATGGTGGATCTGGGAGTGGTTTGGGGTGGATATGAGTAGCTATGGTGGGTCTGGGAGTGGTTTGGGATGGATATGAGTAGCTTAGGTTGGCATGGGAGTAGTTTGGGTGGATATGAGTAGCTATGGTGGGTCTGGGAGTGGTTTGGGATGGATATGAGTAGCTTTGATGGGTCTGGGAGTGGTTTGGGATGGATATGAGTAGCTATGGTGGATCTGGGAGTGGTTTGGGGTGAATATGAGTAGCTATGGTGGATCTGGGAGAGGTTTGGAGTGAATATGAGTAGCTATGGTGGATCTGGGAGTGGTTTGGGATGGATATGAGTAGCTACAGTGGGTCTGGGAGTGGTTTGGGGTGGATATGAGTAGCTATGGTGGATCTGGGAGTGGTTTGGGGTGGATATGAGTAGCTATGGTGGATCTGAGAGTGGTTTGGGATGGATATGAGTAGCTATGGTGGATCTGGGAGTGGTTTGGGGTGAATATGAGTAGCTATGGTTGATCTGGGAGTAGTTTGGGGTGGATATGAGTATCTATGGTGGATCTGGGAGTGGTTTGGGGTGGATATGAGTAGCTATGGTGGATCTGGGAGTGGTTTGGGGTGGATATGAGTAGCTACAGTGGGTCTGGGAGTGGTTTGGGGTGGATATGAGTAGCTATGGTGGATCTGGGAGTGGTTTGGGATGGATATGAGTAGCTATGGTGGATCTGGGAGTGGTTTGGGATGGATATGAGTAGCTATGGTGGATCTGGGAGTGGTTTGGGGTGAATATGAGTAGCTACGGTGGTACTGGGAGTAGTTTGGGGGTGAATATGAGTAGCTACAGTGGGTCTGGGAGAGGTATGGGATGGATATGAGTAGCTATGGTGGATCTGGGAGTGGTTTGGGATGGATATGAGTAGCTATGGTGGGTCTGGGAGTGGTTTGGGATGGATATGAGTAGCTATGGTGGGTCTGGGAGTGGTTTGGGATGGATATGAGTAGCTTAGGTTAGAATGGGAGTGGTTTGGGTGGATATGAGTAGCTATGGTGGATCTGAGAGTGGTTTGGGGTGGATATGAGTAGCTATGGTGGGTCTGGGAGTGGTTTGGGATGGATATGAGTAGCTATGGTGGATCTGGGAGTAGTTTGGGGTGAATATGAGTAGCTATGGTGGATCTGGGAGAGGTTTGGGGTGAATATGAGTAGCTATGGTGGATCTGGGAGAGGTTTGGGGTGGATATGAGTAGCTACACTGGGTCTGGGAGTGGTTTGGGGTGGATATGAGTAGCTATGGTGGATCTGGGAGTGGTTTGGGGTGGATATGAGTAGCTATGGTGGATCTGGTAGTGGTTTGGGATGGATATGAGTAGCTATGGTGGATCTGGGAGTGGTTTGGGGTGAATATGAGTAGCTATGGTGGATCTGGGAGTGGTTTGGGGTGGATATGAGTAGCTATGGTGGATCTGGGAGTGGTTTGGGGTGGATATGAGTAGCTACAGTGGGTCTGGGAGTGGTTTGGGGTGGATATGAGTAGCTATGGTGGATCTGGGAGTGGTTTGGGGTGGATATGAGTAGCTATGGTGGATCTGGGAGTAGTTTGGGGTGAATATGAGTAGCTATGGTGGATCTGGGAGTGGTTTGGGATGGATATGAGTAGCTATGGTGGGTCTGGGAGTGGTTTGGGATGGATATTAGTAGCTATGGTGGGTCTGGGAGTGGTTTGGGATGGATATGAGTACCTATGGTGGATCTGGGAGTGGTTTGGGGTGAATATGAGTAGCTACGGTGGATCTGGGAGTAGTTTGGGGTGAATATGAGTAGCTACAGTGGGTCTGGGAGTGGTTTGGGGTGGATATGAGTAGCTATGGTGGATCTGGGAGTAGTTTGGGGTGAATATGAGTAGCTATGGTGGATCTGGGAGTGGTTTGGGATGGATATGAGTAGCTATGGTGGGTCTGGGAGAGGTTTGGGATGGATATTAGTAGCTATGGTGGGTCTGGGAGTGGTTTGGGATGGATATGAGTACCTATGGTGGATCTGGGAGTGGTTTGGGGTGAATATGAGTAGCTACGGTGGATCTGGGAGTAGTTTGGGGTGAATATGAGTAGCTACAGTGGGTCTGGGAGTGGTTTGGGATGGATATGAGTAGCTATGGTGGATCTGGGAGTGGTTTGGGGTGGATATGAGTAGCTATGGTGGATCTGGGAGTGGTTTGGGGTGGATATGAGTAACTACAGTGGGTCTGGGAGTGGTTTGGGGTGGATATGAGTAGCTATGGTGGATCTGGGAGTGGTTTGGGGTGGATATGAGTAGCTACGATGGATCTGGGAGTGGTTTGGGATGGATATGAGTAGCTATGGTGGATCTGGGAGTGGTTTGGGGTGAATATGAGTAGCTATGGTGGATCTGGGAGTAGTTTGGGGTGAATATGAGTAGCTATGGTGGATCTGGGAGTGGTTTGGGATGGATATGAGTAGCTATGGTGGGTCTGGGAGTGGTTTGGGTGGACATGAGTAGCCATGGTGGGTCTGGGAGTGGTTTGGGATGGATATGAGTAGCTATGGTGGGTCTGGGAGTGGTTTGGGGTGGATATGAGTAGTTATGGTGGGTCTGGGAGTGGTTTGGGATGGACATGAGTAGCTATGGTGGATCTGGGAGTGGTTTGGGGTGGATATGAGTAGCTATGGTGGTCCTGGGAGTGGTTTGGGATGGATATGAGTAGCTATGGTGGGTCTGGGAGTGGTTTGGGATGGACATGAGTAGTTATGGTGGGTCTGGGAGTGGTTTGGGTGGACATGAGTAGCTATGGTGGGTCTGGGAGTGGTTTGGGATGGATATGAGTAGCTATGGTGGGTCTGGGAGTGGTTTGGGGTGGATATGAGTAGTTACAGTGGGTCTGGGAGTGGTTTGGGATGAATATGAGTAGCTATGGTGGATCTGGGAGTGGTTTGGGGTGGATATGAGTAGCTATGGTGGATCTGGGAGTGGTTTGGGGTAGATATAAGTAGCTATGGTGGGTCTGGGAGTGGTTTGAGGTGGATATGAGTAGCTATGGTGGATCTGGGAGTGGTTTGGGGTGGATATGAGTAGCTACAGTGGGTCTGGGAGTGGTTTGGGGTGAATATGAGTAGCTTGGGAGTGGTTTGGGATGGATATGAGTAGCTATGGTGGGTCTGGGAGTAGTTCGGGATGGATATGAGTAGCTATGGTGGATCTGGGAGTGGTTTGGGGTAGATATAAGTAGCTATGGTGGGTCTGGGAGTGGTTTGGGATGGATATGAGTAGCTATGGTGGATCTGGGAGTGGTTTGGGGTGGATATGAGTAGCTACAGTGGGTCTGGGAGTGGTTTGGGGTGGATATAAGTAGCTATGGTGGAACTGGGAGTGGTTTGGGATGGATATGAGTAGCTATGGTGGGTCTGGGAGTGGTTTGGGGTGGATATGAGTAGCTATGGTGGATCTGGGAGTGGTTTGATTAGATCTGGGAGTGGTTTGGGTGGATATGAGTAGCTATGGTGGGTCTGGGAGTGGTTTGGGGTGGATATGAGTAGCTATGGTGGATCTGGGAGTGGTTTGGAGTGGATATGAGTAGCTATGGTGGGTCTGGGAGTGGTTTGGGATGGATATGAGTAGCTATGGTGGGTCTGGGAGTGGTTTGGGATGGATATGAGTAGCTATGGTGGGTCTGGGAGTGGTTTGGGTGGACATGAGTAGCTATGGTGGGTCTGGGAGTGGTTTGGGATGGATATGAGCAGCTATGGTGAATCTGGGAGTGGTTTGGGGTGGATATAAGTAGTTATGTTGGGTCTGGGAGAGGTATGGGATGGATATGAGTAGCTATGGTGGATCTAGGAGTGGTTTGGGATTGATATGAGTAACTATAGTGGGTCTAGGAGTGGTTTGGGATGGATATGAGTAGCTATGGTGGATCTGGGAGTGGTTTGGGGTAGATATAAGTAGCTATTGTGGGTCTGGGAGTGGTTTGGGATAGATATGAGCAGCTATGGTGGGTCTGGGAGTGGGTTGGGTTGGATATGAGTAGCTATGGTGGGTCTGGGAGTGGTTTGGGGTGGATATTAGTAGCTATGGTGGGTCTAGGAGTGGTTTGGGGTGGATATAAGTAGCTATGGTGGGTCTGGGAGTGGTTTGGTGTAGATATAAGTAGCTATGGTGGGTCTGGGAGTGGTTTGGGGTAAATATAAATAGCTATGGTGGGTCTGGGAGTGATTTGATTAGATATGGGAGTGGTTTGGGGTGGATATTAGTAGCTATGGTGGGTCTGGGAGTGGTTTGGGTTGGATATGAGTAGCTATGGTGGATCTGGGAGTGGTTGGGATGGATATGAGTAGCTATGGTGGGTCTGGGAGTGGTTTGGGGTGATATCAGTAGCTACAGTGGGTCTGGGAATGGTTTGATTAGATCTGGGAGTAGTTTGGGGTGGATATGAGTAGTTATAGTGGATCTGGGAGTCTAGGGTTTTGATAGACCTACAGTAGGAGTGGTTTTGGGTAGATATGAGTGGCTTTGGTGGGTGGAGTGGTTTGGATGGATCTGGGAGTGGTTTAGGGTAGATATGAGTAGCTATAGTGGGACTGATGGATATTAGTGGCTTTGGTGGGTGGAGTGGTTTGGATGGATCTGGGAAGTGGTTCAATGAATATGGAAGTGTTTTGAGTGGTTCGGGGAATAGTAAGGAGTGGTTTGGATACTTATGGAAATGATTGATTATACGCCAGTTGCATAGTCCATGCACCAGCCCCATACTGGGTGGAAGTGATCAGTCAGATAAGTTGCCTTTCCCGTACGCACAGAGCTTTTGATACACACCCATTATATTCCCATGACACTCCCACAAGTTATGGCGGTTAGGTGCGATTGCTTTGTTATTGCCCAGTTACCACCCTTTTACGGAAAGACAAATCAGGTCAAGTTGCATCCAACAGACATAATAAAAAAAAATGAATGATTTACTTTTGCAAATACTGCGTCCAACAGCTCAGCACGTGAGTCCCCGCAACGAGGTCCTTCCCAATCATAGCCAGGAGTGTGCAGCATAAGCCCATGTATGTAAATGCACATTTTACCCATAAACGTAACTTAAAACCGGATATGGGTAAAAAGTGGACACAGACTAGACCCTGGGGGGTGTCCTGTCCGGGGGGGGCTTCACGTGACAGCTGTCACCAGGGAGAGGAGAAGGCAGAGAATAAAGCCTCCCTGTATGGTCGGGCAGGTAGCAAAAACCAGAACAGTCTGGACGACATGGAGAGGCTGTAATCTCCCCTTCCCTTGGTGAAAGCTATCACAGGCATCCCCCTGGACAAGACACCCCCGGGTCAGGACACCACCCGGACCGGACACTACAAGCTCCGCATCAAACTCTGCATTCCAGAGCTTGTAGATTCCGGTCCGGTGTTCCGGGGTCTTGTTCGGGTCCAGTTTTTACTTATTCCTTTTAAAACCTCAATAATCATTTAACACTTTTATTCAGTAAATGTGGGAAGTGTTTATAGCTATGGAATGTCTTTTATGACATATAGAGGATACCACCTCCGCAATAACGCAGACAAGGAATGACAGAGTCTGGTCGATTAGCCGGTCGATGTACATCGCTCAGCGCGTTTGTAAACTGTCCCCAAACGCCACGATGCAAATACAGATCACTCGCAGAACTGGCACGTGTCAGGGAAACGGAACCCTCTGAAGTTCTAATTCTGGCAAATGTCTTATCCTAAAATGAACTCGCCGGATAGCGAAGGGGGAGCAGGGATTTATATTAGCTGCTGCAGAACGCTGACAAGGGGACAGATGAGCGGAATTCATTTATACAGGATGGAAGAGATATCCCTGGGTAGCGCACTCACAGACTCCGACATGAAAAGGAATTAGATGGAGCCACTTTTACATTCTGAAAGGCTGGTTATATGGCACTTGTAATTATCTTAGTCCCTTCACACGTCTGTATCGCCCTCTCGGCATATGCCCAGGGAGGGGGCCGGGTACAAGTGGTGCCCTCGTAGCAGTTAACATCTCCATGACGTTCATTTGAACTATTAGCAGTGCCTCCGCCTGTATCAGAGCCAGCCTCAGGAATGCTTCCATCACTGGCTCATCTGTCGTGGTGCAGGGTGTGCAGGGGCCCCTGTGCCTGCGCCGTACTCATAGTGTGTTACTAACCTCTCCCCAGTACCGCGCCGGCTGCTGCTGCAGAGTCTACAGGGATAATTCACTAAGATGGGAGTTCTGCTGAAGATGGGATGTTGCCCGCAGCAACCAATCACATTCTATTATCTTTTAGAAGGTGCTAAATAAAAAAGTAGAAACTGGTTGCTATGGGCAATAGAACTCGCATCTTAGTAACTTTACCCCTACTAGAGGTACTTTGTTGCATGCAATGTTACAGCGTGGGGACCTGAATTGGGCTCAAGGTTTGTTGACAGGGTTGCTTCTAGGGCCAGGTGAGACGTGCAATTGAATAGGGTGTCATAATCTCTTTCACTGGCCATCCGCATGGAATACTGTTGAAAAAGTCCTGCCCAAAATGGACGATGCCTCAGAGGAGACTCTTCTGAGGAATGCTGAAGGAGGAGGCGGCCATTTTGGGAGGGACATTTACTAGACAGCCGGAGGCAGGCTCGAATTGTAGTGCCGAAACCATAGCAACAGTATCAGCGGAAGGTGCAGCAGCAGCAGCCTGATGAAACAACACCCTGACAATGAACAGTCAGGGTACATTGCCGTGTGGGGCCGAATACAGTGCACGGGGCATTACTGTGTAGGGCATTATGTGATGCAAGAGGCATTACTGTGTGGGGCATTATGTGATGCAAGGGGCATTTCAGTGTGGGGCACAATTTGATGCAAGGGACATTACTGTGTGGGGCATAATGTGGTGCAAGAGGCATTACTGTTTGGGGCCTATTCTTGGCTTTATAGTGAATACTTTTACCATCGATGAGGAGAACCAGAATGCTCTGCACGGGGCTCATGCTACGTGTGAGGAACCATTATTCCATAAAGAAAATGCTAAAATCGTTACGTATAGAGGTCGCGCTCTGCTCGGCGGAGCCAGAATCACGGAAAACATTTCCAATATATCCACATACCACACAATGCACATAGTTATTCCCGGATATTGCAGGTGTGAGTGACACAGAGGACTTTGCAGGGTTAATGTGGTTCTGCCTGATCCTGATGTGGGCTCGGCTGTTCTGGCAGCCGGCGTCCATCTTGTCTTACAGCGTGCTCAAAAATTATTAATGGGCGTAGCACCAGATACAACAAGCAGTGTTCTGTGGGATTACATACATAATGGTTGGGAGACGAAGCCAGGGAAAGAACCGTCTTACGTTCTCCCCTCCTGGCGACGAGCCCTGTGCAGTCACATTTACACAGCGCACCATAAATGGGTCTGATAAGCTATGCGCAATGCGTGCGATGCAGAATGTCACTGAGAATCGCCTCTGTGCATCTGATCCAGAGACAGACTCATTAAACGATGGTGGTGATTTATATCAACAGAGCTACTAAATCAGGACTGGCCAACCTGCGGCTGTTGTGAAACTTTAAGACTCAGCATGCCTTGCAACAGTTTTGCTATAAGGGAATGCTAAACCTGTGGCAAGGCATGCTGGGATGTGAAGGTTTACAATGGCTGGAGAGTGTAAAGTTGGCCAGGCCTGTACTAAATGGATCTGTGACGGGTTTGCAGGGTCATCTTATGAGGTGTGGGAGGCAGTGTGCAGTGTCCACATGCGTTCCCCCTTGTATTGTCACATGTGCAGTAAGGATGGCCATCTGGCGGTCAACCACCAATGCAGGTTTGCCAACTTTTAGGCTGCCCTCTGCGTGACAGGGCAGCCAGGTCAAGAAGTAGTGGGCGTGCCGCTGAAGAGGCAGAGATATCAAAGGAAGCATTATAGTGGGGGTGTGGCCATTTCATTTGCATCATTGTGGTCACGCCCCTTGCTGTGTAATGCTGTTTTTTCAGACATTACTCAGTGGGGGTGGAGCCATGATGATGCACTATTTCGGGGAATGGCACTATTTCGGGGGACTTGTCCATCTTCTCTTTTTGGGGCCATTGATGATTCTGAAACAAAGATGGTTGCTAGGCATACCTAAAATGTACTGTGGCGGAGACAGAACTAGGAAAATTGACAGCCTTGGTCTAACCCCTATAAATCTATAAAGCACTGTTAGAACCCTGTGGCTGAGGAAGTAACCAGGGGGGGAAGGGGAGGTGACGCCAGGTAAGCAATGCGGAGTTGGTTGCATAATGCCTAAGCCATTAGCATCACCTGAATGTAATAATGGGCAATTGGGGGAGAATTCACAAAATTCTCCTCCAAGACCTCATTATCGCATTTTTTTAGTAACCAGATCGCATTTCCCATACTTGTAATGGGACATGAAATCTGACTGAAAAAAAAAATGAAATAAAATAATTGTACCAGAGAAAGCCCTGTGATAATAACGCTATCTTAAGAAGGCATTACCAGGGCTGCCCCCCTGGTTTCCAGACTCCTGTGCAGCCTTTCCTGACAGTGATACCAGAGCTCAGGTCTGGCCCTTTTAAAATTTGCCACGGCCCAAACTCTCTTTCAGGCTGTATATCAGCAACAGAGGAGTCGCTGCACATCTGAGGATGCTGCCTGCAACAGAAATGTACCAGGCACACACCGGTATCACTCTGTTGCCTGAATATCTCCCTGCACGCTACATTTACCTAGCATAGTATACAGAATGGCAAGCAGCAGATAATCGGTTGCTAAGGGCAACTCCTCTTCTTTATCTTTCTAAGGTTTGATACATTTCTCCTTTTGTTTGAAAAAGAGCATTTTGTAGATAGAACAAGTGCTGTAAATGGCGCACCACAGAATGATACCGTGCAGCAATGCATGGAACGCTCATTATTCAAGAAGTGAGGAAAAAGTAAACATTTTCATTAAAAACCAGGGGGAGAATGGTAGGTAGGATGCTAAGATATGCTATTACACTTGCCACCATGCGTTTACGTTGGCGCTGGGCACAGAAGTAAGCACGCTTGCACATTAGACGGGCACTTCTACAAGTTAATAACTAAGGAACAGCTTAAACCTTATTTAAGTTTCCATACACCCCAATCCGGGAAAGTGCGCCCCAGCAGTGCACTTGTATCAGTGCTAATGCGTCTACGTAAACACCTTCATACTGCATTACCGCCATTACCCAGGGTGTGGGGGTATGTAGGCTTTTATGAACGCTGCGTGGCAGGAAGTCTGTAAGAACCAGCTCTAAGTAAATAAGCTTAATTAATGAGGTAATTAGAGCCAGATGTCACCTTCAGAGCACAGATTTCTGGTAATCTTTCTCCTCTACAGGAGTGTAGCGAGCGTGTCGCATAACTGGCTGCGAACTCAGGCGCTACAGCGCTCACACGGGAGATGGAACTCTGGCACTACATCACTTACAGGGGAGACGGAACTCAGGCACTACATCACTTACACGGGAGACGGAACTCAGGCACTACATCACTTATAGAGGAGACGGAACTCAGGCACTACATCACTTACAGAGGAGACGGAACTCAGGCACTACATCACTCACAGAGGAGACGGAACTCAGGCACTACATCACTTATAGGGGAGACGGAACTCAGGCACTACATCACTTACACGGGAGACGGAACTCAGGCACTACATCACTTACAGAGGAGACGGAACTCAGGCACTACATCTCTCACAGAGGAGACGGAACTCAGGCGCTACATCACTCACAGAGGAGACGGAACTCAGGCGCTACAGCACTCACACAGGAGGCCAGACTCAGGCACTACATCGCTCACATAGGAGGCTGTACTCATGCACTTCATCGCTCACACAGGAGGCCGTACTCAGACACTACATCGCTCACACTAGAGGCCACACTCAAACACTACATCGCTCACACAGGAGGCCGTACTCAGGCACTACATCGCTCACACGGGAGGCCGTACTCAGGCACTACATCACTCACACGGGAGGCCGTACTCAGGCACTACATCACTCACACTAGAGGCCATACTCAAACACTACATCGCTCACACTAGAGGCCGTACTAAAACACTACATCGCTCACACTAGAGGCCGTACTCAGGCACTACATCGCTCACACAGGAGGCTGCACTCAGGCACTACATCACTCACACAGAAGGGCATACTCAGGCACTACATAGCTCACACAGGAGGCCGTACTCAGGCACTACATTGCTCACACAGGAGGCCGTACTCAGGCGCTACATAGCTCACACAGGAGGCCGTACTCAGGCATTACATCGCTCACACAGGAGGCCGTACTCAGGCATTACATTGCTCACACAGGAGGCCGTACTCAGGCACTACATCGCTCACACAGGAGGCGAAATTAGTCACTACATCACTCACCCAGGAGGCCATACTTAGGCACTACATCACTCACATGGGAGGCCGTACTCAGGCACTACATCGATCACACAGGAGGCTGTACTCAGCCATTACATTGCTCACACAGGAGGCTATACTCAGGCACTACATCACTCACACAGGAGGCTGTAATCAGGCACTACATCGCTCGCACAGGAGGCCGTACTCAGGCACTACATCGCTCACAAAGGAGGCCGTACTCAATCGCTCACACAGCAGGCCGTACTCAGGCACTACTTCGCTCACACAGGAGGCTGTACGCAGGCACTACATCGCTCACACAGCAGGCCGTACTCAAACCCTACATCGCTCACACAGGAGGCCGTACTCAGGCACTACATCGCTCACACAGGAGGCCGTACTCAGGCATTACATCGCTCACACAGGAGGCCGTACTCAGGCACTACATCACTCACACGGGAGGCCATACTCAGGCACTACATCGCTCATACGGGAGGCCGTACTCTGGCACTACATCGCTCACACAGGAGGTTGTACTCAGGCACTACATCGCTCACACAGGAGGCCGTACTCAGGCACTACATCGCTCACACGGGAGGCCATACTCAGGCACTACATCGCTCATACAGGAGGCCGTAGTCAGGCACTACATCGCTCACACAGGAGGTCGTACTCAGGCACTACATCGCTCACACAGGAGGTCGTACTCAGGCATTACATCGCTCACACAGGAGGCCGTACTCAGACACTACATCGCTCACACTAGAGGCCACACTCAAACACTACATCGCTCACACAGGAGGCCGTACTCAGGCACTACATCGCTCACACGGGAGGCCGTACTCAGGCACTACATCACTTACACGGGAGGCCGTACTCAGGCACTACATCACTCACACTAGAGGCCATACTCAAACACTACATCGCTCACACTAGAGCCGTACTAAAACACTACATCGCTCACACTAGAGGCCGTACTCAGGCACTACATCGCTCACACAGGAGGCTGCACTCAGGCACTACATCACTCACACAGAAGGGCATACTCAGGCACTACATAGCTCACACAGGAGGCCGTACTCAGGCACTACATTGCTCACACAGGAGGCCGTACTCAGGCGCTACATAGCTCACACAGGAGGCCGTACTCAGGCATTACATCGCTCACACAGGAGGCCGTTCTCAGGCACTACATCGCTCACACAGGAGGCCGTACTCAGGCACTACATCGCTCACACAGGAGGCCGTACTCAGGCACTACATCGCTCACACAGGAGGCTGTACTCAGGCACTACATCGCTCACACAGGAGGTCGTACTCAGGCACTACATCGCTCACACAGGAGGCTGTACTCAGGCATTACATCTCTCACACAGGAGGCCGTACTCAGGCATTACATTGCTCACACAGGAGGCCGTACTCAGGCACTACATCGCTCACACAGGAGGCGAAATTAGTCACTACATCACTCACCCAGGAGGCCATACTTAGGCACTACATCACTCACATGGGAGGCCGTACTCAGGCACTACATCGATCACACAGGAGGCTGTACTCAGCCATTACATTGCTCACACAGGAGGCTGTACTCAGGCACTACATCACTCACACAGGAGGCTGTAATCAGGCACTACATCGCTCGCACAGGAGGCCGTACTCAGGCACTACATCGCTCACAAAGGAGGCCGTACTCAATCGCTCACACAGCAGGCCGTACTCAGGCACTACTTCGCTCACACAGGAGGCTGTACGCAGGCACTACATCGCTCACACAGCAGGCCGTACTCAAACCCTACATTGCTCACACAGGAGGCCGTACTCAGGCACTACATCGCTCACACAGGAGGCCGTACTCAGGCATTACATCGCTCACACAGGAGGCCGTACTCAGGCACTACATCACTCACACGGGAGGCCATACTCAGGCACTACATCGCTCATACGGGAGGCCGTACTCTGGCACTACATCGCTCACACAGGAGGTCGTACTCAGGCACTACATCGCTCACACAGGAGGCCGTACTCAGGCACTACATCGCTCACACGGGAGGCCATACTCAGGCACTACATCGCTCATACAGGAGGCCGTACTCAGGCACTACATCGTTCACACAGGAGGTCGTACTCAGGCACTACATCGCTCACACAGGAGGTCGTACTCAGGCATTACATCGCTCACACAGGAGGCCGTACTCAGGCACTACATCGCTCACACGGGAGGCCATACTCAGGCACTACATCGCTCACACAGGAGGTCGTACTCAGGCACTACATCGCTCACACAGGAGGCCGTACTCAGGCACTACATCGCTCACACAGGAGGCTATACTCAGGCACTACATCGCTCATACAGGAGGCTATACTCAGGCACTACATCGCTCACACAGGAGGTCGTACTCAGGCACTACATCGCTCATACAGGAGGCTATACTCAGGCACTACATCACTTATAGAGGAGACGGAACTCAGGCGCTACATCACTCGCACGGGTGACGGAACTCAGGCACTACATCACTTACAGAGGAGACGGAACTCAGGCACTACATCACTTACAGAGGAGACGGAACTCAGGCACTACATCACTTACAGGGGAGACGGAACTCAGGCACTACATCACTTACACGGGAGACGGAACTCAGGCACTACATCACTTACAGAGGAGACGGAACTCAGGCACTACATCACTCACAGAGGAGACGGAACTCAGGCGCTACATCACTCACAGAGGAGACGGAACTCAGGCTCTACAGCACTCACACAGGAGGCCAGACTCAGGCACTACATCGCTCACATAGGAGGCTGTACTCATGCACTACATCGCTCACACAGGAGGCCGTACTCAGGCACTACATCGCTCACACGGGAGGCCGTACTCAGGCACTACATCACTCACACTAGAGGCAATACTCAAACACTACATCGCTCACACTAGAGGCCGTACTAAAACACTACATCGCTCACACTAGAGGCCGTACTCAGGCACTACATCGTTTACACAGGAGGCTGCACTCAGGCACTACATCACTCACACAGAAGGGCATACTCAGGCACTACATAGCTCACACAGGAGGCCGTACTCAGGCACTACATTGCTCACACAGGAGGCCGTACTCAGGCGCTACATAGCTCACACAGGAGGCCGTACTCAGGCATTACATCGCTCACACAGGAGGCCGTACTCAGGCATTACATTGCTCACACAGGAGGCCGTACTCAGGCACTACATCGCTCACACAGGAGGCAAAATTAGTCACTACATCACTAACCCAGGATGCCATACTTAGGCACTACATCACTCACATGGGAGGCCGTACTCAGGCACTACATCGATCACACAGGAGGCTGTACTCAGCCATTACATTGCTCACACAGGAGGCTGTACTCAGGCACTACATCACTCACACAGGAGGCTGTAATCAGGCACTACATCGCTCACACAGGAGGCCGTACTCAGGCACTACATCGCTCACACAGCAGGCCGTACTCAAACCCTACATCGCTCATACAGGAGGCCGTACTCAGGCACTACATCGCTCACACAGGAGGCCGTACTCAGGCATTACATCGCTCACACAGGAGGCCGTACTCAGGCACTACATCACTCACACGGGAGGCCATACTCAGGCACTACATCGCTCACACAGGAGGCCGTACTCAGGCACTACATCGCTCACACAGGAGGTCGTACTCAGGCACTACATCGCTCACACAGGAGGCCGTACTCAGGCACTACATCGCTCACACGGGAGGCCATACTCAGGCACTACATCGCTCATACAGGAGGCCGTACTCAGGCACTACATCGCTCACACAGGAGGTCGTACTCAGGCACTACATCGCTCACACAGGAGGTCGTACTCAGGCATTACATCGCTCACACAGGAGGCCGTACTCAGGCACTACATCGCTCACACGGGAGGCCATACTCAGGCACTACATCGCTCACACAGGAGGCCGTACTCAGGCACTACATCGCTCACACGGGAGGCCATACTCAGGCACTACATCGCTCACACAGGAGGTCGTACTCAGGCACTACATCGCTCACACAGGAGGTCGTACTCAGGCACTACATCGCTCACACAGGAGGTCGTACTCAGGCACTACATCGCTCACACAGGAGGCCGTACTCAGGCACTACATCGCTCACACGGGAGGCCGCACTCAGGCACTACATCGCTCATACAGGAGGCTATACTCAGGCACTACATCGCTCACACAGGAGGCCGTACTCAGGCACTACATCGCTCACACAGGAGGCTATACTCAGGCACTACATCGCAGGAGGTCGTACTCAGGCACTACATCGCTCACACAGGAGGTCGTACTCAGGCACTACATCGCTCACACAGGAGGCCGTACTCAGGCATTACATCGCTCACACAGGAGGCCGTACTCAGGCACTACATCGCTCATACAGGAGGCTGTACTCAGGCACTACATCACTCACACGGGAGGCCATACTCAGGCACTACATCGCTCACACGGGAGGCCATACTCAGGCACTACATCGCTCACACAGGAGGTCGTACTCAGACACTACATCGCTCACATAGGAGGTCGTACTCAGGCACTACATCGCTCACACAGGAGGCCGTACTCAGACACTACATCGCTCACACAGGAGGCCGTACTCAGGCACTACATCACTCACACAGGAGGCCGTACTCAGGCACTACATCGCTCACACAGGAGGTCGTACTCAGGCACTACATCGCTCACACAGGAGGCCGTACTCAGGCACTACATCGCTCACACAGGAGGCTATACTCAGGCACTACATCGCTCACACAGGAGGTCGTACTCAGGCACTACATCGCTCACACAGGAGGTTGTACTCAGGCACTACATCGCTCACACAGGAGGCCGTACTCAGGCACTACATCGCTCACACAGGAGGCTATACTCAGGCACTACATCGCTCACACAGGAGGCCGTACTCAGGCACTACATCGCTCACACAGGAGGCTATACTCAGGCACTACATCGCTCACACAGTAGGCTATACTCAGGCACTACATCGCTCATACAGGAAGCCGTACTCAGGCACTACATCACTCACACAGGAGGTCGTACTCAGGCACTACATCGCTCACACAGGAGGTCGTACTCAGGCACTACATCGCTCACACAGGAGGTCGTACTCAGGCACTACATCGCTCACACAGGAGGCCGTACTCAGGCACTACATTGCTCACACGGGAGGCCGCACTCAGGCACTACATCGCTCATACAGGAGGCTATACTCAGGCACTACATCGCTCACACAGGAGGCCGTACTCAGGCACTACATCGCTCACACAGGAGGCTATACTCAGGCACTACATCGCTCATACAGGAGGCTATACTCAGGCACTACATCACTCACACAGGAGGTCGTACTCAGGCACTACATCGCTCACACAGGAGGTCGTACTCAGGCACTACATCGCTCACACAGGAGGCCGTACTCAGGCATTACATCGCTCACACAGGAGGCCGTACTCAGGCACTACATCGCTCACACAGGAGGCCGTACTCAGGCACTACATCACTCACACGGGAGGCCATACTCAGGCACTACATCGCTCACACGGGAGGCCATACTCAGGCACTACATCGATCACACAGGAGGTCGTACTCAGGCACTACATCGCTCACATAGGAGGTCGTACTCAGGCACTACATCGCTCACACAGGAGGCCGTACTCAGACACTACATCGCTCATACAGGAGGCCGTACTCAGGCACTACATCACTCACACAGGAGGCCGTACTCAGGCACTACATCGCTCACACAGGAGGTCGTACTCAGGCACTACATCGCTCACACAGGAGGCCGTACTCAGGCACTACATCGCTCACACAGGAGGCTATACTCAGGCACTACATCGCTCACACAGGAGGTCGTACTCAGGCACTACATCGCTCACACAGGAGGTTGTACTCAGGCACTACATCGCTCACACAGGAGGCCGTACTCAGGCACTACATCGCTCACACAGGAGGCTATACTCAGGCACTACATCGCTCATACAGGAAGCCGTACTCAGGCACTACATCACTCACACAGGAGGTCGTACTCAGGCACTACATCGCTCACAAAGGAGGTCGTACTCAGGCACTACATCACTCACACAGGAGGCCGTACTCAGGCACTACATCGCTCACACAGGAGGCCGTACTCAGGCACTACATCGCTCACACAGGAGGCTATACTCAGGCACTACATCGCTCACACAGGAAGCCGTACTCAGGCACTACATCGCTCACACAGGAGGTCGTACTCAGGCACTACATCGCTCACAAAGGAGGTCGTACTCAGGCACTACATCGCTCACACAGGAGGTCGTACTCAGGCACTACATCGCTCACACGGGAGGCCATACTCAGGCACTACATCGCTCACACAGGAGGCCGTACTCAGGCACTACATCGCTCACACAGGAGGCCGTACTCAGGCACTACATCGCTCACACAGGAGGTCGTACTCAGGCACTACATCGCTCACACAGGAGGCCGTACTCAGACACTACATCGCTCATACAGGAGGCCGTACTCAGGCACTACATCACTCACACAGGAGGCCGTACTCAGGCACTACATCGCTCACACAGGAGGTCGTACTCAGGCACTACATCGCTCACACAGGAGGCCGTACTCAGGCACTACATCGCTCACACAGGAGGCTATACTCAGGCACTACATCGCTCACACAGGAGGTCGTACTCAGGCACTACATCGCTCACACAGGAGGTTGTACTCAGGCACTACATCGCTCACACAGGAGGCCGTACTCAGGCACTACATCGCTCACACAGGAGGCTATACTCAGGCACTACATCGCTCATACAGGAAGCCGTACTCAGGCACTACATCACTCACACAGGAGGTCGTACTCAGGCACTACATCGCTCACAAAGGAGGTCGTACTCAGGCACTACATCACTCACACAGGAGGCCGTACTCAGGCACTACATCGCTCACACAGGAGGTCGTACTCAGGCACTACATCGCTCACACAGGAGGCCGTACTCAGGCACTACATCGCTCACACAGGAGGCTATACTCAGGCACTACATCGCTCATACAGGAAGCCGTACTCAGGCACTACATCACTCACACAGGAGGTCGTACTCAGGCACTACATCGCTCACAAAGGAGGTCGTACTCAGGCACTACATCGCTCACACAGGAGGTCGTACTCAGGCACTACATCGCTCACACGGGAGGCCGTACTCAGGCACTACATCGCTCACACAGGAGGCCGTACTCAGGCACTACATCGCTCACACAGGAGGCCGTACTCAGGCACTACATCGCTCACACAGGAGGCCGTACTCAGGCACTACATCGCTCACACAGGAGGCCGTACTCAGGCATTACATCGCTCACACAGGAGGCTATACTCAGGCACTACATCACTCATACAGGAGGCTATACTCAGACACTACATCACTCACACAGGAGGTCGTACTCAGGCACTACATCGCTCACACAGGAGGTTGTACTCAGGCACTACATCGCTCACACAGGAGGCCGTACTCAGGCACTACATCGCTCACACAGGAGGCTATACTCAGGCACTACATCGCTCATACAGGGGCCATACTCAGGCACTACATCGCTCACACAGGAGGCTGTACTCAGGCACTACATCGCTCACACAGGAGGCCGTACTCAGGCACTACATCGCTCACACAGGAGGCTATACTCAGGCACTACATCGCTCATACAGGAGGCTATACTCAGGCACTACATCACTCACATAGGAGGTCGTACTCAGGCACTACATCGCTCACACAGGAGGTCGTACTCAGGCACTACATCGCTCACACAGGAGGCCGTACTCAGGCATTAAATCGCTCACACAGGAGGCCGTACTCAGGCACTACATCGCTCATACAGGAGGCTATACTCAGGCACTACATCGCTCACACAGGAGGCCGCACTCAGGCACTACATCGCTCATACAGGAGGCTATACTCAGGCACTACATCGCTCACACAGGAGGCCGTACTCAGGCACTACATTGCTCACACAGGAGGCTATACTCAGGCACTACATCGCTCATACAGGAGGCTATACTCAGGCACTACATCACTCACACAGGAGGTCGTACTCAGGCACTACATTGCTCACACAGGAGGTCGTAATCAGGCACTACATCGCTCACACAGGAGGCCGTACTCAGGCATTACATCGCTCACACAGGAGGCCGTACTCAGGCACTACACCGCTCATACAGGAGGCCGTACTCAGGCACTACATCACTCACATGGGAGGCCATACTCAGGCACTACATCGCTCACACGGGAGGCCATACTCAGGCACTACATCGCTCACACAGGAGGTCGTACTCAGGCACTTCATCGCTCACACAGGAGGCCGTACTCAGGCACTACATCGCTCATACAGGAGGCCGTACTCAGGCACTACATCACTCACACAGGAGGCCGTACTCAGGCACAACATCGCTCACACAGGAGGTCGTACTCAGGCACTACATCGCTCACACAGGAGGCCGTACTCAGGCACTACATCGCTCACACAGGAGGCTATACTCAGGCACTACATCGCTCATACAGGAAGCCGTACTCAGGCACTACATCGCTCACACGGGAGGCCATACTCAGGCACTACATCGCTCACATAGGAGGTCGTACTCAGGCACTACATCGCTCACACAGGAGGCCTGACTCAGGCACTACATTGCTCACACAGGAGGCCGTAACACCTAGCATTTCCCCTGACACTCCCAGCGTTTTTCCTCCTATGAAGCGGCCATGTACCACCCCCAGACGCCTGTTTCCTGTTAATCACCTTGCAGACAGACAGCAAATAAATAAGTAGCCGGCTTTCATGGCAGGATGGCCTTGCGCATGCGTACTACGGGCTATATACGATCCTGCGGATTCGCGCCGAGCGATCAGATCTGAATTCCCCCCATTGTGAGGAATTCCGGTTGTTGTGCATTGAATGACCCACATTACAGCGCCCGCACCTATCCAAACCTCCCTGTCTGGGCTGAATAATTGCAGTCCGCAGGTGACCTTTGCAGCAAGCAATGCGAGCTGAGCTGTGCGTGTGCTTTTCAATTTGCGGCTCGATGTGTCCTGGGTGCAGTGAGTCACACAAATGAGCCCGCACCCCAGAGACTCGCTCAGCCGCCCTACATAAGCCGGTCTCCCACACAGCTGCCTGACATTTGCATGTTGTCAGGGATGAGGGGAAAGTAAGGCGATCAGATGCACAATCCCTGCCCTCATCTAAACTACATTTACCGGTCACCCCCGTCCGGATTATAGTCTTATCGTAAGGTGACAGCAGTGCGGCCGCCACATAGTATCCAGCTAATGCTCAGTACAGAAATCACAGCCAACTTCAATTTGGTGATTTATCACAGCTTTATTTCAGTCAAGGAAGAGTCAAAGCACACACACTGTCTCTGCACCACCTCTACAAGCCCCACTTACCCCCATGTCCCCTGCAGGCCAGCAGGGGACATGCAGGCACTACTACTTCTACTACTTGTCACACTGCAACAGCAAAATATATTATGTTTTATGCAGTAACCACCAGTAGCAGATTCGGGGGGGGGGGGGGGGGCTAGGAGCTGCAGCACTGTTCAAAATTCAAATAGGGGAGAAGCACCAACTGCCAGGGAGTCCGTTTAGAATGGCAGCTGGTGTGGCTCCCCTGTTTGAATTTTGAAATGTGCTGCAGCTCCCCCCTTGAAACCGCCACGGTGCTACAGCTCCCCCCAGTGGAGCCCCTACTGGTAACCACACATATTATTCTTTGGGTTTTAATTCAGAAGACTTGTCAGAAAACCGCATTCGCATTAATTATTTTTCCTGGCAATTTAGCCTTAAAATATGGAGTTTTCCTAACTTTTCACCTAGCAGCATTTTAACACAATGTGGATTTTTAATACCCTTTTACCACCAAAGTCCTGGGTTTGACCCAGGATTTGGAACACATTTCCTGGTCCCACCCTGCTTGCTATGTGGGTTGGATTCTCAGGTAATTGTACCCACAGGGTTTTTGTTAAACCTTTTATACGGAGCAAAATCCTGGGTTGATGTGTGTTCATGTGGAATAACCTGGGTGTTTCAAGGCAGAGGAACAGGCATTATTGACAGCAGAAATACATGGCTGCGGTTTTGTAACAGACCCTAAGCGATTTTGATTAATTCCCCGCTAAGTGAATGAGCCCCTTGTTTAATACCCCTTGTGAATACTGTAAATTCATCCTATTCCCCTTTTTATCTTCTATCATATAATACATCTCTCTAGTGTGCTTATTAATTCAATACTATATTCATATCTTTGCTTAATTGTGTCTAATCTGCCAAATTTAACATCCATTAAACATAATATCCCAGTATTACTGTCACCCACGTGAGCTGGAATCTGCCAGTGTCTATAAAAATGTGTCCCCGTTACATTAATTATCAAATGGGCTGTGCGCACTTCCTGCACTAAGCAGGCTACAGTAATTCTCTTAATTAGTACCCAAAGCCAATGTTTCCAAAGTTCATTAGTAGAATAAAAATAAACCTTGTGTTGGAAAAGTGGATTTACCCAGCAGTTAAAAGTCCTGACAGAGGAAAAAGCAATTAGCGCGGAACAGCCGGTGATAGACAAGTTAAAGGGTTATGTGTCACTGGAAGGAGCCGAGCTGTCAAACCGTTTTGAAGTCAGAATCATTTAAATAATTGGCGATAAAGTGCACATGCATCTGTTACTTGGCAATAAACATTTTATATCACACACTGAATTTATCTCAGATCTTAACGACCCCACCAATCTCGTCTGTTCTCCTTCCATTAACTTCGAAAGTGTTACTTCAGTCATAAGGTCTCTAGAAAAGTCATCAAAGGGTCTTCAAACTAGATACTCCGTTCTCCATACAAACATTCCAGCCTTCCATATCAATAATCCAGCTTTCGACACAAGGACGGCAACTCTCCAAAGCAGCAAGTCCACCAATCCCATCTTTTGTCTTTCCATTAACTTCCAAAGTGTTACTTCAGTCACAAGGCCTCTAGAAAAGTCATCAAAGGGCCTTCAAACTAAATATCCCGCTCTCCATATAAACAATCCAGCCTTTCATATCAATAATCCAACTTTCCCCATAAGGACGCCAAATCTACACGCCACCAGTCCTGCTCTCCAAAGCAGCAAGTCCACCAATCTCATCTGTTGTCTTTCCATTAACTTAGAAAGTGCAAAGTGTTACTTCAGTCACAAAGTCTCTAGAAAAGTCATCAAAGGGTCTTCAGACTATATAACCCGCTCTCCATATAAACAATGCAGTCTTCCATATCAATAATCCCACTTTCCACACAAGGATGCCAACTCTCCAAACCACCAGTCCTGCTCTCCAGAGCAGCAAGCCGGCTCTCCAGAGCAACAGTCCAGCGCTACTAATAAGGAGTCCAGCTCTCCACACCAATAACGCCACTCTCCATAGCAGCAATCCAGCCGTCCACAACAGCACTCCGGCACTCCACACCAGCATCCCAGCCGTCCACATGAGTAGGCCAGCAGTCCACAGTAAGAGCCCAGCCCGCCAGACCAACAACAATGCGCTCCAAACCAGCAAGATAACACTCCACACCAGCAACCCAGCACTCCATAACAGCTCCTCCATTTCATACAAGTCGCTAGCATCTTGTGGAACGGGGGACGGTATATTCTAGAATACACATAGAAAAGGTGACACGGTAATTATCACAGATAGTACAATGAGAAATATTCCAGAAAACAATACTCAGTATGCTATTATCACGAAACGCACCGCAAAACTCTTCTTGCTGCTGGTTTTCCTATCAAGTGCGCTAGTTCTCATATCATCAATGCTAGGTCTCCTCTAATTGGCTGGTTAGGAATATATAGGATGTAATGATAAAATAAAATATAAAGATTGTGGGATCAAACCCAATTTTCACTAATCAGCATTAGGATTTGGCAGTTGTACCCACGCTGTCCAATCACAGGGTTCCCACTCAATGATGACTGCGGGTAACCTGAAATTTGCAACATGGTTTCCGACATAGTACTGCTGATACAGTATGTATGTTTCTCTTTTTGACAACTACCCTGAACATAGAGACCCCTGTCTCAGTAGTAAATGAGAGGAGAGGTTTTTTTCATAGAGGAATTTTTTGCAGGTGCAGTACAAGATCCAGCTTGCCCTTACTTTCAGGGCATTCTGAAATATGTAGTTCTTCAAGTGCCAGTATGCTCTGGCAGCCGTTTAAATTGGACATGACTGGGTTAGCTAGGACTGGTTATAAATATATACCAGTAAAGAACCATGTTGTATTTTTCAACTATATTTATTATGACACTGTACAACAGTGGTTCTCAACCTCGGGTCCGCAGGACCCCGCAAACAGTGCACATTTTCCAGGTCACCCGGCAAGAGCACAGGTGCACTCATTAATCACTGACACATTTTAAAAGATCACAGGTCAAGCTAATTATTTCACTTGCGAATCTGTGTGGAGACGTGGAAAACGTGCACTTTTCGGGAGTCCTGAGGACCAGAGTTGAGAACCACTGCTGTAAAAGATCAGTATTTCACTTACTGTACATGCAAAAACTATATAAAAGTGGTAAAGCAGCCCTGGACTCTTACACAAATATGGCAGCATTTCACGTGCAACTTCGAAATTATAGTCCAAATAAACCGCTCTGTCCTGGCATTCACAGAAAGTTTTACTTCCACGTCTGACAAGACATCGTGGGGTTATTTTTTTCATTACCTGTCTACCGATAACTTGATTTGACGCAGCGAGGACTTAATTAACTCTGAACAAATCCCTCTGTTTTTTGGAGGCCAGAGGCAGATTTGTGTTCAGGACTCGGCCCTTCCGCCATATCCAACGTGTGTCTAAGGCTGGCATTTAATTACATTCTATATGCAATAGAATTATCGAATGAGTACAAGACGAAATACCTTGTGAATATAAAATACGGCGAGACCTGCGGTGCCTGATCTCTCGGTTTATGTGCACATTAAAGAGAAAGAAATGATTTCGTTTTAAAGCCGTTTTGGCAGACGTGGTCCTGGGAAACGTACGGCAATCTCTTCTGAAATCCCAAGTGCTTCATCTGTCAGTCACAGGATGAAGATTTACTGCGTACAGTTAAAAATTAATTCTCAACTCTATTAAGCCCAGTATTTTCAGGGCTGGTTGACGTATGCTTAATTTGTGTACGTTATTTATTGGGGAGATTTTCCGAAGCATAAATCTCCATCCTGCCAATAATAAAATGCCGGATAGATGAAGTTAAGGGCTTCATGTGTAGTTTTGCATATTGCAGATAGACAATACTAATCCCAAGCAGCGGTGACTTGTAAATGATGTGAGTTTACTCCATACCCCAGTAACATGTTATATATAGAGACCATTTTATATATATATATATAAATATATATATATCCCTTGAAGGATTAAAGAAGCTAAACAAGAATTCTCCTCTGTTAAATCAGGATATCCATTGGAGCTGGTTGTATGTTTTATTTCATTGCAGGTTGAGTGTCCCTTATCCCAAATGCTCGGGACCAGAAGAATTTTGGATAACGGATTATTCCGTATTTTGGAATTTTTTAATATTTCAATGAGGTATCCTGCATTTATGTTGTATCAACACATCAAACACATGAAATACACACAAATACATTTTATTTGTGCATGAAACAAGGTTTCAAAAGATGAAACAAAGTTGTGTCCTATATCAGGCACTGAGCCAAGCAATCATTTTCTCACACATATTTAGTGCCAGTTACATATCCTGTCCTCAGTAGTGCCAGTTACATATCATGTCCCCAGTAGTGCCAGTTACATATCATGTCCTCAGTAGTGCCAGTTACATATCATGTCCTCGGTAGTGCCAGTTACATATCATGTCCTCAGTAGTGCCAGTTACATATCCTGTCCTCAGTAGTGCCAGTTACATATCCTGTCCTCAGTAGTGACAGTTACATATCATGTCCTCGGTAGTGCCAGTTACATATCATGTCCTCAGTAGTGCCAGTTACATATCCTGTCCTCAGTAGTGCCAGTTACATATCATGTCCCCAGTAGTGCCAGTTACATATCATGTCCTCAGTAGTGCCAGTTACATATCATGTCCTCGGTAGTGCCAGTTACATATCATGTCCTCAGTAGTGCCAGTTACATATCCTGTCCTCAGTAGTGCCAGTTACATATCCTGTCCTCAGTAGTGACAGTTACATATCATGTCCTCGGTAGTGCCAGTTACATATCATGTCCTCAGTAGTGCCAGTTACATATCCTGTCCTCAGTAGTGCCAGTTACATATCATGTCCTCAGTAGTGCCAGTTACATATCATGTCCCCAGTAGTGCCAGTTACATTTCATGTCCCCCAGTAGTGCCAGTTACATATCATGTCCCCCAGTAGTGCCAGTTACATATCATGTCCTCAGTAGTGCCAGTTACATATCATGTCCCTAGTAGTGCCAGTTACATATCATGTCCTCAGTATTGCCAGTTACATATCATGTCCCCATTAGTGCTGTTACATATCATGTCCCCAGAAGTGCCAGTTACATATCATGTCCCCAGTGGTGCCAGTTACATATCATGTCCTCAGTAGTGCCAGTTACACATCATGTCCTCAGTGGTGTCAGTTACATATAATGTCCTCAGTAGTGTCAGTTACATATCATATCCTCAGTAGTGCCAGTTACATATCATGTCCTCAGTAGTATCAGTTACATATCATGTCCTCAGTAGTGTCAGTTACATATCATGTCCTCAGTAGTGACAGTTACATATCATGTCCTCAGTAGTGCCAGTTACATATCATGTCCTCAGTAGTGTCAGTTACATATCATATCCTCAGTAGTGCCAGTTACATATCATGTCCTCAGTAGTATCAGTTACATATCATGTCCTCAGTAGTGTCAGTTACATATCATGTCCTCAGTAGTGACAGTTACATATAATGTCCTCAGTAGTGTCAGTTACATATCATATCCTCAGTAGTGCCAGTTACATATCATATCCTCAGTAGTGCCAGTTACATATCATGTCCTCAGTAGTGACAGTTACATATCATGTCCTCAGTAGTGCCAGTTACATATCATGTTCTCAGTAGTGCTAGTTACATATCATGTCCTCGGTAGTGCCAGTTACATATCATGTCCTCAGTAGTGCCAGTTACATATCATGTTCTCAGTAGTGCTAGTTACGTATCATGTCCTCGGTAGTGCCAGTTATATATCATGTCCTCAGTAGTTGGAAACTATGGATAAGGGATATTTGGATAAGGGATACTCGACCTGTATAAGTGCTCTATGACTATTGTATGTCATTGTGAAATACTCCACAAAATATTGGAAAAAGTCTATGTTTTATAAGATCATTTCAGTGAAATGAGCTGATAAACATTTCAGTACTTGTGTAGTTTCACGCTGTCAACGTACCCAATGGCAGCCTAGCGCAGTCAGCATAGTGGGCCTTATTCGAGTTCACTCTTTCTGACAAAATCCTTCTTAGATGGACAAAACCATGTGCACTGCAGGGGGGCAGATGTAACATGTGCAGATAGAAATAGATTTGGTGAGTTATTTTGTTTCAGTGCAGGGTAAATACTGACTGCTTTATTTTTACACTGCAATATAGATCTCACTTTAAAGTAAAACCCCACCCAAATCTAATTAGATCTGCACAAGTTACATCTGCCCCCCTGCAGTGCACATGGTTTTGTCCATCTAAGAAGGATTTTGTCAAAAAGATTGAACTCGAATAAGGCCCAGTGTCCCTGTGGCAGCCCTGCGTAGTCAGTGTAGTGTCCCGTCAGACAGCGTAGTCACCGTACTGTGAACTGACCACTAGAGGCCGCTTGATGAACCAAATTACTCCTTTGTGTACTAAAAGAGTTCATAACAGAAAGTGAAAGCCAATGTTGCAGGGACATGGATCTGTTTCAATGTTGCTGGATATGCAGAGAGGGAGTGAAGACAGAGATAGGAGGTAGGAGCAGACAGGGACTGGGGGTGGGATGGAGAGTTTGTAGGCTAAAAACTGTCCCAGTTGGAAGTGAAAGTAAAAACTGTCACAGTTCAAATAAAAGTACATTGCAGAAGCCATACGTACGTACGTACATATATACATACATACAAGAATCATGTACTGTAAATTGACGTGCGCAATCATTACAGCAAAACCCAACAGCATGCACTTAATGGGGGCCAGAGACTAATATTTGGGTTCCATTAATATTCCACGCCCTGTGTCTGCCGCTTCCTATTGCGGACGGCTTTGTTATTCCGTCCGCATCCTTTAGGCTCCCTTTGTATTCCCTAAAACTGCGCAATGTTTTAAACATCTCATTTTCACAGCGGTTTTAAACAATAGTGCGCAGATTAAATGAAATGATTTATTTTACTGATCTTTGACCAGTTTCAATTTTCTCCCGGCGTATTTTCAATTGCATCTCTTTATCTGCACACAGACACTGGCATTACAGATTAAATTCTATTTCACAGGAATGGGCGGGGGGCGGGGGTGGGGGAGAATGTATATTATTCTAATCATAGGAATTCATTCCCTCAAACCATTCCACCAATAACGTAACACTGGCTTAGGAAGTCTGTAGCTCGGCAGCTGTTGTAGAACTACAAGTTCCAGCATGTGTTGGCTGTGCGCTTATGTGGCTACTCTCGGGTGTCATTAATGTTTACATGGTCTACACGATCGCCTAGCCCAATGGACTAAATGCGTAATCATGAAATGCACAGAGCTGCGATTAATCTTACAATGCTCAGTCTCGCTGATACTCCGAAATCATTACGCCCCCTGTAGAACACGGGTATTATTTTTGGAATATTTAGACTCTCAACATTAAGCAAGGGATGAAGATAATATACTTGTGAAAACATAAGAAAATAAAGTCATAGGAAAATGCAGGTAGGTAGATGTAAAACTCCTTTACAGTACTTTGAAAACACAATAAAGTTGTAGGAAGGAGCAGGTAGGTAGATGTAAACTTGGGCGACACAATAAGATAAAGTTGAAGGAAGGTGCAGGTAGGTAGATGTAAACTTGGGAGATGTAAATGTGGTAGACACGTTAGGATAAAGTTGCAGGAAGGTGGAGTTGGGTATGTAAACTTGGGAGATACAATATGATAAAGTTGAAGTAAGGTGCAGGTAGGTACATGTAAACTTGGGAGACACAACAAGATAAAGTTGTAGGAAGGTGTAGACAGGTAGATGTCAACTTTGGAGACACAGTAAGATACAGTTGTAGGAAGGTGTGGGTTATGTAGATGAAAGCTTTGGAGACACAATAAGATACAGTTGTAGGAAGGTGTGGGTTATGTAGATGAAAGCTTTGGAGACACAATAAGATACAGTTGTAGGAAGTTGCAGGTCTGTAGATGTGAAATTGGAAGACACACTAAGATAAAGTTGTATGAAGGTGTGGGTTATGTAGATGTAAACTTTGGAGACACACTAAGATAAAGTTGTTGGAAGGTGCAGGTAGGTAGATGTAAACTTGGAAGACACACTAAGATAAAGTTGTATGAAGGCGTGGGTTATGTAGATGTAAACTTTGGAGACACACTAAGATAAAGTTGTTGGAAGGTGCAGGTAGGTAGATGTAAACTTGGAAGACACACTAAGATAAAGTTGTATGAAGGTGTGGGTTATGTAGATGTAAACTTTGGAGACACACTAAGATAAAGTTGTAGGAAGGTGCCGGTAGGTAGTTGTAAACTTGGAAGACACACTAAGATAAAGTTTTATGAAGGCGTGGCCCCCCTCTCGCTATACAGTCACATCACAGCCACCTACACAATTACCTACCTTATAAATAAGTTACACTAGTTTCTGCTACAAGCATTGCCAGACAATTCCACATCCCACCTGGAGCTGACATATGACGGACATGCCCTCTTCCCCCCATTACACCCTCCCCAGACTGCACTTTCCTGTCCGCCGAGTCCCCTAATGGAGGCTTGTCAGCGCACATAAGAGGACTGGCGCAGTGACGGCTATTTGTGAAGTCAGCAGAACAGAGGCACCTGAGAGACCGACCCGTTATTTCGGAGCAGACGGGGTGACCTACTTTCCCATCTCACTTCCCCAGGCTAATAAATTCTGAGATGTGAAATGACAGAAATCTCTCCATACTGGTGGCTCAGCGCCATCTCATCTCCGGGAACCCGGGTAATTCCTCCATGTCTGGAAGCGTTGCAAACGCGCCCCAGTTACTTTCCCGCATAAATAGGCTGATGTTTGATATCATGCAAACTTCTGCTGCCCCACAGAGATAGCTGGTTGCTATGGGCAACTGCTACTCTTTATCTATCTGATAAATCTCCACTCTTCCATTTGTTAAACACAAGAAGCCAGAGCACAACAGCGAGTCTCCCAAACATCAGGTGGCCTAGCAGGTCACAGGTGTGCTCATTACTCACTGACACATTCCCAGGTTATCTAGCAGGTGCACAGGTGTACTCATTACTCACTGACACATTTCCCAGGTCACCCAGCAGGTGCACAGGTGTACTCATTACTCACTGACACATTTCTCAGGTCACCTAGCAGGTGCACAGGTGTACTCATTACTCACTGATAAATTTCCCAGGTCGCCTAGCAGGTGCACAGGTGCACTCATTACTCATTGATAAATTTCCCAGGTTATCTAGCAGGTGCACAGGTGTACTCATTACTCACTGACACATTCCCCAGGTCACCCAGCAGGTGCACAGGTGTACTCATTACTCACTGACACATTTCCCAGGTCACCTAGCAGGTGCACAGGTGTACTCATTACTCACTGACACATTTCCCAGGTCACCCGGCAGGTGCACAGGTGTACTCATTACCTGACGATACATTTCCCAGGTCGTCTAGCAGGTGCACAGGTGTACTCATTACTCGCCGATACATTTCCCAGGTCACCTAGCAGGTGCACAGGTGTGCTCATTACTCGCCGATACATTTCCCAGGTCACCTAGCAGGTGCACAGGTGTACTCATTACCTGACGATACATTTCCCAGGTCACCTAGCAGGTGCACAGGTGTGCTCATTACTCGCCGATACATTTCCCAGGTCACCTAGCAGGTGCACAGGTGTAACCATTACCTGACGATACATTTCACAGGTTGCCTAGCAGGTGCACAGGTGTAACCATTACCTGACGATACATTTCCCAGGTCACCTAGCAGGTGCACAGGTGTAGTCATTACCTGACGATACATTTCCCAGGTTGCCTAGCAGGTGCACAGGTGTAACCATTACCTGACGATACATTTCCCAGGTTGCCTAGCAGGTGCACAGGTGTAACCATTACCTGACGATACATTTCCCAGGTCGCCTGGCAGGTGCACAGGTGTACTCATTACTGACATTTTCATAGATCCACATACAAAGCCAAATATTTCACTTATGGCTCTGTGAGAGACCTGTAAATGTCTGGGGGACTTCTGAAAGTGAGCAGAGGAGACATTATACATGTCGCTGTGAATTGCGTCATTATATCCTGCCAAGCAGGGCAATGATGATGCCAGCGCCATACCCCGTGCTGGCAAATGTTTTAGAACATGTGTCTGCCTATGCATGGCGTAAACCGGGCGCTTACGTAAACTGTTCCGGCCATGCGGGTGGTTCGCTAGTTGTAGTACTGGCATTTTACTGCTGCAAATTTGGACACAATTGCATTGAAACTCTAAGTTTATAAACTGATGACATATTATTATTACATACAAATATTAATCTGCACAATATTATCAGTGACAGCGCTCATTTTATGTGTACGCGCTAATGCGGATCACTAATGACACCCTCACTTCCCCGTCCTCTGTACATGTAGCTCAATCTGACTATCAACAACTGCATGTACGGATTGGGGACACGATGATGTCACTGAACGATATCATCAACAACTGCATGTACGGAGCGGGGACACGATGATGTCACTGAACGATATCATCAACAACTGCATGTACGGAGCGGGGACACGATGATGTCACTGAACGATATCATCAACAACTGCATGTACGGATTGGGGACACGATGATGTCACTGAACGATATCATCAACAACTGCATGTACGGAAGCGGCGACACGATGATGTCACTGAACGATATCATCAACAACTGAATGTACGGAGCGGCGACACGATGATGTCACTGAACGATATCATCAACAACTGCATGTACGGAGCGGGGACACGATGATGTCACTGAACGATATCATCAACAACTGCATGTACGGATTGGGGACACGATGATGTCACTAAACGATATCAATTAGCGTGTATGTACTATATCGTTTACCGCGAGTTTAATTCCTGCTAGCGATACATCCCGCCACGTTCCGGATGCCTATTGGCATTTGTTTCCATTGAACGCACGAAGATTTAGTTTTGCTTTAGGAAATGTAACAATATAATTACAGTTTCAAAGTCATTTTACCAAAATGGAGGAAGCAAAACAAATTACTCTGCAAGTGTCACAATTAATGAACGACGAGTCCTCTCGTGTAGGAGGTATAAGCGGACGAGGCCGGAGACACCCATGCATGAAATGTGTGTACTATAGCGCACCATGGGCCTGATTCTATGTAATTCCGAATTTGGCCCTGTACCGATGGGAACATATTTGCACATGTGCCGACCCCGCGACAGGGATGCGGACAGGGGGTCGGATCAGGGAAACGGGGGCGGGCGGCTTACATCACACGCCCCTCTTCAGCGGAACCCGAGCGGAACCCGAGGGAAACAAAAGCCAGTGTAGACTGACTTTTATTTCCAAAGGGGAGAGAAATCTTTCGGCTGGGCGGCGTTAAGCCCCTCGCTAAGCAGCGAACGATCGCCCCGTCGCACGCGCATTTGCAAAGTGCTGAATTCGCCAAATAGTGATTTCCGCATTTCAGCGGTGACCTCTGAATCGGAACCATTAATATCTATGGACTAGTAGAGATAG
Source organism: Crinia signifera (assembly GCF_055691185.1). Lineage (NCBI taxonomy): Eukaryota > Metazoa > Chordata > Amphibia > Anura > Myobatrachidae > Crinia > Crinia signifera. Next base: position 172,177,862 of record NC_139224.1, on the reverse strand, counting down.
TCCGATATACTAATAGGCTAACGCTGCTCCTCACCTCTATGGAAGGAATTAAAGTGTATTGCGCACCGGCAGCCACTAGAAGGCACCCGATGGGGCGATTCAAGTGTTGCGGCATACAGACGGGCACAACCCCCAGCATTTGCAGTACGGTTATTTTCAGTAATGCTGGTAACTAATGTAAAGTAATTTCGACGCTTTCTTCTCTCACTTCCCGAATGTTACAGCAGAACAGCGGGGACGTCTGCTCTCACCCCATGCGCTGCAGAATTTGGGAAGCGGGGGGGGGGGGGGTATCATTAGCGCCTTTTTGATTATTCATCAGGTTCTAACATTACGGGAAAACTGATAAATAAATTCCCTTTTAGGACATGAAAGAAAGACTTTACATCCAAACTTCCCCTCTCGGACGGCTCTGTTCTCTGACGCTCATTTGCATATGAAAACGAGATGAAAATGAATATTAAAAAAAACTGGATGAAATTTCCCACAGTGCATTTCACCCACATCTAAGAGATAAAAGACATCTCGGAGATCTGTCTTTTCCGACTTCAGCAGGATCCGACTGCTACAAACATCTCACTTTCTTACGTACGTTATTTCATTGCAAATACATGTTCGGTTCTGAAGGCCCCAGGCAGGGTCTATAAAGTGAGGGACACCGTAATCAGGCACCTCTCCCACGCAGCGCCAGAGGGCCCGGGTATTAAATGCCAGGACTGTAAAACTGTAGATAATGTGGTTTAATCGTGTGGGCTACCCGAGAGGTCACTGTGACTACGTGACGGGACCGCACATTGCAAGTGGCTGCTCTTTGGTTGTTGCAGCAAGGATTCCGTCCAGGCCCAAGACAGCCCGGCAGTAGGGAGACCCCTGTACCAGTGATGCCTATTGTATTCTAATGACATTAGGATCCAAACTTGCCAACTCTCCCTGAATGGCGGGGAGATTCCCTGAAAAATATGCGATCTCCCTGACTCCCTGATGAATCTAGAAACCTCCCTGATTTTATCCACATTATGTGGATGTTATAATATTTGATTCAGGTGAAACCTCTGTGACATAGAGACTGTTATGTTACAGTAACAATTATTGGGAAGGTAAGAAGGACGATTGTTTCGGTGGCTGTTCGCCGGGCAGTGGTCGTGCGCTGCTTAGCAAGCCTCGCTGAATCAGGCCCATTAGGTCACGATACAAGTAGCTCATTCCTAGAACAACTATCAGCTTGGAAGACGGAAACGTTTTACTGGGTGCAATTTAGCGAGGTGACCTGAATTATGTCCATTATCGTAATAAAGTTTATTATTTTACAAATTACCTTTCTAGAATTGGATGTTTACCAGGATCCTAAGGTACACATCAGACGATAGATACATCGGTCGCCCATACACACAGACTTATAGTTCACCGGCCGTACAGATGCGTGCTGTCAGCCCTGGGTCGTCACATCTGATGAGACAACCTCAATGTCGGCAAATGGCATTGTCCAATCCTGGGGACAAATCAGACCATGTGCACGATACGTCACGCCGATCGACGCAGAATCGGACGACCTATCGTCTAATGTCTATCCAGCCTTAGATGTGAAACGAAACCTTCTCTAAATGCGCATTTCCCTCTAAGGGCAACCGGCCCGGGCACTGACAGCCGCACATCCTGCTGCCAGCGATGTCCTCACCCCGCCATCGTTACCCTAATTATATTTCAAAATAAAGAAAAAACAAAAGAATATATTGCCAGAAATGTTTTGATTGTCCGATGAAACCGTGTAAGGCCGGTTGTCCCTGTAATCCGCAGGCTGCCGCTCTTCTTCCACCGTCAGCTGAAACCTATACCAACCCTTACATCAAACTAAATGGTATCGGCGTTGTTTTATCTGCGCTGTGACACGTCGTCTGCGCGATGATGAACGGTCCCTAAAACATTTGTAAATTTCTTACTGTCAGCAATAAAAGAAGTTCTCAATTTCCGCTCGTAATTCACAGCTTTAAGGCGACGCGACTTCTGCGGCTAAATCTTCCGCGTGGTACTTTCTGTGTGACAGAGACAAAGATGCCCCTCTCTATAGTAAATATTATCAGAGAAGCAAACAGAGAGGGGTCTGCGGAGCACTGCCGCCACCGTGAGGGCACAGAGTCATTGCAGGCTCCTGGCCCGGAGAGAGGGGACTCTATATATCATTCCGCCTGGATGTCGTGTGCTAATAGAGGGACATTATAATGGGGGAAATCGGTTTCCGTGACGTTTGCAACAATGGCCGACGGTTATTAACATTTATTCATATAGTGCTTTGAGTTAGTCATTGAGTTTATGGTTCCGGATTAAAAGGTCAAAAGGTCGACATGCACAAGGTCAACATGCAAAAAGCCTACAGGGACGATGTTGACACACATAACAACCAACATGGATCCTGTCGACATATGGAAAGGCCGACAGAGTTTTCATGTTTTGTTTTTTTGTGAATGTCGACAATGGCAAGTTCGACAGTTAAAAGGTCAACGTGAGTTTTTCTCATTTTTTATTTTGGTCCCAAAATTCGAAACAGTGGTCTTGGACACCGTCAAAAAGTGTCCCAGTCCCCTTGTATGACTCGCTGCTAGTGCTGACTGTCTATAGATATCTGAATACCAGAACATGACAGAGACAGTATAGCTGGTCAGTGTGCACTGCACAGCCCGTCCCCGTGTCTGGAAGCCATCTTACCGAAGCCTGCGATGTGACTGGGTGCCATTAGTAATTAGGGAGAATTAGTATTATATTCTCTGGGAAGAGATGCATTATCCCTGCCTGGCAGATGAGCTGGGGAAAGCTGGTCACACAGCGCCCCTTAGAGGACGCTGGCAGTATTGCCACAGAGGCTGACAATGTTCACAAGCAATTAACGGTTGTGCTGTAAGGTGATTTCACAGATGGTGATGAGTCTGCTGACACCGCACATTTTATCAGCTCTACCCATAGTCATTGGGAATTTACATACATATCTTCTCTGAAGCACAGATAACAATTATGCCTGATGCTAACAAGACCATGGGCCTAATTCAGACCCAATCGCTCTGCTGTGTATTCGCAGGCCGGGCAATTATCGATAGACTGCACATGTGTATGGCCATCCTGTGATAAAATCCTGCTACTTTTTTATCAATGGGTGTGCACAAGGTGATTGACAGAAAGCTGGAGTTTGGGGATGGTAACGTTTTCTGGGAGAGTCATGCGTTTGGGTGTGGTATAGTAGCCCGACAGTCGGGATTCCGACAGTCATTAGTCAGACATCGGAATCCCGCCTGCACAGCGTGGGGAGCGCAATGAAGCCCCTTGCAGGCTTGCTGCGCTCGCCACGCTGCGGGCACGGTGGCAAACTGCGCTCGCCACCTATTTTATTCTCCCTCTATGGGGGTCGTGAACCCCCACGAGGGAGCAGTCGGGATTCCGATGTCGGAGGAATGACTGTCGGAATCCCGACTGTCGGGGAGCCATCCGGCACCAGTGCGTTTTAGGGGAATTCGTGTGATGTTGCAGCCGCTGAGTAAGTCCTGGGCTACACACAGGCTGCACACCCAGGACGCACAGTTCAATCCAATAACACATGAAACATAAGGCCTTATTCTAGTTCACTCTTTCTGACAAATTCCTACTTAGATGGCCAAAACCATGTGCACTGCAGGGGGGCAGATGTAAAATGTGCAAAGAGAATTAGATTTGGGCGAGTTATTTTGTTTCTGTTTAGAGTATATACTGACTGCTTTATTTTTACACTGCAATATAGATCTCACTTTGAAAAAAAAAACCACCCAAATCTAATTCTCTCTGCACAAGTAACATCTACCCCACCTGCAGTGCACATGGTTTTGTCCGTCTAAGAAGGATTTTGTCAGAAAGAGTGAACTAGAATAAGGTCCATAATGAGGTAGGGAAGAATTGTGTTTTTAATCCGGTTACCCTTTAAAGCAGTCACCCCATTTTTTATTCTTCAATGATCAAGTTATGTACCTTAAGCCAGACTCTTATTTTTCTTAGCTGTAAATTATCATTGATATCAGCCTGAAGAAACAAACCAAGGAAAAGTGGTAATGACCTAGATAACTCTTAAAATCCAGGTTTCCCCAAACTCAGTCATCAAACCCCCTATGCAAGGGCGGATCTAGACTTTTCTTCTAGGGGGGGGGGGGGCGATTTACTGTTTAATCTTGAACCTTCCTCCTCCAGTCCTAACCCGTCCCCTTCCAAGTCCTGACCCCTCCCTTTCCCAAACCTGGCTCCTCCATTAAAAAATGAATAGGCGTGGGTATAACCACCCCGCCGCAGTGCATCCTCAGCCTCCAGCTCCAACCAGACAGTGCGGTCAGAGTGGCTGCCCATCACAGTGACCAGGCACGCAGCCGCCGGTGTAATCGCTCTTGTCCCACCCCCAGTCACATTTCACCATTGCCACCTCCCAGCCTGGACGGGCGTCACCGCTACTTCCACCAACCTTGCACTTGACAGTGGACTGGCGGTAGTCCCCCTTAAATTCGCCCCTGCCCCTATGGCTGGGTACACACCTATAGATATATCTACAGACGGATCGGGCAGTGTGTTCTGCATACATCCTGCCAGATATGTCGTTACTGATGACACAACTGGGCAGGAGCATTTGAGCAGTCGGGTTGTTCATCACCGCCATCTTGTGCAGCGAGTGTACAGGTGGCCAGCGGATCGCCCGTACGCAAGACACGATGCATCAATCTTTAGATATATCAGTCATCGGCTGTGCCACACACTACGTAAATTCACTGCCTAGTGAGTCAACGTGAATCCCTCCATATGTGTAAAAGATATCGCTCCCCCCCCCCCCCCCCCCGTTGCTCCCTCCCCGCCGAAATCTTTTCCTCTACAGCATAAATGTGATCCAATTTTGATCTAATTAAACGCCACACATGCATCAAAGTCCTACAAACTACAGGCTCCATAGAAGATAAGAACATCAGACAAGCTGATCTGGGCTGCCATCTCCATTATCACATAGGTGGATAAGATGCGTTCCAATCTGCATTTCATCCGAAGACGCTCAAACTGCATAAATAATAAAGCTCATTTACTGCCGCATGCAGCTGTCACGGCTCCGTTAAATAAACGTCTGACAGATTTTTCTGACTCTCCAGAGGATGCGACAAGCAGACAGTCAGGAAGCCAGCAGGTGACAGAGGCTGAAATACTGCCTCTGAGCAATGTGCAGTGATCTGGGCCTCAGCAATGCTCTGCTGCCCCCTAGAGGATCACACTATTAGTACCAGCTTGTGCTGTGAATTAAGGTACCGGGTAATGTGATGTGAATTCCTGGCCGCGGTGCAGATTGATTGCAGTCTCCATGGTCCTGCCGGTGGTTTTACCGTTTCTGAATTACACCTTTGCAGATTTATATTTTATTTATGGCATAACTGGAATAAATGTGGCTTCTTTGTATTAAGACGACTCTTCTTTGCTACAGATCCCAAGCTAGAAACTTAAAGGGTACATACAGATGTTGCCCCTGTCATCCTTGGCCGGACCTCGCCAGACCCTTCCCTCTGGCGAGCGTCGGTGGACAGGGGCTACACTGAACTGGGACGCGCGTGCGTCTCACAGGCACGCGCGTCCCAGTCTCTCGACAACGGCGCAGCAGGTCCCTGCCTGTCTCCGCTTCAGGGAGACGGGCAGGGTTGGGGGGGGGGGGTGTCGGCAAGGGGGACCAGCGGGGGAGGTGGCGGGGACCCGGGGCAAGCTCCGTTGCTTCAACTGTAATACTTAAGTGTGATGTTGCCCATAGCAACCAATCCGATTTTATCATTTCTCTATTGCATCCACAGAATGATGCACAGAATTGGATAGGTTGCTAGGGGTAACATCAACACTTTACATTTTTAGAAGCTTTACTAAATTTACCCCTGAGTTTCTCTGTGACACGGATCTCAGATAATGTCAGAGTCATTTTGGCCATGACCCACTTAACAAACCACGATTGGTAGCATTATGCTGCTAGGAGGCGTGGCCTAATGGTGACTGGCACCCAGTTCTGCCCGCAGCTGCTTCTCCCCTCCGGGAACTCTCCAAGAGGGGAGAATTATAATGTTGTCAGGTATGGCCTATAATGGTGGTTCTATGCAAACATAATAAGTTAGATGGAGTAACGGAACATCAGAATGGGATTATAGTCACAGTAACGGCAAAGCTGGAAGACAAAATACGGACAAAAAATAGATTACCAAAAAATATCTGCAGAGGACTCGGAGAAAGCGGCGTTTCCCCCACACAGGAGACCCCTGGGTGGTCCCACAGCAGGTTACTGAGAATGCGTCATGTGTCTGGGCGCCAGCAGTGCTAGCGGTCTCCAGTTGCAGCTTTGCGAGTGGGAATTGTTTTATATCATGTGGTAACCAGCCCACTCCTGACTATGTTTTTGTGGTACGAGATCCGTACACCGATGTGCCTTATTGATTTTATGTTTTTTTTTTAAGTATTAAAAAAGATACTACACTATTGGGCGCCCCTTTGTCTATTCTTCTACTTCTATATATATCAGGCAGCACGGACGTTGTAATTGTGGTGTTTGCATATTCTCCCCGTGCTTGCGTGGGTTTCCACCGGGTACTCCGGTTCCCTCCCACAATCCAAAAATATACAGGTAGGTTATTGGCTTCCAACAACAAAATTAACCCTACAATGTCTGTGTGTGCGTGTACACGTGGTAGGGAATATAGATTGTAAGCTGCACTGGGGCAGGGACTGATGTGAGTGTTGAACTATTCTCTGTACAGCGCTGCGGAATACGTGTGCGCTATATAAGTAACTGGTAATAAATAAATATATTTATATACTGTATATATAATGTTCACAGGACAGTGAGTGAGATATTATGGCAACAGAAGAAATGTCTATAATTGCAATGTCGGCCTTGTGTCTTTATTCCCCAGGAGAGTGAGGACAGCGGAACAGTCACAGTAAAACGAGACACAGAAAAGCTGACTAGAAGTAAAACTGAAAGGTTTTATGGGATGTGACGGAATCCAAGATGGTGTTGGTCCGGCTAAGTTCTAACCAGCCGGGGACCATAAGATATCCTTTCCGTTTAAGCACTAGCGGAAACTTCAAGCAGCGACATCCTTATACCACGGCAGTTAGGTGGCAGAACTGAAGTCTCATATTCCAGGCACTGTTAGTATCCACATTGCAGCAGACGATGGAGCTACATGGAAATACCGTCCTGCAGACTCATCAAACCCATCAGCAAGCAGGCTGCGGCTACAATGACAAGCTGCTATACAATGTCTGTGGCCCGCTCAGCCGCCGCTGGGATGCAGGCTGCACCAGTATAATTACAACATCATGTGCTGCTACTGGGAAGCCACACGCAGCAGAGAGTGAGCAGTCGTCTCTCAGTGCTACAAAACCACAGTCACAACTGTATTAAATAAACAGAATTAATTGCAGCATGACCACAGAACACAAGAATAAGGCGCTAACAGGATGTGGCTCCACATCCAACCACGCGTTTCGCTGGCCTGGAGATCTGAGCCAAGATCTGCTACAATATCCATGGATTGTTCCCATACTGTAACTCAGGAACGCACCTGGTCCATAATACAACGTCATACACAGCCGGCAGACGATGATGCTCAGATAATCTGACACCGCATGAGAACTATCGCACTACGCCCGTCAGAACCCAGTATATAGCTGGTTCCTGCGCAGCATCACAGCATGCAGATACAGCTAGTGCAGCAACGTGGACACAGCTGTCTCCAATTACACATAATGACTGTGGAATCTATGATCTCTAGCAAAAAGATTCTATCTCTAAAGAAAAGTACTTTATACAGAACGGTGAGGACAGTAATATAATAATAGTGAGATGTTCTAGTGGTGTGCTGAATGTTGTCTCCCAGAGGCCTCTGTGGCCAGCACAGGAAACCTCTGCAGACTGTATGATACCATATTGTAACTGTCCCTGCACTGGCCCCAGCAGCCCAGACAGGAGACACTGGATAACTACACCATATAGTAACTGCCCCCACACTGCCCCAGCAGCCCAGATAGGAGACACTGGATAACTACACCATATAGTAACTGTCCCCACACTGCCCCTGGCAGCCCTGGTAGGAGAAACTAGATAACTACACCATATAGTAACTGTCCCCGCACTGCCCCCGGCAGCCCTGGTAGGAGACACTGGATAACGACACCGTATAGTAACTGTCCATGCACTGCACCCGGCAGCCCAGATAGGAGACATTGGATAACTATACCATATAGTAACTGTCCCCACACTTCCCCGGCAGCCCTGATAGGAGACACTGGATAACTACACCATATAGTAACTGTCCCCGCACTGCCCCCGGCAGCCCAGACAGGAGACACTGGATAACTACACCATATAGTAACTGCCCCCACACTGCCCCAGCAGCCCAGATAGGAGACACTGGATAACTACACCATATAGTAACTGTCCCCACACTGCCCCCGGCAGCCCTGGTAGGAGAAACTAGATAACTACACCATATAGTAACTGTCCCCGCACTGCCCCCGGCAGCCCTGGTAGGAGACACTGGATAACTACACCGTATTGTAACTGTCCATGCACTGCCCCCGGCAGCCCAGATAGGAGACATTGGATAACTATACCATATAGTAACTGTCCCCACACTTCCCCGGCAGCCCTGATAGGAGACACTGGATAACTACACCATATAGTAACTGTCCCCGCACTGCCCCCGGCAGCCCAGACAGAAGACACTGGATAACTATACCATATAGTAACTGTCCCCACACTGCCCCCGGCAGCCCAGACAGGAGACACTGGATAACTATACCATATAGTAACTGTCCCCACACTGCCCCCGGCAGCCCAGACAGGAGACACTGGATAACTATACCATATAGTAACTGTCCCTACACTGCTCCCGGCAGCCCAGACAGGAGACACTGGATAACTATACCATATAGTAACTGTCCCCACACTGCCCCCGGGAGCCCTGGTAGGAGAAACTGGATAACTACACCATATAGTAACTGTCCCCACACTGCCCCCCGGCAGCCCAGACAGGAGACACTGGATTACTATACCATATAGTAACTGTCCCCACACTGCCCCCCGCAGCCCAGATAGGAAACAGTGGATAACTATACCAGATAGTAACTGTCCCCGCACTGCCCCCCGCAGCTTAGATAGGAGACACTGGATAACTATACCATATAGTAACTGTCCCCACACTGCCCCCGGCAGCCCAGATAGGAGACACTAGATAACTACACCATATAGTAACTGTCCCCACACTGCCCCCGGCAGCCCAGACAGGAGACACCGGATAACTACAGCATATAGTAACTGTCCCCACACTGCCCCCGGCAGCCCAGACAGGAGACACCGGATAACTATACCATATAGTAACTGTCCCCACACTGCCCCCGGCAGCCCAGACAGGAGACACCGGATAACTATACCATATAGTAACTGTCCCCACACTGCCCCCGGCAGCCCAGATAGGAGACACTGGATAACTACACCATATAGTAACTGTCCCCGCACTGCCCCCGGCAGCCCAGATAGGAGACACTGGATAACTACACCATATAGTAACTGTCCCCGCACTGCCCCCGGCAGCCCAGACAGGAGACACTGGATAACTACACCATATAGTAACTGTCCCCGCACTGCCCCCGGCAGCCCAGACAGGAGACACTGGATAACTATATCATATAGTAACTGTCCCACACACTGTCCCCGGCAGCCCAGACAGGAGACACTGGATAACTACACCATATAGTAACTGTCCCCGCACTGCCCCCGGCAGCTCAGACAGGAGACACTGGATAACTACACCATATAGTAACTGTCCCCGCACTGCCCCCCCCGCAGCCCAGATAGGAGACACTGTATAACTACACCATATAGTAACTGTCCCCACACTTCCCCCGGCAGCCCAGACAGGAGACACTGGATAACTACACCATATAGTAACTGTCCCCGCACTGTCCCCGGCAGCCCAGACAGGAGACACTGGATAACTATACCATATAGTAACTGTCCCCACACTGTCCCCGGCAGCCCAGACAGGAGACACTGGATAACTATACCATATAGTAACTGTCCCCGCACTGCCCCCGGCAGCCCAGACAGGAGACACTGGATAACTATACCGTATAGTAACTGTCCCCACACTGCCCCCGGCAGCTCAGACAGGAGACACTGGATAACTACACCGTATAGTAACTGTCCCCACACTGCCCCCGGCAGCCCAGACAGGAGACACTGGATAACTACACCATATAGTAACTGTCCCCACACTGCCCCCGGCAGCCCAGACAGGAGACACTGGATAACTACACCATATAGTAACTGTCCCCGCACTGCCCCCGGCAGCCCAGATAGGAGACACTAGATAACTATACCATATAGTAACTGTCCCCACACTTCCCCCGGCAGCCCAGACAGGAAACACTGGATAACTATACCATATAGTATCTGTCCCCACACTGCCCCCGGCAGCCCAGACAGGAGACACTGGATAACTATATCATATAGTAACTGTCCCTGCACTGCCCCCGGCAGCTCAGACAGGAGACACTGGATAACTACACCATATAGTAACTGCCCCCACACTGCCCCGGCAGCCCAGATAGGAGACACCGGATAACTAAAGCATATAGTAACTGTCCCCACACTGCCCCCGGCAGCCCAGACAGGAGACACTGGATAACTATACCATATAGTAACTGTCCCCACACTGCCCCCGGCAGCCCAGACAGGAGACACTGGATAACTACACCGTATAGTAACTGTCCCCACACTTCCCCCGGCAGCCCAGACAGGAGACACTGGATAACTACACAATATAGTAACTGTCCCCACACTGCCCCCGGCAGCCCAGACAGGAGACACTGGATAACTACACCATATAGTAACTATCCCCGCACTGCCCCGGCAGCCCAGATAGGAGACACTGGATAACTATACCATATAGTAACTGTCCCCGCACTGCCCCGGCAGCCCAGACAGGAGACACTGGATAACTACACCATATAGTAACTATCCCCGCACTGCCCCGGCAGCCCAGATAGGAGACACTGGATAACTATACCATATAGTAACTGTCCCCACACTGCCCCCCCCCCCTCGCAGCTTAGATAGGAGACACTGGATAATTATACCATATAGTAACTGTCCCCACACTGCCCCCCCCCCCCCCCCCCCGCAGCTTAGATAGGAGACACTGGATATCTACACCATATATTAACTGTCCCCACACTGCCCCCGGCAGCCCAGACAGGAGACACTGGATAACTACACCATATAGTAACTGTCCCCGCACTGCCCCCGGCAGCCCAGATATGAGACACTGGATAACTATACCATATAGTAACTGTCCCCGCACTGCCCCCGGCAGCCCAGACAGGAGACACTGGATAACTATACCATACAGTAACTGTCCCCGCACTGCCCCCGGCAGCCCAGATAGGAGACACTGGATAACTACACCATATAGTAACTGTCCCCGCACTGCCCCCGGCAGCCCAGACAGGAGACACTGGATAACTACACCATATAGTAACTGTCCCCGCACTGCCCCCGGCAGCCCAGACAGGAGACACTGGATAACTACACCATATAGTAACTGTCCCCACACTGCCCCCGGCAGCCCAGACAGGAGACACTGGATAACTACACCATATAGTAACTATCCCCGCACTGCCCCGGCAGCCCAGACAGGAGACACTGGATAACTATACCATATAGTAACTGTCCCCACACTGCCCCCCCCCCCCCCCCCGCAGCTTAGATAGGAGACACTGGATAACTATACCATATAGTAACTGTCCCCACACTGCCCCCGGCAGCCCAGACAGGAGACACTGGATAACTACACCATATAGTAACTGTCCCCGCACTTCCCCCGGCAGCCCAGATAGGAGACACTGGATAACTACACCATATAGTAACTGTCCCCACACTGCCCCCGGCAGCCCAGACAGGAGACACTGGATAACTATACCATATAGTAACTGTCCCCACACTGCCCCCGGCAGCCCAGACAGGAGACACTGGATAACTACACCATATAGTAACTGTCCCCGCACTTCCCCCGGCAGCCCAGATAGGAGACACTGGATAACTACACCATATAGTAACTGTCCCCACACTGCCCCCGGCAGCCCAGACAGGAGACACTGGATAACTATACCATATAGTAACTGTCCCCACACTGCCCCAGGCAGCCCAGACAGGAGACACTGGATAACTATATCATATAGTAACTGTCCCTGCACTGCCCCCGGCAGCTTAGACAGGAGACACTGGATAACTACACCATATAGTAACTGCCCCCACACTGCCCCGGCAGCCCAGATAGGAGACACCGGATAACTAAAGCATATAGTAACTGTCCCCACACTGCCCCCGGCAGCCCAGATAGGAGACACTAGATAACTATACCATATAGTAACTGTCCCCACACTGCCCCCGGCAGCCCAGACAGGAGACACTGGATAACTATACCATATAGTAACTGTCCCCACACTGCCCCCGGCAGCCCAGACAGGAGACACTGGATAACTATTTCATATAGTAACTGTCCCTGCACTTCCCCCGGCAGCTCAGACAGGAGACACTGGATAACTACACCATATAGTAACTGCCCCCACACTGCCCCGGCAGCCCAGATAGGAGACACCGGATAACTAAAGCATATAGTAACTGTCCCCACACTGCCCCCGGCAGCCCAGACAGGAGACACTGGATAACTATACCATATAGTAACTGTCCCCACACTGCCCCCGGCAGCCCAGACAGGAGACACTGGATAACTACACCGTATAGTAACTGTCCCCACACTGCCCCCGGCAGCCCAGACAGGAGACACTGGATAACTACACAATATAGTAACTGTCCCCACACTGCCCCCGGCAGCCCAGACAGAAGACACTGGATAACTACACCATATAGTAACTATCCCCGCACTGCCCCGGCAGCCCAGATAGGAGACACTGGATAACTATACCATATAGTAACTGTCCCCGCACTGCCCCGGCAGCCCAGACAGGAGACACTGGATAACTATACCATATAGTAACTGTCCCCGCACTGCCCCGGCAGCCCAGATAGGAGACACTGGATAACTATACCATATAGTAACTGTCCCCACACTGCCCCCCCCCCCCCGCAGCTTAGATAGGAGACACTGGATAACTATACCATATAGTAACTGTCCCCAAACTGCCCCCCCGCAGCTTAGATAGGAGACACTGGATATCTACACCATATATTAACTGTCCCCACACTGCCCCCGGCAGCCCAGACAGGAGACACTGGATAACTACACCATATAGTAACTGTCCCCGCACTGCCCCCGGCAGCCCAGATATGAGACACTGGATAACTATACCATATAGTAACTGTCCCCACACTGCCCCCGGCAGCCCAGACAGGAGACACTGGATAACTATACCATATAGTAACTGTCCCCGCACTGCCCCCGGCAGCCCAGATAGGAGACACTGGATAACTACATCATATAGTAACTGTCCCCGCACTGCCCCCGGCAGCCCAGACAGGAGACACTGGATAACTACACCATATAGTAACTGTCCCCGCACTGCCCCCGGCAGCCCAGACAGGAGACACTGGATAACTACACCGTATAGTAACTGTCCCCACACTGCCCCCGGCAGCCCAGACAGGAGACACTGGATAACTACACCATATAGTAACTGTCCCCACACTGCCCCCGGCAGCTCAGACAGGAGACACTGGATAACTACACCATATAGTAACTGCCCCCACACTGCCCCGGCAGCCCAGATAGGAGACACCGGATAACTAAAGCATATAGTAACTGTCCCCACACTGCCCCCGGCAGCCCAGACAGGAGACACTGGATTACTATACCATATAGTAACTGTCCCCACACTGCCCCCGGCAGCCCAGACAGGAGACACTGGATAACTACACCGTATAGTAACTGTCCCCACACTGCCCCCGGCAGCCCAGACAGGAGACACTGGATAACTATACCATATAGTAACTGTCCCCACACTGCCCCCGGCAGCCCAGACAGGAGACACTGGATAGCTACACCGTATAGTAACTGTCCCCACACTACCCCCGGCAGCCCAGACAGGAGACACTGGATAACTACACAATATAGTAACTGTCCCCACACTTCCCCCGGCAGCCCAGACAGAAGACACTGGATAACTACACCATATAGTAACTATCCCCGCACTGCCCCGGCAGCCCAGATAGGAGACACTGGATAACTATACCATATAGTAACTGTCCCCGCACTGCCCCGGCAGCCCAGATAGGAGACACTGGATAACTATACCATATAGTAACTGTCCCCGCACTGCCCCGGCAGCCCAGATAGGAGACACTGGATAACTATACCATATAGTAACTGTCCCCACACTGCCCCCCCCCCCGCAGCTTAGATAGGAGACACTGGATAACTATACCATATAGTAACTGTCCCCAAACTGCCCCCCCCCCCCCCCCGCAGCTTAGATAGGAGACACTGGATATCTACACCATATATTAACTGTCCCCACACTGCCCCCGGCAGCCCAGACAGGAGACACTGGATAACTACACCATATAGTAACTGTCCCCGCACTGCCCCCGGCAGCCCAGATATGAGACACTGGATAACTATACCATATAGTAACTGTCCCCACACTGCCCCCGGCAGCCCAGACAGGAGACACTGGATAACTATACCATATAGTAACTGTCCCCGCACTGCCCCCGGCAGCCCAGATAGGAGACACTGGATAACTACACCATATAGTAACTGTCCCCGCACTGCCCCCGGCAGCCCAGACAGGAGACACTGGATAACTACACCATATAGTAACTGTCCCCGCACTGCCCCCGGCAGCCCAGACAGGAGACACTGGATAACTACACCGTATAGTAACTGTCCCCACACTGCCCCCGGCAGCCCAGACAGGAGACACTGGATAACTACACCATATAGTAACTGTCCCCACACTGCCCCCAGCAGCCCAGACAGGAGACACTGGATAACTACACCATATAGTAACTATCCCCGCACTGCCCCCGGCAGCCCAGACAGGAGACACTGGATAACTATACCATATAGTAACTGTCCCCACACTGCCCCCGGCAGCCCAGACAGGAGACACTGGATAACTATACCATATAGTAACTGTCCCCACACTGCCCCCGGCAGCCCAGACAGGAGACACTGGATAACTATACCATATAGTAACTGTCCCCACACTGCCCCTGGCAGCCCAGATAGGAGACACTGGATAACTACACCGTATAGTAACTGTCCCCACACTGCCCCCGGCAGCCCAGACAGGAGACACTGGATAACTACACAATATAGTAACTGTCCCCACACTGCCCCCGGCAGCCCAAATAGGAGACACTGGATAACTATACCATATAGTAACTGTCCCCACACTGCCCCCGGCAGCCCAGACAGGAGACACTGGATAACTATACCATATAGTAACTGTCCCCGCACTGCCCCTGGCAGCCCAGATAGGAGACACTGGATAACTACACCGTATAGTAACTGTCCCCGCACTGCCCCGGCAGCCCAGATAGGAGACACTGGATAACTATACCATATAGTAACTGTCCCCACACTGCCCCCGGCAGCCCAGACAGGAGACACTGGATAACTATACCATATAGTAACTGTCCCCACACTGCCCCCGGCAGCCCAGACAGGAGACACTGGATAACTACACCATATAGTAACTGTCCCCACACTGCCCCCGGCAGCCCAGACAGGAGACACCGGATAACTACACCATATAGTAACTGCCCCCACACTGCCCCCCGCAGCCCAGACAGGAGACACTGGATAACTACACCATATAGTAACTGTCCCCGGCAGCCCAGACAGGAGACACTGGATAACTATACCATTCTAGTCAAAATCCTGTCAAAATAACTGGAAAAAAAGAACAATCGTGTGATCATGTTGTAGACTTTTTTTTTACTTTGAGCTGTGACCGTTTTTTCTTGCACTTTGAGCGGTGACAGTTTTTAACCCACAAACTCTTCACCCCACCCCCAGTCCCTATCTGCTCCTACCACCAATCTCTGTCTTCACAGCTCCCTCTCCCCATATCCAGCAAGTCTGAAACAGATCAGTGTCCCTGCAAAATTTGATTTCACTTTCTGTTACGACATCTTTTTATCATTTGGTCTGTCGAGTAGAGATGGCCATCGACCATCAATGATTCCAAATCATTGATGGTTTTTGGCCGATGTTGAATACTTTTGCCATCGATGGGGGAGAATCAGACGGTTTCCCTCCATCCCTTAGACGTACACATCCACACGCACAGCGTGCACATTGATCCGCAAGGAGGGATTTCACTCTAGTGGGGCGATGGTTTCACTAAACACTGACCTGTGAATTTGTGTGATCAGGTCTGAATCAGGCCCTTAGTGAAGGGGGGGGTGGAGTGATGGTTTGAACTGCGGGAACAGATGTTCTAGGAATGTCCTGTGATGTCACTTTGTAGCAACGGTGAATGCAGAATTCCCTGTGATTCCGCTTCCTGTCTACAAGGCGGCAATAAGGAGGCACTTCCTGTGCACACAGCTGTGGATTACATATAATGACACCACAGCATCTCCCTGCACACAGGAAGGGGGGGGGGGGGGTGTACAGACAGCAGTTGTGGTGGTGTGTCTGTACTGGATGGACGGATTTATTTAAAACTCAGAATATTTCAGCAAGAATCAGTGTAGGGTTGCCTACCCTCCCAGAAGGCCCGGGAAGCTTCCGAAAATCACGTCCCCCTCCTGGCCCCCTGGAAAGGTGGGCAACCCTCCCAGATTCTGGGCGACCCCACTCTGCCCCCCGATCGTGGCTCCCCTCAACACCCCCCCTGCATTTAAATACAGCAATCCGTGGGTCTCCAAGGAGGGGGCAGGGCTAAAGTGTCATAACCGCGTCATTTTAGCCCCGCCTCCTCCATGGAGATCTGCGAATCGGTTTATTTTCCATCATGGGGCGGGGCTTGGTGATGTCATGCTCAAAGTGCTGCTAGAAGTCTGCTCTCCGGGCTCCGGAGAGGAGACTAGAAAAGAAGGCAACCCTGATATACTGTATGTATAGTACGTTTTATTTATATAGCGCACTCACTTTCTCCAACAAGACGCTTTACAGACATTGGTCCCGGGCAGGGAAACGCCCAGCATTTTATGGGCGTCGCCATGAATACACTGGGCTTTACCCTGGGAATGCAGGCGTGCCGGGGGTGGACAGCTGATGTCACATGACCTCATTGTCCGCCCTGTTCCACACGAAGCAAAGAAAACACGTCGGACATTTTATTTGTGAACATGGGAAAACTCATTCCATGGTTTGTGACCATCAAATGATTTCACCCCGTACGCTCGCATGCGAAAGGACCTGAGAGCGCACAAACCATTGAAATGGCTGCGCATATATTCGGCGGCGGGGCGCAGACTTTCGGGCGGCGACTAAGGGCTCAGAGCCAACCTGAATCAGGACCGATATACACAAGCTGAAAGCTAACCCTGGGTAAGTCAGCGTCTGCTGAGGAACACTGGTGGGGTGACCGGACAGGTGTCAACATTGACACCCAAACATTGTGAAAAACTCATCTCTTTTCATGTGTCTACCTTTTTTTATCAACCTTTTGACCATGTTGACCTTTTGACCCTGTCGGCCTTTTCTCATGTCGACCTTTTCTAGGTCGATCTATTGCATGTTGACCTTTTGGTGTCGCTCTATTGACTGTCTATCAAATAATCCACACCCGATAGACCATGTCTGGGTCGACAGTCAATAAGTCGACGCCAAAAGGTTTACACGCACAAGGTCAACATTGACAAAAGATCAACACATGCAAAAGGTCGACACAGGAAAACGCTTTCATCGTTCACCATCCACGTGGACTCAGACTAAGAACGGTAAAACATGGCGAGTGATGGGAGCCACGCGAGGGGACGCGTGGCTCAGGTGTCAACATTGACACCAAGAAAATGTGGAAAACTCGATTCAAACTTTCCATGTGTCGACCTTCTGTTAATGTTGTTAATGTTGACTTTTTGGCACTGTTGACATTGTTCATGTCTAAATCACAGAGGTACAGAAGGTTCTCTATGGCTGCGATCGGCGGTGGTAAGAAGCCGCCATTAGGTAACCGCTTTTCAAATGGGACATTAAATTAAAAAATAAAAATGCAGAGCAAGCACCAGAGACGACACGAGCACGTCGGAACCAGCAGAGAGAAGCTCAGATTTTTGTTTCCGCAACAGTGAATGAATTGGAGCCTTGTTCCCTTTAAATCCGTGACAGCCATAAAGCGTTGAGGTGAGAGGTCAGCTCTGATCTCTGTCCCCACATGATGTTTCCATCATAGCTCACGGGATGATCTGTACATCTGGAGAGCACACGTGTGTCATGTGTCCGTGGTGTACTGACACGTTGCCAGGGCTGATTACAGCCATCTGTCCGCCATGCAGCACATCTCAGCTAAGAGACTCCATCCAGGTGTATGATACGACCGGTGTAAGGGATCTGTACTTCAGTGGCCCTAAGGACCAGGTCCTGGATTACTTATTGTCACCGTTCACTTTACATAACAGACAGCACAGCAATAATGATTCTATCCCGTCCTAGCCTGGCACACTACAAAGCCCAGCATGTCACCAGGACTAGGTCTGATCATATGTTGTTAGATCGCGTCCAAGAAGTAATAGCTAATAGTAATAGTAATGAATTGCATCTTACAGACGGAAGGAGGGATGGTCAATAGTAGAAACATATAGAATGTATGCAGGGAACAAAGTCCAGGATACAACTTTAAACCCTGCTTTAGTAATGAAGGAAAGTGGGCAGCTGTGCCAGGTAAGGGTAGCTGTGCCAGGTAAGGGCAGCTGTGCCAGGTAAGGGTAGCTGTGCCAGGTAAGGGCAGCTGTGCCAGGTAAGGGCACCTGCTGACCAGTGGCATGCGGCGGGGTGAGTCACAGCCTTTCCCATACCTCCCAACTGTCCCGCTAAACGCAGGAACGTCCTGTTTTTTGGGGACATTCCCTCGTCCCTCCCGCGGCTGGCAGTGTCCCGCTACGGGGGGGAGAGGCTGGTAGCTGGAAGTCTGACAGAATAGACGCTGTGCGCATGCACACAGCGTCTATTCAGTGGCCAAAAATGGGGGTGTGGTCTAATTTGCATAAGCAGTGTCCTCATTTGGATACACCACGCCCCCTATTCGGGCGCTCGCGCGGCTTCCTATTCTTCAATTGAAAAAGTTGTGAGGTATGCTTCCCTGTCATACTAACGTATATACCGGAGTTTTCAATTTATAACGTATGTCAAAAATACAAAGAATATATAAAAAAATCTTATTTTTATTATTCTAATCATTTTTATAGTCAAAACTGTGGAGTAAAAGTCTATGGCAGGTGAGGCAGTGCCTCACCTGAAGTGCCTCACCTACAGTGCCTCACCTGAAGTGCCTCACCTACAGTGCCTCACCTGGCTACCTTTTCTGCACATCTCTTATCAAAACTCAGAGAATCTCCAGCAGTGTATACTGCTGCACATATGTATAATGCCGGCATGTACCCCATGGCTCATATACTGTGTGCAAATCTGGCTCTGGTACTTGCCAGGGACTCCTCAGCCATTTACCTCACTGCATGTCCCTGCTGCTGACTCACTGAGCACTACAGAGGTAAAGCAATTTGCAAGGTAAAGGTTATACAAGTCAAGACCACCTGACTTGCAGGGTGCCTAGATTTGCACCAATGGGCTTACAGAGCATGGGTAGAGTACATAAGCAGAGGTGAGGGCTGGGTGAGGGCAGAGTGCAGGAGCAGAGGTGAGGGCAGATTCCCCAGCACAGAGTACAGGCTTCAATGACTCCCCAGCTCAGAGACCAGGCCTTGGTGACTATGACTCCCCAGCTCAGAGACCAGGCCTTGGTGACTATGACTCCCCAGCTCAGAGCCCAGGCCTTGGTGACTATGACTCTCCAGCTCAGAGACCAGGTCTTGGTGACTATGATGACTCCCCAGCTCAGAGCCCAGGCCTTGGTGACTATGACTCTCCAGCTTGAATCAGAATCAGAATCAACTTTATTGGCCATGTATGCTTGCGCACACTAGGAATTTTTTGTGGATTTACAGTGCAGCATCAAGCAGGGATGAAGGGGGGGTGAAGGCATTACATACATTACATTTAAGGCGAGATGTACCAAGCCTTGAAAAGTGATAAAACGGAGAGCGACAAACAACCAACCAATCAGCTCCCCTCCGCCATTTTTCAAACCCAGCCTGTAACATGGCAGGTAGGAGCTGACTGGCTCTCTGTCCATCACTCTCCACTTCACCACATCCCAAGCCCAGCACATCTGGCCCTAAGACATTACATGTGGGGAACACATACCCGCCAAGCTGAACAGCGCCTAGGCAGCCATCAGCGGCACCACTGGTCGCCGAAACAGCCAGGTAGGTAACAATACAAGCAGAGAGACAGTACAGTTATCACACATGGAACATATTTGGCTGAGCTGCACAGCTCCAAGGCAGCCATCATCAGCGCCATCTTGATCATGCTGCTCAAAGACAGCAGTAATAGTGAAGACCAGACCTCAATGACTCCCCAGCTCAGAGCCCAGGCCTTGGTGACTATGACTCTCCAGCTCAAAGACCAGGCCTTAATGACTCCCCAGGTCAGAGCCCAGGCCTTGGTGACTATGACTCCCCAGCTCAGAGACCAGGCCTTGGTGACTATGACTCCCCAGCTTAGAGCCCAGGCCTTGGTGACTATGACTCCCCAGCTCAGAGACCAGGCCTTGGTGACTATGACTCCCCAGCTCAGAGCCCAGGCCTTGGTGACTATGACTCCCCAGCTCAGAGACCAGGCCTTGGTGACTATGACTCCCCAGCTCAGAGACCAGGCCTTGGTGACTATGACTCCCCAGCTCAGAGCCCAGGCCTTGGTGACTATGACTCCCCAGCTCAGAGACCAGGCCTTGGTGACTATGACTCCCCAGCTCAGAGCCCAGGCCTTGGTGACTATGACTCCCCAGCTCAGAGACCAGGCCTTGGTGACTATGACTCCCCAGCTCAGAGACCAGGCCTTGGTGACTATGACTCCCCAGCTCAGAGCCCAGGCCTTGGTGACTATGACTCCCCAGCTCAGAGACCAGGCCTTGGAGACTATGACTCTCCAGCTCAAAGACCAGGCCTCAATGACTCCCCAGCTCAGAGCCCAGGCCTTGGTAACTATGACTCCCCAGCTCAGAGCCCAGGCCTTGGTGACTATGACTCCCCAGCTCAGAGACCAGGTCTTGGTGACTATGATGACTCTCCAGCTCAGAGACAAGACCTTGGTGACTATGACTCCCCAGCTCGAAGACTAGGCCTCAATGACTCCCCAGCTCAGAGCCCAGGCATTGGTGACTATGACTCTCCAGCTTGAAGACCAGACCTCAATGACTCCCCAGCTCAGAGCCCAGGACTTGGTGACTATGACTCTCCAGCTCGAAGACCAGGCCTCAATGACTCCCCAGCTCAGAGCCCAGGCCTTGGTGACTATGACTCTCCAGCTCAGAGACCAGGCCTTGGCGACTATGACTCCCCAGCTCAGAGACCAGGCCTTGGTGACTATGACTCCCCAGCTCATAGACCAGGTCTTGGTGACTATGACTCCCCATCTCAGAGACCAGGCCTTGGTGACTATGACTCCCCATCTCAGAGACCAGGCCTTGGTGACTATGACTCCCCAGCTCAGAGACCAGGCCTTGGTGACTATGACTCCCCAGCTCAGAGTCCAGGCCTTGGTGACTATGACTCCCCAGCTCAGAGACCAGGCCTTGGTGACTATGACTCCCCAGCTCAGAGCCCAGGCCTTGGTGACTATGACTCCCCAGCTCAGAGACCAGGCCTTGGTGACTATGACTCCCCAGCTCAGAGACCAGGCCCCACATGTGAGTGCCCCAGCTCGGAGCCCAGAGTGTCACACACAGCAATATACACAGATACACAGACCCCACTCCCCATCCCTTCCCCCTCTGCGAGCACCAGGTCAGAGAAGGCACCCGCACAGAAGCCCAGCACATAGACATATGGGAATATGCGAATGCACAGAAGCTTACCATCGGTCCCCCGTGCAAACGTGGCGGTCCGATGGAACCAGAATCAGGCCCAAAATCCAGTAGGTATATACTGTAGAACGCAGTGTATTGATAGGTCTACAGTGTCTACAACAAGTCAATAGGTAGACATACAAAGGGTCGACATGCAAAAAAGTCAATAATGACAAAAGTTCGACACAAGAAAAAACATAAAAAGGTTGACATTGGTTCACTTTTTTTTCTTACATTTTTTTGGACTTTTTAACACTTTAACAGCCACATGGATTCCAGTTGGGAACCGTAGAGTGCGCTGAGCACAGCTGAGCCTGAAGCATGGCGAGCGTAGGAAACCATGCAAGGGAACGTGCTGCAAAAATGTTGACCTTTTTGCTTACAGTATGTCAACCTTTTGTTAATATCGACCTATTACACGTCAACCTTTTCCCATTATCAACCTTGTGAATGTTGACCTTTTTTGTGTCGACCTCTTGCCTGTTAACTTTTCCATCCACACCCAGAAGGCATCTGTAAAGGTATCATTACTAATTACTTAATAATGGAAATGATGGCAAACTATTCCTCACATAAGGGCCCTTATTCAGATCTGATCGCAGTACAAACTTGTTCTCAAAATGGGCAAAACCATGTGCACTGCATTATTTTTACACTGCAGTTTAGATTTCAGTTTTTAGATTTCAGTTTTTACACACACCACCTCTCTGCACATGTTACATCTGCCCCACCTGCAGTGCACATGGTTTTGCCCATTTTGAGAACAAATTTGTACTGCTATCAGATCTGAATAAGGGCCATTATACTGGATGATATAGACCCCCGCCCATTCCCTCCCACTGCGTCAGTCTTGTTATATGGACCCCCCGTTCGATTGCCTAGGCATATAGAACCTTATTCTAGTCCACATGCAGTGTTCCAAATTTCGCAGCCCAGCGTGTGGATTTAACGCCGCTCGCACAGCCCCGCCCCCCCCCCCTCGCACGGCGAGTTCCTTACATGGCAGCGAATGGATGTTTTGCAAAAACATCCATTTACAGCCTTGGGTGTGGGGGAAAAATTATTTTGATGGTCACCGACCATGGAATGATTTGGAAGGAGCACGCAAAACTATGACTCTCTCTGGTGTCTTAGCTCTCCGTGCTCCCAGTACAGGAAGAGGGCGAGCAGCTGGCATCCGGTGATGTCAGCTGCCCGGAACCCGCATCGCTGTCGAATCACCATGGGAACGCCGAGCATTTTCATAGGAACATGCTTGAAATGCTGTGCATTCCTATGGGTGCAGCCCGTCGCCACCGGCCAACGCCCACCACCGGCACTT
Source organism: Crinia signifera (assembly GCF_055691185.1). Lineage (NCBI taxonomy): Eukaryota > Metazoa > Chordata > Amphibia > Anura > Myobatrachidae > Crinia > Crinia signifera. The sequence continues at coordinate 172,154,422 of NC_139224.1, read as the reverse complement.
GTAGGTGCAAACGGGACAGTGAACTAGCAGTTCGCCATGCCCGCTCGCACCAAGCGTATGCACATGCGGATTGGGACTCGAATCCGGCCTGGGAGCGGGCAAGGGGGTGGGGGCAGTGCTATGTAATGCGCGCCCGGGGGGGGGGGGATGGGGCGCCTCACCTGCTGCTGCTTCTTTTTTCTGCTGGCCGGGCGGAGGGGAAACGGGAGCTGGCAGCCTGGGAGGTGCTGTGCGCACATGCGCAGCAGCCCTCCCGCGGCCATTTTGGATTTGGACAAAGTGCTGCGGCCCAGCCAGCCAAGGGGGGAGCCCCTCTTTAATGAGTTTTGGGCCGGCCCACCGGGAAATGGCCCGGTTTCCTGGTGTGCAGAGAGAGTTACATGTGTGTGGTGGGGGGGGGGGGGGTTCAAACTGCAATCTAAATTGCAGAATAAATAGAGCAGCCAGTATTTACTCTGCACAGAAACACAACTCCCCCAAATCTAACTCTCTCTGCACATGTTACATCTGCCCCACCTGCAGTGCCGCATGGTTTTGTCCATTAAAGAAGGAGTTTGCTCTTGCAAACCAACCTGAATCACCCCTAAATGCTTTCTTAGATTGTGAAAGTGGGGAACAGACTATCTGGGTGTCCCCCCCCCCAGACCCAGGATTCTGTAATCATTGTTCCTCTATTCGGATTATCAGCCAGGAACGTTCAGCATCTCTGCTGGAATTTCTCCAAGTATAAACAGATGAGCGCTACAAAAAGATACTTGGCGTGAAATTATGTATAAACATTCCCACACCTCTCCGTTCTCTTGGGCCCCCAATTATTAAAAGGAGATCAGCCAGATTTGGGGCGTCTCCATATTTAATGAGCACTTCAAAGCTGCCAACGGACTCCATGGTGACGGGGTTCCCATGCCAAATAGTAATAGTCACGCTAGCGCTGAGGTGACCTGGACCAGCACAAGAAGCGTGAAGATTCCAGTGGTGAGATAAGAGTCCGGGCAGCTGGGCAATGCCCCTCAGCTGCCACGGTGATGCTTTAAGGGAGAATTGGGTTAAAAAAGATTTTCAATGGCTTTGTTAAATCATGTTGTCCCCTAAATCTACTTGCAAAAGTATCCTGATACTACCATACTAGTGCTACAGGGAGGAACATGATTGGTGTAATGGTTAGCATTGCTGCCTCACAAGCAATAGGTTCTGGATTCAATCCCCACCTAACTGTGTGGAGTTTGCATGGTCTTTCCAGTGCAGGCGTGGACTATGTACCCTCACAGGCCTTTTCAAACTATTAGAAATAATACCAGCACAAACCTTGTGGTAACAAAATTGTACAAATGGACGGCGGCCATTGTGGCGAAATAAAAAATTTAATTTGATAAAGGAGAAACAAATAGAGCATTTCATATTTTAACCTGGAAGGGACCGTAAAAGCAATATGGAAGTACAAGAAATGTAGCATGATGTGTAGAAAACATACTTGGTGCAGATGAACACTGCAGGGGCAGGGCCTGCTCCTCGCATCATTAAGCCCCACCCCAGAATTACAAGGTCCATGAGGTTTAGATGATTTAGATGAGGCTTATTAACCCCGCCCCCTCCTTCACTGTATTATTTCCCAATTCTGCCCAGTTTACTAAGAAGACGGTGGGATGCAGAAGATATAAGAACAGTCTCTCCTTCCAGGAAAGTAGGTTAGTAAGAAGGAAGAGGAGGTCAGGTTAGCAAAGATGGAAGTCATAAAAACAAGTATAACATTATAATCTTCAAAAATATGCACCTTTTAATATTGGGCCTCTAATTGATTACTTGTAAAATACAATTTCATTTGCGAGGAGACGGCCGCCGCCCAGACAGAAAGAGTAACCGCCCGCAAGAGAATTGCGAATGTATCGCTAATCAAACTGTCAATCAAAACAACGAAATAGAGATTTTCTATATCTCAACACCAAAGATTCATACAAGAACTCTGGGGCCAATAATGTCCAAAAACAAGTGCCGCTGCCGGCATTTCTACGCCATTGTCGTGGTAACTTGGTCCCTTTGTGGCTAATTACAGCTGGCTGCTACATTACCCAGTCAGCTTATAGCTCCCTTACGTCATATTCCGCACTGGTCACATGTGTCTGTCATAGATCAAACGGACTGTCAGCTCCCTGGCCCACGTCGCGCTCATGTTATACATTATACATAGCGCAGGGCAGATGTGTAACACGTGGGGCTGTATAGTCATATACTGTATACACTGTGTTGGGATCCCGGAGCCATTCTGTGTGTAAGCTAAGCATACGGTATGGCCCCCGAGCACTGTATCCAGACTCACTCACACTCTCTCCCTGTATCCAGGCTCACTCACACTCTCTCCCTGTATCCAGGCTCACTCACACTCTCTCCCTGTATCCAGTGACCCCTCACTCATTCCTTGTACCCCAGGCCTCAGGCAAGTATTGTATTCTGGCCCATTACTTACTTTACAACCCAGAATAGACACTCAGCCCTCACTTCTCAGTCTGTCCCAGCCCGCACTCACGTCACATCTAATCATCCCGCACTCACCTCTAACACGCTTCACTCACCTCACATCTAGTCCTCCCTCACTTCTCATACAATGGGTTCTCACTCTCTATCTCACACACTCAGCGCACATCTCCCCCATCCTCTCCCCGAGCAGCAGCACATCTCCCCCATCCTCTCCCCGAGCAGCAGCACATCTCCCCCATCCTCTCCCCGAGCAACAGCACATCTCCCCCATCCTCTCCCCGAGCAGCAGCACATCTCCCCCATCCTCTCCCCAAACAGCAGCACATCTCCCCCATCCTCTCCCCAAGCAGCAGCACATCTCCCCCATCCTCTCCCCGAGCAGCAGCACATCTCCCCCATCCTCTCCCCGAGCAGCAGCACATCTCCCCCATCCTCTCCCCGAGCAGCAGCACATCTCCCCCATCCTCTCCACGAGCAGCAGCACATCTCCCCCATCCTCTCCCCGAGCAGCAGCACATCTCCCCCATCCTCTCCCCAGGCAGCAGCACATCTCCCGCATCCTTTATCCGGGCAGCAGCAGAACATCACCCCCATCCTCTCCTCGGCCAGCAGCAGAACATCGCCCCATTCTCTCCCCGAGTAGCCACAGCACATCGCTCCATCCTCTCCCGGGCAGCAGCAGCACATCTCCCCATCTTCACCCCAGACAGCAGCACATATCCCCATCCTCTCCTTGAGCAGTAGCACATCTCCCCATCCTCTCCCTGGGCAGCAGCACATCTCCCCCATCCTCTCCACGAGCAGCAGCACATCTCCCCCATCCTCTCCCCGAGCAGCAGCACATCTCCCCCATCCTCTCCCCAGGCAGCAGCACATCTCCCACATCCTTTATCCGGGCAGCAGCACATCTCCCCATCCTCTCCTCGGCCAGCAGCAGAACATCGCCCCATTCTCTCCCCGAGTAGCCACAGCACATCGCTCCATCCTCTCCCGGGCAGCAGCAGCACATCTCCCCATCTTCACCCCAGGCAGCAGCACATCTCCCCATCCTCTCCCTGGGCAGCAGCACATCTCCACCATCCTCTCCCCAAGCAGCAGCACATCTACCCATCCTCTCGCCAGGTAGCAGCAGCATATCTCCCCATCCTCTCGCCAGGAAGCAGCAGCACATCTCCCACATCCTCTCCCCGTGCAGCAGCACATCTACCCGAGCAGCTGCAGCACATCTCCCCAACCTCTTCCAGGCAGCAGCAGCACATCTCCCCATCCTATCACGGGCAGCAGCACGTCTCCCCATTCTCTCCCCGAGCAGCTGCAGCACATCTCCCCATCCTCTCCCTAAACAGCAGCAGCACATCTCCCCATCCTCTCCCCGGGCAGCAGCACATCTCCCCATCCTCTCCCTGAGCCACTGCAGCACATCTCCCCCAACCTCTCTCCGGGCAGCAGCAGCATATCTCCCCATCCTCTCCCCGGGCAGCAGCACATCTCCCCATCATCTCCCCGGCAGCAGCAGCACATCTCCCCCATCCTCTCCCCGTGCAGCAGCAGCACATCTCCCCCATCCTCTCCCCGGCAGCAGCAGCACATCGCCCCATCCTCTCCCCGGGCAGCAGCAGCACATCTCCCCATCCTCTCCCCGTACAGCACATCTCCCCTATCCTCTCCCCGTGCAGCAGCAGCACATCTCCCCCATCCGCTCCCCGTGCAGCAGCAGCACATCTCCCCCAACCTCTCCCCGTGCAGCAGCAGCACATATCCCCATCCTCTTCCCGGCAGCAGCAGCACATCTCCCCATCCTTTCCCTGGGCAGCAGCAGCACATCTCCCCCATCCCCTCCTTGAGCAGCAGCACATCTCCCCATCCTCTCCCCGAGCAGCTGCAGCACATCTCCCCGAGCAGTTACAGCACATCTCCGCCATCCTCTCCCTGGCAGCAGCCCAGCTCCCCATCCTCTCCCCGGTCAGAAGCAGCACATCTCCCCATCCTCTCCCCGGGCAGCAGCAGCACATCTCCCCCATCCTCTAACCGGCAGCAGCACATCTCCATCATCCTCTCCCCGGCCAGCAGTAGCATATCTCCCCATCCTCTCGCCAGGTAGCAGCAGCACATCTCCCACATCCTCTCCCAGTGCAGCAGCACATCTCTCCGAGCAGCTGCAGCACATCTCCCCCAACCTCTTCCCGGCAGCAGCACATCTCCGCCATCCTCTCCCTGGCAGCAGCCCAGCTCCCCATCCTCTCCCCGGTCAGAAGCAGCACATCTCCCCATCCTCTCCCTGGGCAGCAGCAGCACATCTCCCCCATCCTCTAACTGGCAGCAGCACATCTCCCTCATCCTCTCCCCGGCCAGGAGTAGCACATCTCCCCATCCTCTCGCCAGGTAGCAGCAGCACATCTCCCACATCCTCTCCCAGTGCAGCAGCACATCTCTCCGAGCAGCTGCAGCACATCTCCCCCAACCTCTTCCCGGCAGCAGCACATCTCCCCATCCTCTTCCCGGCAGCAGCAGCACATCTCCCCATCTTCACCCCAGGCAGCAGCACATATCCCCATCCTCTCCTTGAGCAGCAGCACATCTCCCCATCCTCTCCCTGGGCAGCAGCACATCTCCACCATCCTCTCCCCAAGCAGCAGCACATCTACCCATCCTCTCGCCAGGTAGCAGCAGCATATCTCCCCATCCTCTCGCCAGGAAGCAGCAGCACATCTCCCACATCCTCTCCCCGTGCAGCAGCACATCTACCCGAGCAGCTGCAGCACATCTCCCCAACCTCTTCCAGGCAGCAGCAGCACATCTCCCCATCCTATCCCGGGCAGCAGCACGTCTCCCCATTCTCTCCCTGAGCAGCTGCAGCACATCTCCCCATCCTCTCCCTAAACAGCAGCAGCACATCTCCCCATCCTCTCCCCGGGCAGCAGCACATCTCCCCATCCTCTCCCTGAGCCACTGCAGCACATCTCCCCCAACCTCTCTCCGGGCAGCAGCAGCATATCTCCCCCATCCTCTCCCCGGGCAGCAGCACATCTCCCCATCCTCTCCCCGGCAGCAGCAGCACATCTCCCCCATCCTCTCCCCGTGCAGCAGCACATCTCCCCATCCTCTCCCCATACAGCACATCTCCCCCATCCTCTTCCCGGCAGCAGCAGCACATCTCCCCATCCTTTCCCTGGGCAGCAGCAGCACATCTCCCCCATCCCCTCCTTGAGCAGCAGCACATCTCCCCATCCTCTCACCGAGCAGCTGCAGCACATCTCCCCGAGCAGTTACAGCACATCTCCGCCATCCTCTCCCTGGCAGCAGCCCAGCTCCCCATCCTCTCCCCGGTCAGAAGCAGCACATCTCCCCATCCTCTCCCCGGGCAGCAGCAGCACATCTCCCCCATCCTCTAACCGGCAGCAGCACATCTCCCTCATCCTCTCCCCGGCCAGCAGTAGCACATCTCCCCATCCTCTCGCCAGGTAGCAGCAGCACATCTCCCACATCCTCTCCCAGTGCAGCAGCACATCTCTCCGAGCAGCTGCAGCACATCTCCCCCAACCTCTTCCCGGCAGCAGCACATCTCCCCCATCCTTTCCCCCCGGGCAGCAGCAGCACATATCCCCCATCCTCTTCCCGGCAGCAGCAGCACATCTCCCCATCCTCTCCCCGGCCAGCAGTAGCACATCTGCCCATCCTCTTGCTGGGTAGCAGCAGCACATCTCCCCATCCTCTGCCCGGGCAGCAGCAGCACATCTCCCCATGCAGCAGCAGCACATCTCCTCCATCCTCTCCCCAGGCAGCAGCAGCACATCTCCCCCATCCTCTCCCCAGGCAGAAGCACATCTCCCCCATCCTCTGCCCAGGCAGCAGCACATCTCCCGCATTCTTTCTCCGGGCAGCAGCACATCTCCCCTATCCTGTCCCAGGGCAACAGCATCACATTTCCCCACCCTCTCCTGGGGCAGCAGCACATCGCCCCCTCCTCTCCCCAAGTAGCCTCAGCACATCGCCCCATCTCCCAGAGCAGATACAGCACATCTCCCCATCCTCTCCCTCAACAGCAGCAGCACATCTCCACCATCCTCTCCCTAAACAGCAGCAGCAGCACATCTCCCCATCTTCACCACAGGCAGCAGCACATCTCCCCATCCTCTCCCCGAGCAGCTGCAGCACATCTCCCCAACCTCTCTCCGGGCAGCAGCAGCACATCTCCCCCATCCTCTCCCCGGGCAGCAGCACATCTCCCCTTCCTCTCCCCGGGCAGCAGCAGCACATCTCCCCATCCTCTCCCCGACAGCAGCACATCTCCTCCATCCTCTCCCCGTGCAGCAGCAGCACATCTCCCCATCCTCTCCCCGAGCAGCTGCAGCACATCTCCCCAACCTCTCTCCGGGCAGCAGCAGCACATCTCCCCCATCCTCTCCCCGGGCAGCAGCACATCTCCCCTTCCTCTCCCCGGGCAGCAGCAGCACATCTCCCCATCCTCTCCCCGACAGCAGCACATCTCCTCCATCCTCTCCCCGTGCAGCAGCAGCACATCTCCCCATCCTCTCTCCCGGCAGCAGCAGCACATCTCCCCCATCCTCTCTCCGGGCAGCAGCAGCAGCACATCTCCCCATCCTCTCCGCGGGCAGCAGCAGCAGCACATCTCCCCATCCTCTCCCCGGCAGCAGCAGCACATCTCCCCCATCCTCTCCCCGTGCAGCAGCAGCACATCTCCCACATCCTCTCCCCATGCAGCAGCAGCACATCTCCCCATCCTCTCCCCGTGCAGCAGCAGCACATCTCCCCCATCCTCTCTCCGGGCAGCACATCTCCCCCATCCTCTCCCCGTGCAGCAGCAGCAGCACATCTCCCCCATCCTCTCTCCAGGCAGCAGCAGCACATCTCCCCATCCTTTCCCCGGGCAGCAGCAGCACATCTCCCCCATCTTCTCCTCGTGCAGCAGCAGCACATCTCCCCCATCCTCTCTCCGGGCAGCAGCAGCACATCTCCCCCATCCTCTCCCCGGGCAGCAGCAGCACATCTCCCCCATCCTCTCCCCGTGCAGCAGCAGCACATCTCCCCCATCCTCTCTCCGGGCAGCAGCAGCACATCTCCCCCATCCAGCAGCAGCACATCTCCTCCATCCTCTCCCCGTGCAGCAGAAGCACATCTCCCCCATCCTCTCTCCAGGCAGCAGCAGCAGCACATCTCCCCCATCCTCTCCCCGGGCAGCAGCAGCACATCTCCCCCATCCTCTCCCCGGGCAGCAGCACTGCAGCACATCTCCCCATCCTTGCCCCGGGCAGCAGCCGCACATCTCCCCGAGAAGCAGCTCCCGCTGACCCCCAGCAGCACATCGCCCCCATCCCCTCCTTGAGCAGCAGCACATCTCCCCATCCTCTCCCCGAGCAGCTGCAGCACATCTCCCCGAGCAGTTACAGCACATCTCCGCCATCCTCTCCCTGGCAGCAGCCCAGCTCCCCATCCTCTCCCCGGTCAGAAGCAGCACATCTCCCCATCCTCTCCCCGGGCAGCAGCAGCACATCTCCCCCATCCTCTAACTGGCAGCAGCAGCACATCTCCATCATCCTCTCCCCGGCCAGGAGTAGCACATCTCCCCATCCTCTCGCCAGGTAGCAGCAGCACATCTCCCACATCCTCTCCCAGTGCAGCAGCACATCTCTCCGAGCAGCTGCAGCACATCTCCCCCAACCTCTTCCCAGCAGCAGCACATCTCCCCCATCCTTTCCCCCCGGGCAGCAGCAGCACATATCCCCCATCCTCTTCCCGGCAGCAGCAGCACATCTCCCCATCTTCACCCCAGGCAGCAGCACATATCCCCATCCTCTCCTTGAGCAGCAGCACATCTCCCCATCCTCTCCCTGGGCAGCAGCACATCTCCACCATCCTCTCCCCAAGCAGCAGCACATCTACCCATCCTCTCGCCAGGTAGCAGCAGCATATCTCCCCATCCTCTCGCCAGGAAGCAGCAGCACATCTCCCACATCCTCTCCCCGTGCAGCAGCACATCTACCCGAGCAGCTGCAGCACATCTCCCCAACCTCTTCCAGGCAGCAGCAGCACATCTCCCCATCCTATCCCGGGCAGCAGCACGTCTCCCCATTCTCTCCCCGAGCAGCTGCAGCACATCTCCCCATCCTCTCCCTAAACAGCAGCAGCACATCTCCCCATCCTCTCCCCGGGCAGCAGCACATCTCCCCATCCTCTCCCTGAGCCACTGCAGCACATCTCCCCCAACCTCTCTCCGGGCAGCAGCAGCATATCTCCCCATCCTCTCCCCGGGCAGCAGCACATCTCCCCATCCTCTCCCCGGCAGCAGCAGCACATCTCCCCCATCCTCTCCCTGTGCAGCAGCAACACATCTCCCCCATCCTCTCCCCGGCAGCAGCAGCACATCGCCCCATCCTCTCCCCGGGCAGCAGCAGCACATCTCCCCATCCTCTCCCCGTACAGCACATCTCCCCTATCCTCTCCCCGTGCAGCAGCAGCACATCTCCCCCATCCTCTCCCCGTGCAGCAGCAGCACATCTCCCCCAACCTCTCCCCGTGCAGCAGCAGCACATATCCCCATCCTCTTCCCGGCAGCAGCAGCACATCTCCCCATCCTTTCCCTGGGCAGCAGCAGCACATCTCCCCAATCCCCTCCTTGAGCAGCAGCACATCTCCCCATCCTCTCACCGAGCAGCTGCAGCACATCTCCCCGAGCAGTTACAGCACATCTCCGCCATCCTCTCCCTGGCAGCAGCCCAGCTCCCCATCCTCTCCCCGGTCAGAAGCAGCACATCTCCCCATCCTCTCCCCGGGCAGCAGCAGCACATCTCCCCCATCCTCTAACCGGCAGCAGCACATCTCCATCATCCTCTCCCCGGCCAGCAGTAGCATATCTCCCCATCCTCTCGCCAGGTAGCAGCAGCACATCTCCCACATCCTCTCCCAGTGCAGCAGCACATCTCTCCGAGCAGCTGCAGCACATCTCCCCCAACCTCTTCCCGGCAGCAGCACATCTCCCCCATCCTTTCCCCCCGGGCAGCAGCAGCACATATCCCCCATCCTCTTCCCGGCAGCAGCAGCACATCTCCCCATCCTCTCCCCGGCCAGCAGTAGCACATCTGCCCATCCTCTTGCTGGGTAGCAGCAGCACATCTCCCCATCCTCTGCCCGGGCAGCAGCAGCACATCTCCCCACCCTCTCCTGGGGCAGCAGCACATCGCCCCCTCCTCTCCCCAAGTAGCCTCAGCACATCGCCCCATCTCCCAGAGCAGATACAGCACATCTCCCCATCCTCTCCCTCAACAGCAGCAGCACATCTCCACCATCCTCTCCCTAAACAGCAGCAGCAGCACATCTCCCCATCTTCACCACAGGCAGCAGCACATCTCCCCATCCTCTCCCCGAGCAGCTGCAGCACATCTCCCCAATCTCTCTCCGGGCAGCAGCAGCACATCTCCCCCATCCTCTCCCCGGGCAGCAGCACATCTCCCCTTCCTCTCCCCGGGCAGCAGCAGCACCTCTCCCCATCCTCTCCCCGACAGCAGCACATCTCCTCCATCCTCTCCCCATGCAGCAGCAGCACATCTCCCCATCCTCTCTCCCGGCAGCAGCAGCACATCTCCCCCATCCTCTCTCCGGGCAGCAGCAGCAGCACATCTCCCCATCCTCTCCCCGGGCAGCAGCAGCAGCACATCTCCCCATCCTCTCCCCGGCAGCAGCAGCACATCTCCCCCATCCTCTCCCCGTGCAGCAGCAGCACATCTCCCACATCCTCTCCCCATGCAGCAGCAGCACATCTCCCCATCCTCTCCCCGTGCAGCAGCAGCACATCTCCCCCATCCTCTCTCCGGGCAGCACATCTCCCCCATCCTCTCCCCGTGCAGCAGCACATCTCCCCCATCCTCTCCCCGTGCAGCAGCAGCAGCAGCACATCTCCCCCATCCTCTCTCCAGGCAGCAGCAGCACATCTCCCCATCCTTTCCCCGGGCAGCAGCAGCACATCTCCCCCATCTTCTCCTCGTGCAGCAGCAGCACATCTCCCCCATCCTCTCTCCGGGCAGCAGCAGCAGCACATCTCCCCCATCCTCTCCCCGGGCAGCAGCAGCACATCTCCCCCATCCTGTCCCCGTGCAGCAGCAGCACATCTCCCCCATCCTCTCTCCGGGCAGCAGCAGCACATCTCCCCCATCCTCTCTCCGGGCAGCAGCAGCACATCTCCCCCATCCTCTCTCCGGGCAGCAGCAGCACATCTCCCCCATCCAGCAGCAGCACATCTCCTCCATCCTCTCCCCGTGCAGCAGCAGCACATCTCCCCCATCCTCTCTCCAGGCAGCAGCAGCAGCACATCTCCCCCATCCTCTCCCCGGGCAGCAGCAGCACATCTCCCCCATCCTCTCCCCGGGCAGCAGCACATCTCCCCATCCTCGCCCCGGGCAGCAGCCGCACATCTCCCCGAGAAGCAGCTCCCGCTGACCCCCAGCAGACACAGCTGATCCCCGGCTGCTGTCCCCGGTCCCTCCCCGGAACCCACCGGTATTATACCGCCGGCTGTTACCTTCAGCGCTCCTGCCATGTCTGCGCCGCCCCGGCCTCCTCGCTCCGGGACCAGGGGATCGCTGTCTCCTCCAGCCCGCAACGCGGGTACCAGAGCCCGGCTCCCGAGTCCTGCGTCCCCTGCCCGGCTTCTCTCTCCCCGCAGCGGCCCGGAGCCAGCTCGGCGCCTCCCCCGGTCACATGGGGCTCGGACTGGGGGGTCGGAGCATCTCTCTACCGGGGGCCGACAGCTGCTGAGCGGCGGGGTCCAGACAGACACTCGCTCCCCCTCCCCAATATCCTGTGTACACCCCCCTCACTTATACTGTATGTTTGTGTATATACCCTGCCAATATCCTGTGTGCCCCCTCCCCAATTCCTGTATACCCCCTCACCTATATATTGTGTGTATATATATATATATATATATATATATATATATATATGTTCCCTCCCCTATATCATATATGTGTGTGTGTGTGTGTGTATGTATATATACATATACGCTGTATATATACTCCCAGTGGGCGGGATGAATTAAAATACATCGCCGCCCTTCGCGCCCCCCCCGCCGCGATGCCGCCGCATATGTACTAACATATGCGGCTGGCATCGCGATGCGGTGACGGAGGCCCCCCGCGATACCTGCACTGTGGTGTGCGGGGGGTCTCCGTCACCTCCCAGCCGGCTTCTGCTGCTTTCACGCCGGGGACAGCTAAGCAAGCTGTCCCCGGCGCTTCCTCCTCCACCCTGCAGCCGGAAGGACGTCCGGCTGCGTTGCTAGGGGGAGGAAGGGCTTACCTTCCGGGTCCAGGAGGACCTGCAAGAAGGTAAGCCCAAGGGAGGGGGGAAAGGGGGGGTCGGCGAGGCGGCGGGGTTGCGGCAACGCGGCGGGCGTCGAAAAGAAGCCCATAGGCTTCTATAGGGTATCGCCACCCAAAGGTGGCGATACCCTGCCCTGCGATATCGCTGCGAACGGGTTTTAGTACATAGGAAAATGCAGTAAAAAGGGCATTTTCCCTTTAGTACATCTCGCCCAGTATCCTGTATATACCCCCTCTCCCAATATTACGTATATAATCCTTCCCCAATATCCTGTATATACCCCCCTCCCCATAGGCGTGCGCAGCACATTTTATTAGGGGGTGCACTGTCAAAGCGGTATGCCTAACACCACCTATTGGGCATGTCTAACACCGCCATTGGGTCTTTCTAACACCGCCAATCAGGCGTGCACTCACTACAATATAAAGCGTCTCTCAGCCACAGCATAATAACCTGCCTATTTCAGTTTTAATCTTCTAATTACTCTATGTAACAGTACATGCAAATACAGTCAAAATCATATCTGGATGACACAGATATGTAGTGATATGATAATGGTGTAATACAATTAATAATGCAAAACACACATAACTGATTGATTGGCGCTTATTTTAATGGAATACAGGTCTAAAAAGCAAAAGTCTTTGGTAAAAGGTATTGCTGGTATCACTAGCAGCAATAAGTGTGGGGGTGGGGGCACAGCATTAGGGGGTGCCTGTGCACCCTTAACACTCAATGTGTGCACGCCTATGCCCCTCCCCAATATCCTGTATATACCCCCTCCCCAATATACTGTATTTACCGCCCTCCCAATATCCTGTATATATATATATATATACACCCCACACCTTTTACCTCAACATTCAACACACACAATACCACATAACGACAACGTGAAAAAAGGTTTAGGGAGATTTTTGCAAATGTAATAAAAATATAAAACTGTACTTCTTGGTATTTACTTCGCTCGTTAACCTGAGACGTCCTGGTTAAAGTCCTGGTTAAAGTCTGCCATGGGAAGGGTGGGGGGGGGGGGGGGGTTGGTGGGGGTTATGTCATTATTTTACATGCTTTCCTTTTTTCTTTTGTTTCTCGGATAATAATGTTTATTATTGTTTTGGAAAATTGTAATTTGTAGACTTGATTCCTGTTGGAATTCGTTTCTTACACCATTACATGCTATGAGACAATGTTGTGCCGTTGTATTGCCGCAATTGCTCAATAAATTTTTTGGGAAAAAATATATAAAACTAAGAAATCCTATATACATAAGTATTCACAGCCTCTGCTCAATACTTTGTAGATGCACCTTAGGCAGCAATTACAGCCTCAAGTCTTTTTGAATATGATGCCACAAGCTTGGCACACCTATCTTTGGGCAGTTTCGCCCATTCCTCTTTGCAGCACCTCTCAAGTTCCATCAGGTTGGATGGGAAGCGTCGGTGCACAGCCATTTTTAGATCTCCCCAGAGATGTTCAAATGAATTCAAGTCTGGGATCTGGCTGGTCCACTCAAGGGCATTCACAGAGTTGTCCTGAAGCCGCTCCTGTGTTATGTTGGCTGTGTACTTAGGGTCATTGTCCTGCTGAAAGATGAACCGTCGCCCCAGTCTGAGGTCAGGAGCAGGTTTTCATCTAGGATGTGTCTGTACATTGCTGCATTCATCTTTCCCTCTATCCTGACTCGTCTCCCAATTCCTGCCGCAGAGAAACATCCCCACAGCTTGATGCTGCCACCACCATGTGGTCACTGTAGGGATGGTCTTGGCCTGACGATGAGTGGTGCCTGGTTTCCTCCAAACATGACGCCTGGCATTCATGCCAAAGAGTTCAATGTTTGTCTTATCAGACCAGAGAATTTTGTTTCTCATGGTCTGAGAGTCCTTCAGGTACATTTTGACAAACTCCAGGTGGGCTGCCATGTGCTTTATACTAAGGAGTGGTTTCCATCTGGCCACTCTACCATTCAGGCCAGATTAGTGGATTGCTGCAGAGATGGTTGTCCTTCTGAAAGGTTCTCATCTCTCCACAGAGGAATGCTGTAGCTCTGACAGAGTGACCATCGGGCTCTTGGTCACCTCCCTGACTAGGGCCCTTCTCGCTCAGTTTAGACAGCCGGCCATCTCTAGGAAGAGTCCTGTTGGTTCCAAACTTCTTCCATTTACAGATGATGGAGGCCACTGTGCTCATTGGGACCTTCCAAGCAGCAGATATTTCCTGTACCCTTCCCCAGATTTGTGCCATGAGACATTCCTGTCTCAGAGGTCTACAGACAATTCCTTTGACCCCATGCTTGGCGTGTGCTCTGACGTGCACTGACCTTATATAGCAGGGGTGGCCGGACTTTTACAACCCGGGATCTACTTTTTGTACACTTACTTACCGGGGATCTACCGGCATCTACCCCTTTGTAAAATATACCCCTCCAAATGCAATATGTCCCTTACACCTTATGCAACATGGAATGAGACAAACTTCACATTACTATATGCCACACATGACACAGGAAATGGGCCCGAAATTCACATTCTGACAAAGGGAATGTGCCCGAAATTCACCTTCTGACAAAGGGAATGAGCCCGAAATTCACATTCTGACACAGGTATTGTCCCCAAAATTCACCTTCTGACAAAGGGAATGTGCCCAAAATTCACATTCTGACCCAGGGAATCTTTCCGAAATGCATCTGCTGACACAGGTATTGTCCCCAAAATTCACCTTCTGACAAAGGGAATGTGCCCCGAAATTCACATTCTGACACTGGAAATGTGCCCAAAATTCACATTCTGACACAGGGAATGTGCCCAAAATTCACCTTCTGATACAGGTATTCTCCCCAAAATTCACCTTCTGACAAAGGGAATGAGCCTGAAATTCACATTCTGACACAGGTATAGTCCCCAAAATTCACCTTCTGACAAAGGGAATGAGCCAAAATTCGCATTCTGACACAGGTATAGTCCCCAAAACTCACATTCTGACCCAGGGAATGTCCCCGAAATTCATCTTCTGACACGAGGATTGTCCCCGAAATTCACATTCTGACACTGGGAATGTGCCCGAAATTCACATTCTGACACTGGGAATGTGCCCAAAATTCACTTTCTGACACAGGTATAGTCCCCAAAACTCACATTCTGACCCAGGGAATGTCCCTGAAATTCATCTGCTGACACAGGTATTGTCCCCAAAATCCACCTTCTGACAGGGGGAATGTCCCCGAAATTCATCTTCTGACACTGGGAATGTCCCCAAAATTCACCTTCTGACACGAGGATTGTCCCCGAAATTCACATTCTGACCCAGGGAATGAGCCCCAAATTCACCTTCTAACCCAGGGAATGAGCCGCAAACTTCACAGTATGCCACACAGAATGAAAAAAATTATTTTATGCGGTGGGAGGGGCTCTCTTGACAAAAGTAAATGAATCCCAGTTGCTGCCTGTTAAGGATTTTTGTGCCCCCTTAAAAATATATAAATGTTTTAAGGGAGCACAAAACTGCATCACAGGCAGCAACTGGGATGAAATTACATTTGTAAAGAGAGCCCCTCCCACTGCATAACACAACATATAAAAAAAAAAAAACTGTGGACAAACAAACTTATCCCCTCACATGAAGTGCACAGTTACTGTGATCCCTGCCATTTGGGAAGATCTTCATGCTGCCACTGAGCACAAGTCCTGTCCTACCTCCGGTGAGACTTCATGCTGCCACTGTGCGCTTTGTATTCTCCTATCCTGCCGCCGCTGAGCCTACCAGTCGGCTCAAACATGTGAATCTCACTTGAAGTGCGCGGGTGACGTCACACGTGCACCCGCGCACTGCATCCCTGGGAACGCTGAAGCCTCTGTACTGTCAGAGGCTTCAGCAGCTACAGCATGTGCCGGGGTAAGGGAACTAGATCGCGATCTACCCGCGGGACCTCCGCGATCGACGGGTAGATCGCGATCGACCTTTTGGCCACCCCTGTTATATAGCCTTCCAAATCATGTCCAATAACCTGAATGCACCACAGGTGGATTCTAAATATGCTGTAGGAACATCTCAAGGATGATCAGTGGATGCACAGGATGCACCTGAGCTCGATTTTGGCAAAGGATCCTGCTATTCTAGTATTCTGACATCCCCAGATCCTGCTATTCTAGTATTCTAACATCCCCGGATCCTGCTATTGTAGTGTTCCGGCATCCCCGGATCCTGCTATTCTAGTGTTCCGGCATCCCCGCATCCTGATATTGTAGTGTGCTGGCGTACCTGCATCCTGCTATTCCAGTGTTCCGGCATCCCTGCATCCTGCTATTCCAGTGTTCCGGCATCCTGGATCCTGCTATTCTAGTATTCTGGCATCCTCGGATCCTGCTGTTGTAGTATTCCGGCATCCCCGCATCATCCTGCTATTCTAGTATTCCGGCATCCCCGGATCCTGCTATTGTAGTGTTCCTGCATCCCTGGATCCTGCTATTGTAGTGTTCCGGCATCCCAGGATCCTGCTATTGTAGGGTTCCGGCATCCTGCTATTCTAGTGTTCTGACATCCCAGGATCCTGCTATTGTAGTGTTCTGGCATCCCAGGATCCTGCTGTTATAGTATTCCGGCATCCCCGGATCCTGCTATTGTAGTATTCTGGCATTCCCACCAAATCCTGCTATTCTAGTAATCCGGCATTCTCGGATCCTCCTATTCTAGTGTTCTGGCATCCTCGGATCCTGCTATTGTGGTATTCTGACATCCCCGGATCCTGCTATTCTATTGTTCCGGCATCCCCGGAAAATGCTGTTGTAGTATTCTGGCATCCCCACCAAATCCTGCTATTCTAGTATACCGGCATCCCCGGATCCTCCTATTCTAGTGTTCCGGCATCCCCGAATCCTGCTATTTTAGTGTTCCAGCATCCCCGGATCCTGCTATTGTAGTGTTTCGGCATCCCCGCATCCTGCTATTGTAGTGTTCCGGCATCTCCGCATCATTCTGCTATTGTAGTATTCCGGCATCCCAGCATTATCCTGCTATTGTAGTATTCAGGCCTCCTCGGATCCTGCTATTGTAGTGTTCCGGCATCGCCGCATCCTGCTATTGTAGTGTTCCGGCATCCCCGCATCATTCTGCTATTGTAGTATTCCGGCATCCCCGCATTATCCTGCTATTGTAGTATTCCGGCATCCCCGGATCCTGCTATTGTAGTGTTCCGGCATCCCCGCGTCATCCTACTATTGTAGTATTCCGGCATCCCCGCATCCTGCTATTGTAGTGTTCCAGCATCCCCGGATCCTGCTATTGTAGTATTCCGGCCTCCTCGGATCCTGCTATTGTAGTGTTCCAGCATCCCCGCATCCTGCTATTGTAGTGTTCCGGCATCCCCGCGTCATCCTGCTATTGTAGTGTTCCAGCATCCCCGCATCCTGCTATTGTAGTGTTCCAGCATCCCCACATCATCCTGCTATTGTAGAGTTCCAGCATCCCCGCATCCTGCTATTGTAGTGTTCCAGCATCCCCACATCATCCTGCTATTGTAGTGTTCCAGCATCCCCACATCATCCTGCTATTGTAGAGTTCCAGCATCCCCGCATCCTGCTATTGTAGTGTTCCAGCATCCCCGCATCATCCTGCTATTGTAGTGTTCCGCCATACCAGGATCCTGCTATTGTAGTATTCCGGCATCCCAGGATCCTGGTATTGTAGTGTTCCGGCATCCCCAGATCCTGCTATTTTAGTTCTTCCAAAATCACCGTATTCACTTATTCTGGCATTCCCAGATCCTGTTACTCCAGCTACACCAGATTAGTTTATGAGTTTAATCTCATACCTGTGGTTACCCTCAGTGTCATATTCCAGTCTAACGGTGGGTGTTCCTGGCACAGGGCCACAACCTGCTGCCCAGACACAGCTAAGTCCACACCCCCTTTAGGGGTACCTGGTCAATACCGCTGGACAAGCAATACATCCGCCCTGCCACATTCTTCCTATCACAGCCTCCAGCTTGTAGCAGAGCGAGGTTAGGCAGCACGCCAGCTGGACCATCAGTCATAAGCGGGTACTTATCTCAGGAGCTAAGGGTAGAACACCTGTAGTCACCTCTAAGTTCTAAATAACTGGTGTTTGCAGAGCTACAATTACTGTGTGCTGCACACAGCACATCTGCACTGTGGGTGCAGCCGTCAGCATCTAGCTATGATCCCGCAACACTGTATAAAACCGTTACAATGTTCACTGGTTACTATAGTACCGGCACTACCCAGTACTGACCCTGCAGTGTGACCAGCTGCCTATATATATATATATATATGCTCAGTGAGGTAACAAAATCAACAAACCCCAGAAAAGTGCTCCGGCCACTACTGATATTACCGCGTGAGCTATGTCTTCCTGTGTTCGAGGTGAGCGTTACCTGTGAGGAATTTGTTTAATAATACCTTGACATTTGCTGAGGAGACTACAAAGGGAAGTGGGGTTTCTTTGTATGTTGTGTAATGTGAATAACGGATAGGGGTAATGTGTACAAGGGGCTTCACGTTGCAGTGTAATGTGCATAATGGACACTACTGTGCAGTGTAATGTGCATAATGAACACTACTGTGCAGTATAATGTGAATAAGGGACACTACTGTGCAGTGTAATGTAAATAAGGGACACTACTATGTGCTCAGGTATAATGTGAATAATGGACACTACTGTGCAGTGTAATGTGTATAATGGACATTACTGTGCTGTCAAGTTTAATGTGAATAATCTACACTACTGTGCATTCCAAAGTGAATAATGGACACTACTATATGTTAGGATAATCTGGGGTGATATGAGATTTAGCCCTCGCTCTGACTGGCAGGTCTGCTAGGTGTTGATTACAGCCTGTATTGTGCTTCTGTGGCCTAGTTGGTGAAGCTACAGGAGCACCTGAGCCTGACCGTGACTCTTACTATACCCTGAGTTGGCTGGCACCTGCAGAGGTCTGAGACTTCGCCACTAATAACCGCCTTTCCAGGGCAGACTAGCTCCACCCTGTACTCGGAGGCCACCTGGTCTTTTGTGGAGACACAAAGTCCCAACCGATTCAGGGTACTAGTAAGAGGTAAAACTGACTAGACAACACACCGTCACAAGCCTAGACCAATGTCTCTGGCATCTGCCATGAGACAACAAACAAGAAACACAAACAAGACAAGAAGCATGCAGTAAGGCCTGCACCCTAACCACCTGCGTGAATCTGTCACAGGACAAGAGCTATGGCTGGCGCGGTGAGAATACCAATGGCAGATAGTAATAAAAGGTGCAACCTCATCCACAATGTGCGGAGAAGCCGCTGGTGCTCACAACACCTCCGTACTGAAGCTGGACACAGAGAAGATCTCCCAAACTGGATGCAATGGTTCACTGACACAGGCAGGATCTCCCAGGATACATGGCAGGTATGCTACTGGAATACTCAGACACAGGCTGGAGCAATCTAGGGCAGTGGTTCCCAACCTGGGGTACTAGTACCCCTGGGGGTACTCTGCAGACCAGTTGGGTGTACTTGAAAATAATATTGGTTATGGCGGAAGATGAAAAAAAATATTTTGATGGCAGAAGAAGAAGACCATTGCTATGGAGAAGAACTATGTTGTGTCACTTATGGATCTGTCTTCAGCGTCATCAGTGTCTCATTGTGCTTTTGCCTGAGCAGCAATCCAATGGGAGCTACCCGTGCTAACCTCAGACATCAGCGATCATCTACCCTGCACTGACATGTGTGAAAGAAGCAGCGGCATTAATCCTACAGGTAGGGTGACCAACTCATCCCTTTAATCCGGGACACATTAATTACACAGGTTCTGTGGCTGTTTAAAACCAGGTGAAAGCCAGCCACAGAACCTGTGTAATTAATATGTGTCCCGGATTAAAGGGATGAGTTGGTCACCCTACCTACAGGTGTAATTGGGAACCCTGGAGACAATACACAACCGGCCAGACATGGAAGGGCACGATTCCTGTCCGCTACTCCTTAATATAAGGACATGCATAAGGATACGCATACCGCTCACTTCCACTCCACTCGTACTGTCTATATTTTAAATTGAGAGGAGGGGGTACTCATCAATGAAAAGCCTAATCAAGGGGTACGGGAGAGAAAAAAGGTTGGGAACCACTGATCTAGGGCACAGCTGTTGCACTGAGGTCCCAGATCCACAGGCTGGAATACACTGGACTCTGGAATAATCTCAGGAGTTTGCTAGGATCTCTGAGAATCTCTGGGAACATAGAAATCACCAGGAACAAGGAATAGGGTTGCCGACCCTCCCGGAATTTCCGGGAGTCTCCCGAAAATCGGGTACCCCCTCCCGGCCCCCGGAAGGGTGGGCAACCCTCCCGGATTCAGGGGGGACCCCCGCTGACCCCTGGATCGCGGCATTAAAATGCCGCAATCCTCAGGTCTCAGAGGAGGGGGCGGAGCTAAAACGACACAATCGCGTCATTTTAGCCCCGCCCCCTCCACAGAGTTCCGTGAATTCACTGCTTTAACAGCATGGGGGCGGGGCTTAGTGATGTCACTCGTAAGCCCCGCCCCCTGAGCGGCTGCTGAAACTCTCCTCTCCGGGCTTCTCCCGGAGAGGAGAATCCTAAAGTCGGCAACCCTGATATAATAGGAATATCACTGTTGTATCATAGAAGTATAACAAGAGTATAACCGGCAGGGTTCAGTGCTTAGAGCACATCTATATACCAAGTGGCTTAGAAGCCACACCCAAGACAAACTAAGGCATGCATGGAAACCAGGCAAGGTGGATCAGCCAAAACCTGGAGTGCTGATCCGGTGAGTACATAGAACATGAATAATGTGAATAATGGACACAACTGTGTGGTCAGGAGTAATGTGTATAGCAGACATTTTCAACCGGTGTGCCGCCATGCCTCGGGTCACGGCGACACACCAGCGGAGTTTCACTTTGACAGGGGGGACGGGCAGGCGGCTCGGCATCATGCTGGACGTTGTGGGTTGTGTGTGGTTGCGCGGCGCTGAGTGGCTGTCCGGGAATGCTTCCCCGCCCGCCCCCTGTCAGTGTGCGTCCATGTGCGCACCGCCCGCCCGCTCACGGCTCCCCCGCTGTGCACTGTCCGGGACTCGAGAGACGTGCTGTGCTGCTTGTATGCAATAATCATATATCCCGCTGGACCACTAGCCAATGGGCGCTTGCGGTCCAGCAGCCAATCAACTGGTGGCTGCTGGACCGCGAGCGCCCATTGGCTAGTGGTCCAGCAGCGGGAGATATGAATATTACATTGCAGCACAGCCACAGCACGTCTCTCTCCCGTACATAGCGGGGGAGCCGTGAGCGGGCGGGCGGTGCGCACATGGACGCACACTGACAGGGGGGAGGGGTCGTCGGCGTGTCAGCACAGGCAGGAGGGGGGTTTGCACACGGACGCACACTGGGAGGAGGTGGGGGGGTGAGGTGAGCGGGCCGGCTAACCATCGGCTGGCTAAGTATGGTGTACTCCCACCCACTCTCCCACCCTCCTGCACTCACCCAGCCACCCTCCCCCCCACTGCAGATACCCTCCCACCCCACTGCAGATACCCTCCCAGCCACCCTCCCACCCCACTGCAGATACCCTCCCAGCCACCCTCCCACCCCACTGCAGATACCCTCCCTGCCACCCTCCCACCCCACTGCAGATACCCTCCCAGCCACCCTCCCACCCCACTGCAGATACCCTCCCAGCCACCCTCCCACCCCACTGCAGATACCCTCCCAGCCACCCTCCCACCCCACTGCAGATACCCTCCCAGCCACCCTCCCACCCCACTGCAGATACCCTCCCAGCCACCCTCCCACCCCACTGCAGATACCCTCCCAGCCACCCTCCCACTCCACTGCAGATACCCTCCCACCCTACTGCTCCCACCCTCCCTCCCTGCCGCACACTACTGGCGGTGCATTGAATTGCAAATAGCGGACGGGAGCCAGGAGTGGGCCACTGCACAGTTCTGTCCCCCTTGGCAACGAGCAAATTCAGTCCACCTTGGCATCGAGCATGAAGCCCCTGGGATTGAGCATGTAGGTAAGTGGCACTTATGTGTCAAATGTGTATGGTGTGTTATATAGTACGTCATGGGCATTGCGGTGTGTTATATAGTATGTCATGGGCATTGCGGTGTGTTATATAGTATGTCATGGGCATTGCGGAGTGTTATATAGTATGTCATGGGCATTGCGGAGTGTTATATAGTATGTCATGGGCATTGCGGAGTGTTATATAGTATGTCATGGGCATTGCGGAGTGTTATATAGTATGTCATGGGCATTACAGTGTGTTATATAGTATGTCATGGGCATTGCGGAGTGTTATATAGTATGTCATGGGCATTGCGGAGTGTTATATAGTATGTCATGGGCATTGCGGAGTGTTATATAGTATGTAATGGGCATTACAGTGTGTTATATAGTATGTCATGGGCATTGCGGAGTGTTATATAGTATGTCATGGGCATTACAGTGTGTTATATAGTATGTCATGGGCATTGCGGAGTGTTATATAGTATGTCATGGGCATTGCGGAGCGTTATATAGTATGTCATGGGCATTACAGTGTGTTATACAGTATGTCATGGGCATTGTGGTGTGTTATATAGTATGTCATGGGCATTGCGGAGTGTTATATAGTATGTCATGGGCATTGCTGTGTGTTATATAGTATGTCATGGGCATTGCGGAGTGTTATATAGTATGTCATGGGCATTGCGGAGTGTTATATAGTATGTCATGGGCATTGCGGAGTGTTATATAGTATGTCATGGGCATTGCGGTGTGTTATATAGTATGTCATGGGCATTGCGGAGTGTTATATAGTATGTCATGGGCATTGCGGAGTGTTATATAGTATGTCATGGGCATTGCGGAGTGTTATATAGTATGTCATGGGCATTGCGGAGTGTTATATAGTATGTCATGGGCATTGCGGAATGTTATATAGTATGTCATGGGCATTGCGCAGTGTTATATAGTATGTCATGGGCATTGCGGAGTGTTATATAGTATGTAATGGGCATTACAGTGTGTTATATAGTATGTCATGGGCATTGCGGAGTGTTATATAGTATGTCATGGGCATTACAGTGTGTTATATAGTATGTCATGGGCATTGCGGAGTGTTATATAGTATGTCATGGGCATTACAGTGTGTTATATAGTATGTCATGGGCATTGCGGAGTGTTATATAGTATGTCATGGGCATTGCGGAGTGTTATATAGTATGTCATGGGCATTGCGGAGTGTTATATAGTATGTAATGGGCATTACAGTGTGTTATATAGTATGTCATGGGCATTGCGGAGTGTTATATAGTATGTCATGGGCATTGCGGAGTGTTATATAGTATGTCATGGGCATTGCGGAGTGTTACATAGTATGTCATGGGCATCATGTGTGGGCTTATGTGTAATCGGAATTACAAAGTTCACTAAAATGTGCAATGGGCATTACGGTGTGTGGCATAACATGTAATGGCCATTATGGCATGTGGTATACTATATAATGGGTGTGCGGTGTGTTGGCATTATGTCGAAAAATTTGGCGCGCGCCTCCGGCGCGCACTGTCCATATTGTCCCTCGTTTGCAAGAAATTTGTTGAGTCCTGGCATAATGTGTAATGGCCATTGCGGTATATGGCATAGCTTGTAATTGGCATCACGATGTGTGGCATAACTTGTAATGGCCATTAATGTGTGTGATATAACATGTAACTGGCATTATGGTATGCAAAATTAAGAATGAAATTGAAGCAAAGGTTTAAAAAAATCAACATAAGGCGGGACTGGGGCGGGTCAGGGGGTGGGCCAATGTCTGGGAATCTCTCAACAAAAAGGTGGTAACCCTACTTACAAGTGCGCAATATTATTGGAATATCTGATTAAAAAATGTTGGTGTGCCTTGGCAATTTTGAAGTCTTGTCTGGTGTGCCGCGACCTGAAAAAGGTTGAAAATCACTGGTGTATAGTATGTGAATAACAGACACTACTGTCTAGTCAGGTGTCATGTGCATATTGGACAGACGAACAAGAGAAGAGAGCTGTCCTTTTTATGGTGCACCTAATTCAATTAAAATGTAACTTTTATTTTTAATGAAATAAAATTGCGAAATAGTAAAACCAAACATATATGTGTTTTTAAAATTAAGGTGGGCGGGCAGTAAGCACACTAAGAGATACCAATGTATCAAATGGAGGGCTAGTCCTGTGGCCGATAGATAGGGGGAAATTTACTAAAGGAAATTTGTAAAAAAAATAGGTGTTATTTGTATCCAGAAATACACTTATTTTTTACATTTACTATCCTGAAAATACGGCAATTCATATTCCTATTAATAGCACATCAATACGACTATGAATTGCCGTATTTTCGGGATAGTAAATGTCAAAAATAAGTGTATTTCTGGATACAAATAACACCTATTTTTTTACAAATTTCCTTTAGTAAATTTCCCCCATAAACTTTGCTATAAATTGGATCAGAGGACAGGGGTTGGAATGTTGAGGTGTCAGGATTTCACAGAACCTTATTTATTAGTGCCCTTGTATACGATCTCAGAATAGCCTCTGTAGTAACCAGCATAGATTAAGCAAGTAATATATAACTCCCACTGTGGGGATGTCGGTTATACTACGTGATTGGGCCTTGTAAGTGCAATGCCGTGAATCTCCCGTGTCGGGTCTAACTCTTCTCTTTTTCGTCTGTACATTACTCCATGTCCATTGGTAGCACACCTCCAGTCTATATTTCAACTAATTTATGGAACATACGGGGGTCCAAAATTACATATATTGATCTTGTGCGACCGGCACTCTTTGCCTTTTTTCATGTGCATATCGGACCCTAATGTGTCTTGTAGTATAATGTGAATAATGGACACTGCCATGTGGTGAGGTGTAATGTGTATAATGGACAATACTGTGCAGTGTAATGTGAATAACAGACACTACTGTCTGGTCAGTTGTAAAATGTATAGTAGGTTATACTGTGCACTGTAATGTGAATAAAGGACACTATTGTGTGGTCAAGTGTAATGTGAATAACGGACCCCACTGTGGGTGTAATTTAAATAATGGATACCTATAATGGACACTACTGTATGGTCAGGTGTCATGTGTATAATGCACATTACTGTGTGGTCAGGTGTAATGGACACTACTGTGCAGTGTAATGTGTATAGTGGATACTACTGTGTGGTGTAATGTGAATAAAGTACACTAATGTGTGTTCTAATGTGAATAATGGACAATACTGTGTACTGTGATTGGTACTATTTCTGTGTCAGAGTACGCGGTATGAAAAAGGCATGGCCAGGGTGTATTATATATGATTGCCAAAACACCGCCAGCGGCAAACTAATGTTCAGAATTCCGACATTGGCTGGGTGAGTATAGTTAACCTCTCTCGCTACCTGATGCCTAACCCTCCCACCAAATCAAGCCCCGGGATTTTGAGTGCCAGCTTCCCATTCGCCACCATTCTAAACACATTCTGCCAAGGCTGATGAGAGATGAGTGAGGAACTGGTATAGAGGTGGCGGAAGGAGAGGGGGGGGGGGGGGGGGGTGGTTGTCAGGAGTTCTATTTCTGACCAAGCTGTGCACAGTTTTTATGTTCTCTCTCTCTCTCACTCACAGGGAAATGAGAGAAAGAGGGTGTCAGGGGGCGAGAAAGAGAGAGATGAGAGAGAGACAGAGGGGGAGATTCTCTAAGAATCTCCGCCCCCCTTCGCCGCCCATCGCATATTTAATTATCGCATATGTTGTAACATATGCGATAATTAAGGCAAAGGACAGCTCTTGCGTTAAGAGCTGTCCTTTGCGGTGAGAGTCGCTGGGTCCCAGCAGGTCCCGGCGGCTCCCCCCTCCCTCACACACCCGGCGCTGCTGCTGCTGCGCCGGGCTCTCCTCCTCCCTGCACCCGGAAGAGGAACAGTGCAGGGAGGAGGTCACAGGTCCGGGCAGCACAGCTCTGTACTGCCCGGACACAGGTGAGGGGGGAGGGGGCGATGTGGGGCGGCGGGGGGTCGGCGCTGGGCGGCGGAGGGTTGCGGTAGAAGCCCATTGGCTTCTATGGGGCATCGCCAGATTTTTCTGCCGATGCCCCCCGCCGCGGTAACCCGGCGGGGGATGCTTACAGCATCCCAAAATGCGGTAAAAACCCAGATAACGGGGTTTTACCGCATTTTTCGCTTAGAGAATCTCCCCCAGAGACGGTAACAGGAAAAGAGTAATGCTGGGTACACACCAGGACGACTAGGGCCCGATCCCCTCAATCTAGATCCAATTCCGACCAATTGGATGTAGATTGTGTGCTGATTGGGCCCTTTTCTGTCCTGGTGTGGACCGATACCGATCCGATGCGCGGACCCGCGGGTCGGTCGGTCGTTATTGAGATCCTACCTGCTGCAGGTAGTATCTCAATGACGACCATACAGCCGGGTGCGGGTCGCCATCGGATCGGACCCGCTTACGGTGCACATCGTGAGCGGGTCGGATGAGCCACTGACGACTCATCCTGTGTACCCTACATAAGGGAGAGAGAGAAAAATGTCAGGGAGAGAGAGAGAGCAACAAGGAGACAGAGTCCATGTCAAGGGCAGAGAGAGAGGGAGGGGGAGTGTCAAAGAGAGAGAAACAGTGTCAGGGGGAGAGAGAGAAAGAGAGAGAGAGACAGTGTCAGGAAAAGAGAGAGTGTGTCAGAGACCAAGAGAGACAGTAATAGGGAAAGAGCACAGCCGGCAGACAGAGCACCATATGGAGGCATAGGTAGACAGACAGGTGGCAGGCAGAGACCAACAGTGCACAATGTGGGGTATAGACAGAAAGAACGCCACATGGGGCATAGACGGACAGACAGATGGATGGACAGATGGTGGGGAAGAGTGGTCTCTGGATTGTGTGGCACTGTCCAAGAATGCTCCGTCCATCAGCCACGCCGCTACCGCAGGTATACTTCAAGGTTCTCTGCAAATAAGCAGCTTCATCACACAGGCCTGGGATAAGCAGCTCCGGCACACAGGCCCGGTATAAGCAGCTCCGGCACACAGGCCCGGGATAAGCAGCTCCGGCACACAGGCCCGGGATAAGCAGCTCCGGCACACAGGCGGCTCTGCACCCTGGCCAGCCCCCAAACCTGGTGCCCAGTGGCACTAATTATAGAAAAATATAGAAATATATTTCATCGCACCGTATCGCATTGTATGGATTGTACAGCATTGTACACGGCATACAATGCGATGCGATTTCACTACCCTGAATAGCCCGCTACGCAAAAGCCGTAGTGGGCGCCGTGATAATACACAAGTACCAAAAAAATCAAAAGGGGGCAGTGGAATTGCTTCTGCTTGTGTCTTGGTGCAGATTTGGTTTTGGATTCCTTTAAAATCATTGTAAAACATTGACGTAAACAGTAACAATCCTGTCATTTGGACCTGTTTACATGCCAACCAAAACCCGACCTCCGTTTTTAAATCCCTGCTCAAAACTGACAACAGACCCTAATTGAGACTCGGGTCCTCGCGAAGCCCCGAAGTGATTCCGAACTGGGACTCGATTCTTCTTGGCATCCCTAAGTTTGGGTGTGTTCATATATCAGGAAAACGTCACATCTCTAGTATGTATGCGCGTGTCCATGTGGTAGGGAATGTAGATTGTAAGCTCCACTGGGGCAGGGACCGATGTGAATTAATTAAATAAATAGCTTTTAATAATAAAGGGTCCGATTCAGACTTGCGCGTAGAGCAGCAAATTCGGTCCCTCTGTCGATGGTTTCTGGCTGTGCATATGCATAGGCGCTACTGTGCATGTGCTGCGAGTGCCTTCGGCGATATTGGCAGGATGGGTGTGTGCGTTCGCGGGGTTGCCAATTACCTGCTCAATAGGCTCCGAATAAACGTGGCCTAGCAAGCCGGTCTGAATGGGGCCCAAAGTGTGAGCTGTCAGCACGTCAGAGCCACCTAGTGGAATATGTAGGTAATAAGAAAGTTCCACACCTAAATATCTCCTTACACTTTACCAACTTCCAAATCTCTGCAACAACTGTACGGCTACAAATGACACGTCTTCTCCGATAATTTGTTCTCAACACCATGAAAGACATTTGAAAGTCTATGAAATAAAAGGCTGATTAAACGGCGCGGTTCTTGCAGACAGAATGCTAAAGAGCTAAAACATATTGTCAGTCTTTGCTTGAGATGACTTATTGAGCGCTAGTCTGCGTTTTAATGACGCCTTGTGCGATCAAGCCCTTAATGGACTGAGTAACGAACACAATGAGCGCTTCCCAGTACCATATGCTCCCAGAGTCCAACTCCAGCCTAAACACTACAATTCGAAATGCTAATATTCTAATCAGCGGCATTAATGTTAATAGCGGATTGTGTTAATTCACCTCTGACGAGTTTTTAATGAGTTGCTGCAGCCAAGGGCAGAGGCAGCGGAGCTGAAAGCAGTTAAGCTGGAAGGAGAAAGCTCGATTAACATTCATCCGCGGTCATTGTTCCGCAAGTAACCAGACCTCCGTGTGCCCGCTCGCTTTCTCCGTTCTGTTTGACGTTCACTCCTCGCAGGATGCAGGAAGATGCACACAATGAGTCTTTGTTTAATAGTGAACAATGGCTTTGTGAAGAATTCTTGGGATGTTTTAGAAGACTCTGTAGCGTTTCTGACCTTTACTCCGATCTCCCGGTCGCCATCTTTCCTTGACTTTGAAAAGTGGAAAAGGAATGAAGTGATAAAGTGGAATAGTTATGGCTTTGTGTTACTGTTACCACCTCCATCTGTATGGACTGAAGGCCTGATTCAGGGATTATTTATTACATTTTATTTATAAGGCACCACAAGTGGTTGGCAGCGCCGTATATAGGGCCCCATTTATCATTGATGGCATTTACAATGCGATCTGGGCGGAATATTACCGCCCAGGATCGCATTGTAAAACGCAATCATTTTGCACCAATGTATCACCTGCTAGGCGCAGGGAAAGGGCTCTGAAAGGAGCCCGTCCCTTCGATGCACGGAGCCAGAAGCCGGGGGGGTCTGCGCATGCGCGGTTACACGCTGACCCCCCCCCCCGCGCGCGACCCCGCTGACCGCACTGCCGCTCGGGCAGTGCGATGTGTAGCCATAGGCTACAATGGGCTATCGCCATATCAGAATGGCGATAGCCCAGAGGTGCGATGCCGGGCTGCTCGATGTTGATACATCGGGCAGCTTCGCACCCCCCATAGAAACCTATCGGGGATGCGGCCGGCGGCGCTGCAGGGGGGGATCGTAGCAGGGATCAGAGATTCCTGCTGCGGTCCCCTGTGATACATTAGGGCAGGCATGTCCAAAGTCAGGCCCGGGGGCCAATTGCGGCCAGTGTTGTCATTTCAAGCGGCCCGCAGCCTCCAGCTGGAAGCGGACAGAGCATCAGATGTGGGAAGCACAGCACAGGACACTAAAGGTGGGACCCCGGCGAGCGCGCCTTTACCTTGCTGTCTGCTGCAGTGAGGAGGTGCCGGCCGCTACAGTCAAATGTGTTTGGCGTCCTACCCCTGCTGCTGCAATCGTATATCACCCTACTCCACAATCACAGTGACAGCAGTGTTTGGGGAGGGGGGCAGCAGTGGGGAAGCTTGCTCCCGTAACATGCAGAGCGGAGGAGGGCAGCAGCGGGAGCCCAAGCATCTCCTGTCCTTGCAGTGCCTGCTTTGCCTCTCCGTCCTCTGGCTCACACAAGGGTCTGGGAAACATGCAGAGTGGGGGACATAGAGTGAAGGAGGGTCAGGCTGGGGGACATACGGTGAATGGAGGCAGTGATGCCCATTCAGAGAAGGGGGAGCAGGGACAGGCTGGGGGACATACAGTAAATGGGGGCAGAGTGGGGTACAAAATTAATGGGGGTCATACAGTGAATGGGAGTCATACAGTGAAGGAGGGTCAGGCTTGGGGACATACAATGAATGGAGGCATTGATGGACATTAAGAGAAGAGGGGCAGGCTGTTCCCCACTCTGCACCCATTCACTCTGTCCCCCATACAGTGAATGGGGGACATACAGTGAAGAAGGGGCAGGCAGGGGGACATACAGGGAATGGGGGTATAGTGGGGGACCATTCTGATGTGATTAATGATTCAAAGAATGTCAGGCTGAATGGTCGGCCCCCACACATTTACACTTCAACAAATCTGGCCCTCGTCGCAAAAAGTTTGGACACCCCTGCATTAGGGGGATACTTAATATTTGCGGTTAACCCCCGAAAACTGGTGTTTTCGGGGATTTAGCCGCGAATATTAGTTGATAAATGCGGCCCATAGGCCCTTACTCAGATCTGATCGCAGTACAAATTTGTTCCCAAAATGGGCAGGTTGGGCAGATGTAAGATGTGGTGGGGTGTGTTGAAACTGAAATCTAAATTGCAGTGTAAAAATAATGCCGCCAGTATTTACCCTGCACGGAAACAAAATAATTCACACAAATTTAACTCTCTCTGCACATGTTACATCTGCCCCACCTGCAGTGCAGCATGGTTTTGCCCATTTTGAGAACAAATTTGTACTGCGATCAGATCTGAATAAGGGCCATAGGGCGCACATTACAATATTCAGGGTACAAAGAACTAAACATTACCGTAACTGAGACACTACAATCAGTACACAATACAGCTGGGATGTAGGGAAGCAGAGGAGGTGTCCGTGTACTACCAGGGGCAGCGCTGTACATAGGGCGCACATTAGTACAATACAGGGGACACAGAACATTACAGTGACTGAGACACTACAACAGGACAGGTAACAGCAGCACAATGCTCAGTACACAATACAGCTGGGATGTAGGGAAGCAGAGGAGGTGTCCGTGTACTACCAGGGGCAGCGCTGTACATAGGGCGCACATTAGTACAATACAGGGGACACAGGACATTACAGTGACTGAGACACTACAACAGCACAGGTAACAGCAGCACAATGCTCAGTACACAATAAAGCTGGGATGTAGGGAAGCAGAGGAGGTGTCCGTGTACTACCAGGGACAGCGCCGTACATAGGGCACACATAAGTACAATACAGGGGACACAGAACATTACAGTGACTGAGACACTACAACAGCACAGGTAACAGCAGCACAATGCTCAGTACACAATACAGCTGGGATGTAGGGAAGCAGAGGAGGTGTCCGTGTACTACCAGGGGTAGCACCGTACATAGGGCACACATTAGTACAATACAGGGGACACAGAACATTACAGTGACTGAGACACTACAACAGCACAGGTAACAGCAGCACAATACTCAGTACACAATACAGCTGGGATGTAGGGAAGCAGAGGAGGTGTCTGTGTACTACCAGGGTCAGCGCTGTACATAGGGCACACATTAGTACAATACAGGGGACACAGAACATTACAGTGACTGAGACACTACAACAGCACAGGTAACAGCAGCACAATGCTCAGTACACAATACAGCTGGGATGTAGGGAAGCAGAGGAGGTGTCCGTGTACTACCAGGGGCAGCGCTGTACATAGGGCGCACATTAGTACAATACAGGGGACACAGAACATTACAGTGACTGAGACACTACAACAGCACAGGTAACAGCAGCACAATGCTCAGTACACAATACAGCTGGGATGTAGGGAAGCAGAGGAGGTGTCCGTGTACTACCAGGGGCAGCGCTGTACATAGGGCGCACATTAGTACAATACAGGGGACACAGGACATTACAGTGACTGAGACACTACAACAGCACAGGTAACAGCAGCACAATGCTCAGTACACAATACAGCTGGGATGTAGGGAAGCAGAGGAGGTGTCCGTGTACTACCAGGGACAGCGCCGTACATAGGGCACACATTAGTACAATACAGGGGACACAGAACATTACAGTGACTGAGACACTACAACAGCACAGGTAACAGCAGCACAATGCTCAGTACACAATACAGCTGGGATGTAGGGAAGCAGAGGAGGTATCCGTGTACTACCAGGGGTAGCACCGTACATAGGGCACACATTAGTACAATACAGGGGACACAGAACATTACAGTGACTGAGACACTACAACAGCACAGGTAACAGCAGCACAATACTCAGTACACAATACAGCTGGGATGTAGGGAAGCAGAGGAGGTGTCTGTGTACTACCAGGGTCAGCGCTGTACATAGGGCACACATTAGTACAATACAGGGGACACAGAACATTACAGTGACTGAGACACTACAACAGCACAGGTAACAGCAGCACAATGCTCAGTACACAATACAGCTGGGATGTAGGGAAGCAGAGGAGGTGTCCGTGTACTACCAGGGGTAGCACCGTACATAGGGCACACATTAGTACAATACAGGGGACACAGAACATTACAGTGACTGAGACACTACAACAGCACAGGTAACAGCAGCACAATACTCAGTACACAATACAGCTGGGATGTAGGGAAGCAGAGGAGGTGTCCGTGTACTACCAGGGGCAGCGCTGTACATAGGGCACACATTAGTACAATACAGGGGACACAGAACATTACAGTGACTGAGACACTACAACAGCACAGGTAACAGCAGCACAATGCTCAGTACACAATACAGCTGGGATGTAGGGAAGCAGAGGAGGTGCCCGTGTACTACCAGGGGCAGCACCGTACATAGGGCACACATTAGTACAATATAGGGGGACACAGAACATTACAGTGACTGAGACACTACCACAGCACAGGTAACAGCAGCACAATGCTCAGTACACAATACAGGTGGGATGTAAGGAAGCAGAGGAGGTGTCCGTGTACTACCAGGGGCAGCGCTGTACATAGGGCACACATTAGTACAATACAGGGGACACAGGACATTACAGTGACTGAGACACTACAACAGCACAGATAACAGCAGTACAATGCTCAGTACACAATACAGCTGGAATGTAGGGAAGCAGAGGAGGTGTCTGTGTACTACCAGGGGCAGCGCTGTACATAGGGCACACATTAGTACAATACAGGGGGCACAGAACATTACAGTGACTGAGACACTACAACAGCACAGGTAACAGCAGCACAATGCTCAGTACACAATACAGCTGGGATGTAGGGAAGCAGAGGAGGTGTCCGTGTACTACCAGGGGCAGCGCCGTACATAGGGCACACATTAGTACAATACAGGAAACACAGAACATTACAGTGACTGAGGGGCTCATTTATCATGATCGCATTTACAATGCGATCTGGGCGGATCATTTTTAAGGGCGCAGGGACAGGGCTCCGATAGGAGCCCGTCCCCTCGAAGCCCTAACCCGGAATCCGGGAGGTCAGCGCATGCGCGGTTTTGAATAAGGGCCATAGGGCGCACATTCACTACACCCGATCATGCATAGTACAATACAGGGGACACAGGACATTACAGTGACTGAGACACTACAACAGCACAGATAACAGCAGCACAATGCTCAGTACACAATACAGCTGGAATGTAGGGAAGCAGAGGAGGTGTCTGTGTACTACCAGGGGCAGCGCTGTACATAGGGCACACATTAGTACAATACAGGGGACACAGAACATTACAGTGACTGAGGGCCTTATTCTGGTTGGAGCGGCCGGGCCGTACGCGTACGTCCCGGGGTTTTTCATGATCTGCGCATGTGCAGATACGCTAATGCGCCGGCGCGAACACTCCACAACGCTTACGGACGGACTCTCAACGTGCGAAAAAACCTGTACGCGAGTGTACGGGTAATGGGGCGGCATAGGGGCGTGTTGATGGGAGCGGCCGAAATAATGAGGGAAAATGGGCGTAAATATGGGCGTACACGGGGGTGTGCACCAAAAATGAGCGGTGCTACTACCGCACGATCGACTAAGGCACCGTTCATTTCGGACACCAAACAAGCGGCCGCCAACCGCCAGCTCAAACCACCCCTACAGATACCGCATGCCAGCGTGCGCCTGAGTTGGCTAATTAACGCTGATTACTACTCAAACACATACACCTGAATGTAATAAGCAATGCTGCAGTCTATTAAGTCCAAACCATGATTTCACTACCTGCAAGCCACACATACAGCACGCAAACACATTGGAAGCTTATGTTTCTATACTTCTCCACATTTAAAGGTTTGTTTCATTTAAGGTAAGAATCTTTTTATATGCTAAGGTAAGTATTTGCTAAACAGTTAGACACATTCACTACGTGCTTTCATAGACTTTACGCAGTAGCACACTCAATCTACACAAGTCGACATGTGTCAACGTGTTCACTCTAATACTAACATAGGTTTTGTATTTAGGATACAATAACATAAACCACATCTAACACCTACAAAGGATGTTTCAGCAATGTTTTAAGCCCATGACCACTATTTTGCACACAATCTTTGTATAGTACTCAAAATAATGACCTGTACCACTATCTCATCTGCTATGATTTGGATTTGACTACACTCTGGATGTAAGATGCCACCAATCACATTATTGCACTCTCATCTCTCTAACAAAGGATTCCTACATCTGCTTATGACACTGTCAAATCATATATATTTAAAAAGTTATGCATGTTTGTTCACAAGCTAATTTATCATGTTTGGGCCATTCACACATCTTTTTTTAGGGAGGACACATATGCATTCCTACACAAATGTACCTTTTCACCCTTGTTTGTCTGCCTCACCCACTCCATGAGGAAAGCATTGTTCTGGACCTGCTTTTACCTACTACTGTAGGAGCTACCTCACCTGCACACAAACTGCTTTCTCACAAGTTGCTCTGCACATGTGCTGACACAAACTAATTAGCAGGGAAAAGTTGGATAGGAACATGGGAATGGCCATGGAGAGGGTTACACATGGGAAACTTCGACCACACTTCAACAAATGTTCAAAAATACCCTGGTCAGTAAGTACACATAAATCTAGTATTTGTTTCACACAAGAAATTACACATACCACAATTTTGATTTAATTTGTAAAATAAATTTATTTGCTGTTCAGCATCACAGCTTGACACTTTAATGTGAGAAATCAAATAAACAAATAAAATAGACACACAAATAATAAAACAGCCAGAACAAGAGGTTGCATATCTCCAAACATGTGTTATCCTGCAAATGCAATGGTGAAAGAAATGGGGACACCAGAATACGTACTGCAACAACCAGGGTGAATACTAAGCAAGATACACACCACCAAAAAAAAATATCCTGCATTTGTAGAGGTCAAAATACGAACTTTCATGCCCATGGCACGCAAATGGATCGATGGCCAACTCAGGAAGCGGATGTCCAGTGCAATTTAAACCTTTGGGCTCCAACCACAGAGGAAGTGAACCAGGTCTCATTTGGGCCCTTTTTTGCCCCTTTTAGATGGGGCCTTGGGGACAGGGGCCTTTGGCTCAGCTGGCTTTCGGCGTCTTCCCCTAGTCGACACAGGAGGGTCAGCCGAGGTGGAAGGTTGGGGAGCAGCTTGGGGTGGGGCAGCAGATGGGGGATTGTCCCTTAGGGACCTGGTGGTGGACAGCTGCTCCGCAAGAAGTTCATTCTGGCGGCTGAGGTGTTGGCCAATGCTTAGCATGCCAGCCGCCAGAGTTTCATTAATGCGGTTCAAGGCCTCAACCTGCAGCTGGTTTGTGGCCTTCCACTCCGCCAGAAAATCTGCCACCTGCTGCTGACGGATCGCAGCATCCACCCCTTGCTGCTCGATCCTGTCCAGCGTCACCAACAGGCTCTCATTCCATGTCTCCTGTGGCTGGGGCTGGGGGCGACGTCTTGGTGGAGGCTGGACCACTTGCTCCACCTGTGGCTCTGCAGAGGAAGATGCTGCCGGTACATCCTGGCTTTCTGCTTCTGCTAGGATAAGAATTGAAAACAATGTCACCATCACATACGCAATAAAAAATATCTTTCTAAATACAATGCATTACTGTGACTTACCATCAAAAGCAGCAGCAAAGACCTCCGCCGGGAGCTCACTGTCCATATTGGAGATCCCCCTGATCTCCCCCACATCGATCACGTCACAGGAGTCCAGCTCCAGGGGGGTATACTCCAAATGGTCAGGCATAGGACCAATCCCGGTGGACATGCTGTGGTTGTACCGGTCAGTCATCTTCCTCTTCAGTGCACTTTTGAAGTCAGTCCACCTACAAGTTTAAAAATACAAATATCACCATGAGATATGTGCACCACTGTGCTACGTGTAGGGTTACCACCTAGTCCCTTTAATTCCGGACACATGTTACTTACACAGGTTCTGTGGCAGTTTAAAATTAGGTGAAGTGGAGTCTTGAAGTCAGCCAGCCACAGAACCTGTGTAATTAATATGTGTCCGGAATTAAAGGGACTAGGTGGTACCCCTAGCTACGTGACATTTCCTAGTGTGGGTGATCTTATGTTTTTTTGCCATATGTGTCCCACACACACATTCATGTCTCAATTAGGAGGCATTTCAGTGTCTCATCTCATTCATTAGGCCACTAAATGCACATACATACATCACTATGCAGAAATGACATCATCCATGGCCAAATTAGGCACCTCCACCTGGTGTGAAACTACACATTCCACCATAGCTTGACAATGTGGTTATTATGGAGTAATTTAACTATGGAATGGCATACTGGGATGTGTAGTTTCTCACCAGCTACATGTGCACAGTTTGCTCATTCTTGTTTCAGTAGCATCATATGGAACATGTTACAAC
Organism: Crinia signifera; assembly: GCF_055691185.1. Taxonomy (NCBI): domain Eukaryota; kingdom Metazoa; phylum Chordata; class Amphibia; order Anura; family Myobatrachidae; genus Crinia; species Crinia signifera. The sequence goes on along the minus strand of NC_139224.1, from coordinate 172,117,946 downwards.
AACTCTTTCAAAAACACACTTTCTCTTGTCCCATCACATACTTCACAACTGTGCCCATAACCTCACATCATACCAATGGTGCATGTTTCATATATCAATGTGGGTTATTAGACATGGTTGTGTTCACATGTGACATTGAAGTGTAGCACTATCTACAAACACACCTTTCTATTAGTCTCAAAACATACATGTAACATATGTACACACATATGACATTATCAGGGGGACAAAGACCAGGGCAATTTTTCAGCAGTCTCCAGCAGGAACTGAGGCCCTTATTCTAGTTCACTCTTTCTGCCCAAATATTTCTTTGATGGACAAAACCATGTGCACTGCAGGTGAGGCAGGTGTAAAACCCCACCCAAATCTGATTATCTCTGCACAAGTAACACCTGCCTCACCTGCAGTGCACATGGTTTTGTCCATCTAAGAAATATTTGGCCAGAAAGAGTGAACTAGAATAAGGGCCTCAGTTCCTGCTGGAGACTGCTGAAAAATTGCCCTGACAAACACACTAACCTTTTCTTCACCGCGTCCCAAGTTCTGACCACTGGTGCCACCTGGTTCACTTCCTCTGTGATCTTGTCCCAAAGGTTTCTCCTTGCACTGGCACCCGGCTTCCTGGTTGCCAATTCAATCCATTCGCGTGCCCTGGGCACTAGAATTCGCATTTCGGCCTCTACAAATGCAGGGTTTCTCTTTCTGGTGGTGGTATCCTGCTCAGTCATCACCCTAGATGTTGCAGCACGTTTTCTGGTGGCCCCAGTTCTCTCACCATGCACCTGCTGGGTCACACCTGTTTGGAGAGATGCAACCTCTTGTTCTGGCTGGTTGCTTGGCCCTTGTGGAGCTGGTGGAGGTTCACCAGGGCCTGTTACTGAGGGGCCCGCTTGATCTTGCAGGCTACTCCTCTCTTGGGCCCTCCTTCTCCGCTCCTCTTCCCTCTTGTTCAGTGCATCAAGCAGGGATTGTGCTGTAGCTCTCTGCAGAGCGTCCTCTGCTGCTGAATCGTCAGAGTCAGACATGTTTGCAGCAATTGTGGCCTGCATCTGACTGAATATTTATATGTTAATTTCCCGCCATGAACAAGGGGGCGTATATTTTTCCACGCAATATAGATGCAAATTTACGCCGATATTTCCCGCCGATAATTCCCGCTTAAATTACGCAGGTCTCAACGCACCTGATCAAACACCTGTATATGCACATACACAGGTTGTGGAGCATTGTGCTACATCGTGAAATGTGGGCACCTGTCATTCCAATGACGAGTGTTGTCAGCTGGTATCTGTTGGAGTTTGTGTATGCTTTGTGAGTCACATTTCAAAACATCACGTTATAATGCTTTCCTTACATATGTAATGTGTATGAAATTGTCATACAGCAACATGTTGCATTGTGGCCCTTTAGGCAGCGTAGTTATAAGTAGAGGGTTGCGTGTATTATTTTCCGCCTACTGTATATACAGTACTCCTCTCCATGCATATCGGTGCATCGTGCCCCCTTTAAGCAGCGTAGTTATAAGTAGAGGGTTGCGTGTATTATTTTCCGCCTACTGTATATACAGTACTCCTCTCCATGCATATCGGTGCATCGTGCCCCCTTTAAGCAGCGTAGTTATAAGTAGAGGGTTGCGTGTATTATTTTCCGCCTACTGTATATACAGTACTCCTCTCCATGCATATCGGTGCATCGTGCCCCCTTTAAGCAGCGTAGTTATAAGTAGAGGGTTGCGTGTATTATTTTCCGCCTACTGTATATACAGTACTCCTCTCCATGCATATCGGTGCATCGTGCCCCCTTTAAGCAGCGTAGTTATAAGTAGAGGGTTGCGTGTATTATTTTTCGCCTACTGTATATACAGTACTCCTCTCCATGCATATCGGTGCACCGTGCCCCCTTTAAGCAGCGTAGTTATAAGTAGAGGGTTGCGTGTATTATTTTCCGCACACTGTAAATACAGTACTTCTCTCTTCATTGAATGCATGCTGTTGGTTGTGGTGTGTGTATATCGGAACGGTCCGCGTAAGTTTCTATTCGCATCCAGTTTGTTACTGTAAGAGGGATTAATAAAGTTAATACCAAACAAACAATTTTTTCGACCAATCAGCAAGCACCAAAAGTGATATATGTACCTGCAATTAATAACTGCGCCATTGCCACTATGACGTCTAATCGTGCTAGGCCCTTTTCCACCCCTGAGCTGTTGGCCCTGGTCGACGTTATGGACCGTCACCTGGGGCCCAGGGGCCCATATGTTAGCAATGCCGACAAGCGGCGGGCGTATACTGCTGCCCGCCGCCTGATCTTCTCTACGACCGGCGTCCGCAGAAGCCTGGGGCAGGTTGAGCGGCGCTGGTCAGACCTGCGCCGGCGGCAGCCGGTTCTTCTCAGCAGCCTTCGCCGCCATATTGCCCGATGTAAGTTTTGATTACTAGTATGTCAGCGTTTTTTAGCAATGTTTTGTGTACTTTTTATAAATATGTTCCTGAGTATGGGGGTGTATATGGGGGTGTATATGGGGGTGTATATGGGGGGTATATGGGGTGTATATGGGGTGTATATGGGGGTATATGGGGGTGTATATGGGGGGTATATGGGGGGTATATGGGGTGTATATGGGGGTATATGGGGGTGTATATGGGGGGTATATGGGGGGTATATGGGGTGTATATGGGGGTATATGGGGGTGTATATGGGGGGTATATGGGGTGTATATGGGGGTGTATATGGGTGTATATGGGTGTATAGGGGGTGTATATGGGGGGTATATGGGTGTATATGGGTGTATAGGGGGTGTATAGGGGGGGTTTAAGTAGTTGATCAGTTTTTGGGTGTAGGATATCAAATAGTTTGCATGATAAATGTCTGAAATATCACAGCAATGATAATTTTGAAGGTTATGAGCATGACTAATGTGAATTTTTCTTTCCCCCTTTTTTATGAAACCCAATCTTCGATTTCTATGTGTCACAAACCGCAGATCTTACCATCGGAAACATCGCTCATTACCATCTCGATGGTCGGTACTGCGTGAGAGGCCTGTCATCCGCATGGCTTCTGATGTGTGGCGCGATGTCCCCTGTGTCCCCGCGGTCAGTTGCCATAGTTCCCTGCCAAGCGCACGCCGTTCCCGGGCAGCATGGGTGCCGCCATGACACTCTCAAGTCAGCTGATTCCCCAGACCAATCCCCGCTGTCCATCCACGTCACCTCTGACCCACACACCTGTACATGGATCAAGGTGTGTGCTCCTTTCCCAGCATTGATTGGTGCTACAGCTGGCAGCCAATCACAGACAAGCAAGGGGGATAAAGCCGGCCTGCGGCCTTCCTTCCTTGTCTTGAACAATTGCTTACCTGCTCTCAGTATTCTCCTGTGACAGAGAAGTTCCCAAGACTCCGAGATCTCCAGGCTCCCCTGTGATTCTCTCCAGCGTTACCTGCACCCGCTATACCTTCCTGGCTTATCCATCTCCAGAAGACTCCTGCCTTTCCACCTCTGCAGTCGAGTACAGGTGCCTCGCCATTACCACCATTGGCTTCCAAGCCTTTCAGCGACATTCTCCATCTTGTCCTGAACGAGCGACTGGCTCCGTCGACACCAGCGTCGACATTCAGCTGTTGTGCTCTATAGAGACTTTACCACCTACGTCCTATTTCTCCAGCATATACCTGAGCCATCTACCAGCCGTCGGCACCATTGTCGGCACCACAGTCTACCTCAGCTGTCGACATCCTGTGCAGTCCTCCGCAGTTTCCAGATTGCCTTTCCTTCTCCAGTATCATCTCCCTTGCCTGCGTCCAGAGGACCAGGGCAGGGGGCCGCGACCTGCCTGTCAGACGCAGCTAAGTCCAAAGTTCCTTGCGGGGCTCCCTGGTGAATACCGCTGGCAGGTTAGACTCCGCGCCCCTGTCCCTGGTCTCCGTCAACTCTCTGGTTCGCTGTGCCCTGATCTCCCCGTGTATGTCCTACATCAAACCTTCTGCCTTTGGCTCTCCAGCGCCCTCCACTGGTCCACCACGGTCACAGCCGGGAACACAAAACCCGCCTGCGCTGACAGTTTGTTCAAGACCGATGGACTCGGCTCAAGACCCCAGTGTGGGACCAGCGGTCATTCAAAATGTTACCGCCCGAATAGAGACTCAAGAAGCCACGCAGCAGCGAGTGATAAAATTCCTTCAAGAAGTATCCAATCGCTTGGACACATTGCAGCAGTCATTGCCGACTCCTGTGTCAACTACCCAGGGGAATCTATCTCCACCCGCTGCTTTACCTTCCCGTCTCCAGCTACCAGTTCCCAGCAAATATGACGGCGATCCTAAACTCTGCCGGGGGTTTATCAACCAGTGTCAGATCCAGTTTGAACTTCTTCCACACAATTTCCCTACCGCCAGAATTAAGATAGCTTACATGGTGTCTTTGCTAACTGGCTCCGCCCTCAATTGGGTATCACCGTTATGGGAGAGATCTGATCCCCTCTTGTCAGACTATGGCAAATTCCTACAGACTTTCCGCCGTATATTTGATGTACCTGGACGCTCTACTTCAGCATCCACAGATTTACTACGGGTCAAACAAGGGTCCCGATCCATGGGACAATATGTGATCCAGTTCCAGACTTTGGCCTCTGAGTTACAATGGAATAATGAAGCCCTGACAGCCGCGTTCTGGCTAGGGGTATCAGATCGCATTAAAGACGAACTGGCCACCCGCGATCTTCCTGATTCCTTGGAAGACTTAATCTCTCTGTGTGTAAAGATTGATCTCCGCATCAGAGAAAGAGGTCTAGAGAAACAAAAGAAGTTAATTCCCAAGTTTACTCCTCGAGTACGCTCAGAGTCCCCTGCGAGTGAAGAACCAATGCAAATAGGTAGATCACGCCTGACTCCTGAAGAGCGTTCCCGTCGACAGCGCAACAAACTCTGCATTTACTGTGCTGCTCCCAGTCACTTCATCAATGATTGTCCCGAGCGGTCGGGAAACTCCAGGGCCTAACCTGTAACGGAGGAGTTAGGTTAGGTCATGTCTCAAAGTCTCCTCCCTGTACTGACTTTACCCTTCCAGTGTCCTTAGAGACCCCTGCTGGACTCAGATCAAGCTCCGCTTTGGTCGACTCCGGGTCGGCAGGAAATTTCATTTCTCAGCATCTTGTTACCAAGTTACAAATTCCCGTGATGCCTCTACATCCTCATCTCATTGTCACAGCAGTGGATGGCAGTAAAATTCCGGGCAGTGAGGTACGTGCCAGTACCGAACCGGTTCTGCTGAAAGTAGGCACTTTACATCAAGAGCACATTAAATTTTTTGTCATTCCTAAGGCGTCTTATGATATTGTATTGGGCCTTCCCTGGCTCAGGCTCCACAACCCCACCATCAACTGGTCGCTTTTACAATTAGAGCAATGGAGTCATCATTGTCATCAGCATTGCATTAACCCTGTGATACCTGTGCGCTCTGCCGTGGCCACCTCTGTGCCTGGCCTCCCCGAAGTTTACAGAGACTTTGCTGATGTGTTCTGTGAACAATCAGCCGACACACTGCCGCCCCACCGTCAGTGGGATTGTCCAATTGACCTCCTTCCTGGAAAGACTCCTCCCAAGGGACGTACATACCCTCTATCGGTTCCTGAGACTCAAGCCATGTCTACATATATTCGTGAGAACTTACAGAAAGGCTTCATCAGGCCCTCAAAGTCCCCAGCGGGCGCAGGATTCTTTTTTGTAAAAAAAAAAAGATGGTGGTCTGTGACCTTGTATTGATTACAGAGGGTTAAATAACATCACAGTCAAAAACAGCTATCCGCTCCCCTTGATCACAGAATTATTCGATCGAGTGAAAGGTGCCACCGTCTTCACCAAGCTGGACCTCCGTGGGGCATACAACTTGATACGTATCCGCAAGGGTGATGAGTGGAAGACTGCATTCAATACGAGGGATGGTCACTACGAGTATTTAGTGATGCCCTTCGGCCTCTGCAATGCCCCAGCTGTCTTTCAACAATTCGTTAATGAGGTCTTCCGGGACATGCTGTACATCTGTCTTGTGGTCTATTTGGATGACATTCTAATATTCTCCAGAGACTTACATTCACACCGCTCCCAAGTCAAAGAGGTCCTCCTCCGTCTCAGAAAAAATCGACTCTACGGCAAGATCTCCAAATGCACATTTGAGGTACCCTCAGTCCCATTTCTAGGATACCTAATTTCCGGGTCACAATTGAGCATGGACCCCGAGAAATTGGAAGCCATCACTGGGTGGTCTCAACCCACTACATTGAAAGCCGTACAACGCTTTATTGGCTTCGCCAACTATTACCGAAAATTCATCCGGGGTTTCTCCACTCTGATTGCTCCTATTACAGCTCTCACCCGCAAGGGTAGCAACCCGTCTGTCTGGTCCCCAGAGGCCTTGTCGGCATTCCAGTTGCTGAAACAGTCATTCATCTCTGCACCCATTCTGTCCCAGCCTGATATGGAACGACCTTTTTCCCTAGAAGTCGATGCCTCCAACATAGGGGTAGGTGCAGTACTGTCTCAGACATCCGAGGATGGGAAACAGCATCCCTGTGGTTTTTTCTCACGCAAATTCTTACCAGCAGAGAGAAATTATTCCATAGGCGATCAGGAGTTACTGGCTATTAAATTAGCACTCGAAGAATGGAGGTATCTCCTGGAAGGCGCCAAGTTTCCAGTCATCATATACACTGATCATAAAAATCTCCTGTACTTGCAGTCAGCTCAGTGTATGAATCCTCGTCAGGCCCGGTGGTCTTTATTCTTTTCCAGATTTTCTTTCAAGATCCTGTACCGTCCTGGTTCTCAAAACGTAAAGGCCGATGCCTTATCTCGCTCCATGGAAGAGGATCCTCTAGTACCCGAGAATCATCCCATCATTGACCCCATCGCATTTTCTCCCACGCAACTTTCTCCGGTACCTCCTCCTGGCAAAACTCTTGTACCCCCTGAGCTCCGCCAAAGACTGCTGTCCTGGGCTCACAAGTCCTTATTCTCCGGACACCCTGGCGTTCAGGGCACTTTTGAAATCCTCCAACGTTCTTACTGGTGGCCCCAGATGAGAAAAGACGTCAAAGACTTTGTGGCATCGTGTACTGTCTGTACCCAGCATAAAACCCCTCGTCAAATTCCTGCTGGAAAACTTTGCCCCTTATCTATTCCAACGCGTCCATGGACGCACATTTCAATGGACTTCATCACAGAGTTACCCAAGTCCCAAGAATACAACACCGTCTGGGTGGTAGTTGACCGTTTTTCGAAGATGGCCCGATTCATACCTCTCTCCGGGTTACCCTCCGCTCCTACTTTGGCGCAGTTATTCGTGCAGCACATCTTCAAAAGCCATGGCCTGCCTACAGAAATCGTCTCTGACCGAGGAGTGCAATTTGTGGCACGCTTTTGGAGAGCCCTGTCTTCAGCCCTTCAAATTAAATTGAAGTTTTCATCTGCTTATCATCCGCAGTCCAATGGCCAGACAGAAAGAGTCAATCAGGACCTCGAGACATTCCTACGGCTGTACATCTCATCTTCCCAGGATGATTGGTCCAAGCTACTCCATTGGGCTGAGTTTGCCCATAATTACAGGTACCATTCATCCACAGGTCACTCCCCCTTCTTCATTGTTTATGGCCAACATCCCAGGCCACCCACCTTCGAGGCATTAGCAACCATCGAAGTGCCAGCAGCTACCGCAGCCCTGAGACACTTTTCACAAATCTGGAAAAAAGTGCACTTCAATCTAAAGAAAGCTTCAGTTCGTTACAAGTTCTTTGCGGATCGTAAGAGACGTGCAGTACCAGAATTCCGTCCTGGTGACAAAGTATGGCTGTCTACCCGAAACATACGACTGAGGGTCCCCTCAATGAAATTTGCGCCTCGATTCATAGGTCCATATATTGTCGAACAGAAGATCAACCCGGTAGCATACAAAATAAAATTACCCAAGTCTTTACGCATTCCCAACTCCTTTCATGTCTCCTTGCTACGACCTCTAATTCTTAATCGCTTCCAGTCTTCATCCCCGGTATCACCACAAGTCAGAACTGAGCGAGGAGTGGAGTTTGAGATAAAAAAGATCGTGGATTCTCGCCATCGTTATGGACGCCTTCAGTATCTCATTGACTGGAAGGGATATGGTCCTGAGGAGAGAAGTTGGACCAATGCTGAAGACGTTCATGCTCCTCGTCTAAGGGAAAAATTCCATCAGGAACATCCTTCCAAGCCCAAAGGGTGTTCGGTGCCCACCCTAAAAGGAGGGGGTACTGTCACAAACCGCAGATCTTACCATCGGAAACATCGCTCATTACCATCTCGATGGTCGGTACTGCGTGAGAGGCCTGTCATCCGCATGGCTTCTGATGTGTGGCGCGATGTCCCCTGTGTCCCCGCGGTCAGTTGCCATAGTTCCCTGCCAAGCGCACGCCGTTCCCGGGCAGCATGGGTGCCGCCATGACACTCTCAAGTCAGCTGATTCCCCAGACCAATCCCCGCTGTCCATCCACGTCACCTCTGACCCACACACCTATACATGGATCAAGGTGTGTGCTCCTTTCCCAGCATTGATTGGTGCTACAGCTGGCAGCCAATCACAGACAAGCAAGGGGGATAAAGCCGGCCTGCGGCCTTCCTTCCTTGTCTTGAACAATTGCTTACCTGCTCTCAGTATTCTCCTGTGACAGAGAAGTTCCCAAGACTCCGAGATCTCCAGGCTCCCCTGTGATTCTCTCCAGCGTTACCTGCACCCGCTATACCTTCCTGGCTTATCCATCTCCAGAAGACTCCTGCCTTTCCACCTCTGCAGTCGAGTACAGGTGCCTCGCCATTACCACCATTGGCTTCCAAGCCTTTCAGCGACATTCTCCATCTTGTCCTGAACGAGCGACTGGCTCCGTCGACACCAGCGTCGACATTCAGCTGTTGTGCTCTATAGAGACTTTACCACCTACGTCCTATTTCTCCAGCATATACCTGAGCCATCTACCAGCCGTCGGCACCATTGTCGGCACCACAGTCTACCTCAGCTGTCGACATCCTGTGCAGTCCTCCGCAGTTTCCAGATTGCCTTTCCTTCTCCAGTATCATCTCCCTTGCCTGCGTCCAGAGGACCAGGGCAGGGGGCCGCGACCTGCCTGTCAGACGCAGCTAAGTCCAAAGTTCCTTGCGGGGCTCCCTGGTGAATACCGCTGGCAGGTTAGACTCCGCGCCCCTGTCCCTGGTCTCCGTCAACTCTCTGGTTCGCTGTGCCCTGATCTCCCCGTGTATGTCCTACATCAAACCTTCTGCCTTTGGCTCTCCAGCGCCCTCCACTGGTCCACCACGGTCACAGCCGGGAACACAAAACCCGCCTGCGCTGACACTATGCCATCAACATGAACATTTCAGCACGGGCAAGGGCACGCATGGAAGCCCGGGAGCAGGCAGCCCGGGACCAGGCAGCCCGGGACCAGGCAGCCCTGGAGGAGGAAGAGGAGGAGGAGGAAGAAGAGGAGGAGGAAGAGGAGAAGGAGGAAGAAGAGGAGGAGGAGGAAGAGGAGGAGGAGGAAGAAGAGGAGGAGGAAGAAGAGGAGACACTGGGTGCAGTTTGGACCCACACAATTTCCCCATCCCCTTCCCCCTCCACAACCCCCACCCCCTCCACAACCCCCACCCCCTCCACAACCCCCTCCCCAACCCACACCCCCTCCCCCTCCCCAACACTGGAGACACTGGGTGCAGTTTGGACCCACACAATTTCCCCATCCCCTTCCCCCTCCACAACCCCCACCACCTCCGCAACCCCCACCCCCTCCACAACCCCCCCCCCCTCCCCAACCCCCACCCCCCCTCCCCACCCCATTTCCTACCCCCCTACACCTCTCCACCACCCACCCCCAAACCTCTCCACTCCCCACTCACACCCACTACCTCGGTCCAAACTCCAGGACCATCCCCTTTGCTCCTGACCCCCCCAACCACTGCACAGCCAACCAGCGGCAACCAGGATGGCTCAAGTAGCCGTAAGTAAATAATGTGTCTAATGTTGACCTACACATTTCTACACATAAACAATCACAACAACCACATATGTGTATCCAACATCAACATTAGTTGCAACATATCACTGCAGGCCGACCATGAGGTGTGTCCTGTCCTTCTCCAGGAACAAGGCTCCCCTTGGTGGTTTTTTTGAGTGTGGCCATGCCTCACCCCTTGAATAATTGACATAACAGTACATCCAATGAGATATCCGACATTAGTGGTGTGGTAGTTATGTGGCTCCAGGTGTTGGGTAACTCCAGTTCCCAGCATGATGTGCAACACAGGGCCGGATTATAATGGAGGCTCAAGGGGTCAGTGCCCCTGGGCCCCCCTCTAGCTAGGGGCCCCCTGTGGTTGTCATGTATTTTTTAAAAATAAAATGTTTAAGTTATGTTTTGTTTTTTTTAGCTAAATGTTTTGTGCATGGGTGGGGTAGTGCTGCAGCTTCACCTATCTGCCAATGTGACAATGATTTATGGTGCTGAGCATCGGGAGCCAAGGCACACTGATTGCACAAGTGTGCAGTGCATTTCTGGGAGTTGACTAAGTCCCATGACACTTTGCACCAGAGGACAGAGGCTGAGAAGTTTGTGCTGAGCTCTGATTGGTGGAGCTCATTACATGCTTCTCAGGTCCATGGAGAACAGCAGCAGCAGCTTAGTCATAGGAGGGTCTTTAATCAGAGGCAGCACTAGGACTGTGAGGTCTCCTCCAGAGTAAGGGGCAGAGGGACAAACACAGGCTTTTCATGTGGTGTGTGTGTATATATATATATATATATATATATATATATATATATATATATCCCCTGCAGGTAACCATTGACCAAGTTTATTCTGCCTTTACTCTGTGTTTTGACAGTATAATATTCGCCCATGCAGTGTGCGGCCAGTAATGACAAGTGCAAGGGGGCCCCCCGCTCTAAAGTACCCCAGGCCCCCCAAAGGCTTAATCTGCCACTGGTGCAACTTAAATGTAGAGATTGTTTTGGTAATAGTGTGTGAGGCCATGCGGATGCATGCTTTACAAACATAGCTGTAGGCCTATAATTTGTACAGCAATGTCCTAAATTTAAAATACTAAGGAGTGCTTAAGCCACAACAATGTCATAACCCTTAAATAGCACAGGCTAATTGTGAGGTTAGAGGACAGTCCCCCAAAACCAAAGTACCAATTGGGATACAGCATACATTCATTGATGAAGGAGTAATTGAATTAATGTTATTTACTATGTACAGTATGTGTGTGTTAACATATTATTTTTTAGTACTGTGTTTACAGCAGACCCATCTTCAATGTAGTTTCTAAATGTATGTGGCCTTCACACATAACTCTGAACTTTTTATTATGTACAAATACAACAAACATTTGTGTATGTTATATATTAATTTATTTTTTTTATCCCTTCTCTACAGACACTGGACAGCAGCAGGAGGAGGTGGCAGCCCTAATGAGGGAGATCATGATCACCCTCCTGTACCTCCAGCTCATTTTTGGCCTTCTGGAGGCCCGCCTTTAATTTTTTTTTATCCCCCCCCCTTATTATTTTTGTATAAAATAAAAGTTTCATGACAGTTCGAAATTGCCTGTGTTTTTACTAATAAATATGTTAGAGGGCTTGTAAGGGTAGGTACATACAGATGTGTACTGTACGTTATACTTGTAATTTGAGGTGAGGGGTAATGATTGATGTGTGAATGTGTGTGTTTTTGAGTAAAATAACACATAGTGAAAATGCATGAATGTTTAATGTTGTTCGATTAAAACATCACACATAACATCAGGGTAGGTATACATGTTACACATTTTGGACAAAGTAATTACGGACATAATTTAGTACATATACAGAAACACCAACATAACTTGATTTAAAAGTAACAGCAATATGGGGACACATAGATAGTGATTAAAATGCCACATTAGAACATAACAAATATACATGTAATGTGGGTTCAAATGTAGTTTTATTAGGTCTTTATTAAGGTAGACAATTGAGTTAATAGAAAACAATAATTGAATAACAAATAGATTAATTAATCAATTGTCAGATTAGTAGTTGAGAGGCAAGATTTGCAGGTCCATATATGTGAAGGGTATGCCAGCGTGCACGGACGTACGCTCACTCTCACGAGCGGTGACAAAAGCTGAGTTTTCCATTGAAAACAATAGGGACCCGTCCGTGCAAGCTGGCGTACGCTCAGATCTCCGCAAGAAGTCGTTGGGAAGACGGACGAAAGACGTCCGTAAACGGCGCCGTACGCTCAGTTGTACGCCAGTTGTCGGAGTGTAAGGGCTGGGCCGTCCGCGTACGTTGCCGTACGCTCATCTGTACGCCACTCCCCTTCTACGGTATTTCTGGCCGTACGTAAGCGGCTGATTTGTGGGTGGACTTAACCCTAACGGCCGCGTACGGCTAGCGTGCGGTAATGGCGAACGTACGCACGTTTGGCCGCTCCGATCAGAATAATGCCCTGAGACACTACCACAGCACAGGTAACAGCAGCACAATGCTCAGTACACAATACAGCTGGGATGTAGGGAGCAGATGAGGTGTCCGTGTACTACCAGGGGCAGCGCCGTACATAGGGCGCACATTAGTACAATACAGGGGACACAGAACATTACAGTGACTGAGACACTACAACAGCACAGGTAACAGCAGCACAATGCTCAGCACACAATACAGCTGGGATGTAGGGAAGCAGAGAAGGTGTCCGTATACTACCAGGGGCAGCGCCGTACATAGGGCACACATTAGAACAATACAGGGGACACAGAACATTACAGTGACTGAGACACTACAACAGCACAGGTAACAGCAGCACAATGCTCAGTACACAATACAGCTGGGATGTAGGGAAGCAGAGGAGGTGTCCATGTACTACCAGAGGCAGCGCCGCACATAGGGCACACATTAATACAATACAGTGGACACAGAACATTACAGTGACTGAGACACTACAACAGCACAGGTAACAGCAGCACAATGCTCAGTACACAATACAGCTGTTATGTAGGGAAGCAGAGGAGGTGTCCCTGTACTACCAGGGGCTGCGCCGCACATAGGGCACACATTAATACAATACAGGGGACACAGAACATTACAGTGTATGAGACACTACAACAGCACAGGTAACAGCAGCACAATGCTCAGTACACAATACAGCTGGGATGTAGGGAAGCAAAGGAGGTGTCTGTGTACTACCAGGGGCAGCGCTGTACATAGGGCACACATTAGTACAATACAGGGGGCACAGAACATTACAGTGACTGAGACACTACAACAGCACAGGTAACAGCAGCACAATGCTCAGTACACAATACAGCTGGGATGTAGGGAAGCAGAGGAGGTGTCCGTGTACTACCAGGGGCAGCGCCGTACATAGGGCACACATTAGTACAATACAGGAAACACAGAACATTACAGTGACTGAGGGGCTCATTTATCATGATCGCATTTACAATGCGATCTGGGCGGAATATTACCGCCCAGGATCGCATTGTAAAATGCGATCATATTGGGGGGATGCATCATTTTTAAGGGCGCAGGGACAGGGCTCCGATAGGAGCCCGTCCCCTCGAAGCCCTAACCCGGAATCCGGGAGGTCAGCGCATGACCCCCGCCGACCCCTCTTACTGCACTGCCCGAGCAATGGGCTATGGCCACATGTTAATACATCGGGCAGATTCGCATCCCCCATAGAAACCTATGGGGGATGCGGCCGGCGGTGCTGCAGGGAGGATCGCAGCAGGGATGTCCCCCTTTAATACATTTGGGGGATACTAAATATTTGCGGTGAACCCCCGAAAACTGATGTTTTCGGGGATTCACCGCAAATATTGCTTGATAAATGCGGCCCTTAGACACTACAACAGCACAGGTAACAGCAGCACAATGCTCAGTACACAATACAGCTGGTATTGGCAGAGTGTCTATAAGTACGTGCAGTGTGGTTGTTAGACGACACACTCCGAAGATATAACCAACTGAAGGATTTATTCAAGTGGCAGGCTTGTAGATTACAACAGTACTTTTGCAGTTAACTTCAGGCAGTAATATAACTGGTACATTGGGAATCACAGTGTCTGATTGTTACTTAGCTGTAGCGTTTGGCTTGTGCAGGGTTAATGGCTATCAACTGGTTTACGCTGGCGGTATCTCTCCCAGTCGTCGCTGCTGCCAATGATGATGGATCTCCCTGTGCAAAGGTCACGCTTGTAACGGGATTACAGCGGGGCTTGCTCTTACGCGCTCCGGTGCACGTGGAGCTACAAACAGCATGGATGGAGTCACACACGTTCCGAGGCACACACTACGCGGGGACTTCCTAACAGGAAAGGGAACGCTACAGCAGGGTCAGGGGTCTCTGCCCTGCTATACGCTTAAGCGAGCTGTCACTCAGGGTGACGCCTAGCTACGTTGCTGCAAGGGGACAAGGCAGACTGTGAGCCTTACACTAGACAGTGTATGGAGACAGGCGCTGAGCGCTACAATCTAACAGCTGGGACGTAGTGAAGCAAAGAGGCAGCCACTGGAAGAGATGAGCGATCAAGTGCAAGAAGAGATGTCGGTATAGACAGTCGCTGTGAAAGAGACAGCTGTAATTGAAGTGCGAGAGAAGAGGGCTGTGAGAAAAGGAGGGAAGAGGACCTTGCTGCAAGGAGCTTAGTCTAGAGGGAGGGGGAGACAGGACAGAAATACAAGGTACTGGCAAGGAGGCCTGAAGGCAGGTAGTGAGCATGGCAGGGATGGCCAGGACATGAGGTGAGGGGTATTAAGAGTAGTCTTGGTACTAGGGTATGGGGAAGAGTACACCATGAATCACCAAAGGGACGGTTGCAGGAGGGGGGTCAGGTTGTAGAGGAATAGAGAGCTCTCTTGCGCTCTCTGCGTTTACTCTCTCCCCCTGCGCTCCTCTCCCTGCACTCCCTCTTGCGTTTCGCTCTCCTCTCTCTCTCCCTTGCTCTCTGATCTCCTTCTCTAACTCTATCTGCTTGACTTCTCTCTCTCTGCTCTCCTTTTTTCTCTCGCCCCGCTCTCCTTTTCTCTCTCCCTTCACCTCCCTTTTTTTCTCACGCCCTCCTCTTGTCTCTCCATTTCTCTCTCTACGCCCAGCTTTCTCTCCCCCTTTCTTCATTTCTATCTTCATTCCTCCTGCTCTTTCTCTAACCCTGACACACTAATTTCAATCGTACTCTCTCCCTCCTTGACACTCCCTCTCACTTCCACCCTTCCCTCTATCACTCTCTTAATCAAGCCCCCTCTCTCTGACATTCTCTTTCTCTCTTTCTACCATTTCCTCTACTTCCATGAACCCCTCTATCCCCATCTCCCTGTACCCCATCTTTCTCTATGGGCAGTATTCAATGTGAATACTGGCGACGTGCAGCGAATCCTGTTTAGGATTCGCTGCAGATTCGCCACTGCTCGCTGCGTTCCAGAGCCTCGCCGTCTCCGGTATTCAACGAATCAGGGGCTCGCTGCCCCTGACCGGCGAATTTGAGCTCCTGCGGCGGACGCCGCAGGGAGCCTGAGGACGGTGGCAGGCAGGGAGATGGAAGTCTCCCTGCCTGCCCCAGAACGTTTGTGGGGGGGAGGTGGGCTCCCCGGGAGCCAGGCAGCACAGGCTGCCCCCCCGGGGGTGCCAGCAGGGGACCGGGTATATTCACTACACCCGATCATGCATATGTAATGATCGGGTGAAGTGAATATATGAATATCTAATGAGCGGCTCCCTGCTGGCTGGTCTGTGTAAAAAAAAAAAATATATATATTTTTTTTTAAATTAAATATATATTCATGTGCTTACAGCACATGAATAAAAATAGCATGCCCCTCCTCAGAATAAAATTCCAGATTTTTTTACACCAATTGTAAAAAACAAAACACTTTATTTTAAAAGTTCAGCTTCCACTTCACCATAAAAAGATAGCGATTGCTACTCGGTGAATCATGGCGAAAAAAACCTTGAAATGTATTCGCCATCTGGTCATTGAATAGGGTGATTCACCGTTTTAGTCAGAAATTCGCCTTACAGCACAAAATCGCCATAAAAACCTGGCGAATCAGCCTCATTGAATACCGCCCTATGTCTCCCTTTCTTGCTTCTCTGCCTCCCTCTAGCACCCTGTCTCACACTTCCCTCACTCTCTCTTTCTCTCTTGCTCCCCTAAGGTTCAATGTAGTGACAATTGGGGAAACCTTTCAAAAATTAGCTTTGAGCAACCCTTGTATTCTGCTCAATGTCTAAAATGTATTTCTTCTTGTGTCTATTGGACTCTTCCTTTGTTTTTGTTTTATTCTCATGTGCTCATTTTTGGCCATTGTGTATATTTTTCTTATCATTTTTAAGAAAAAAATATTTAAAAAATAAATCGGTTTTATCTCTAGATTCATTTCGCTATTACAGTATGCTGGCAAGTTAGGACTTTTAACTTAATGCCTAAAAATGTTGTGCCTAGGGGCAGCCTGATACCAAAGTCCGCCATTGAAAACAACTATTGCTCGCCCCTGTGTACATCTTCCTCAGACCAATGTTACTGTTAGTGATTATTTTGATGCACAATCCTATAGAACACAGGTTCTCAGTCCTCATGGCCCCACACAGTTCATGTTTTCTAGGTCACCTTTAGATTTTGAAAATGTGACAGTTGGTGATAAACAGCGCACCTGCCGGGTGACCTGGAAAATGTGATGTGTGTGGAGTCCTGAGGAGCGAGTTTGGGACCACTGGTGTAGAAGGTTGGAGGAACTCTTGTGAAGCGACTCTTCAAGGGTGACCTCTGGTAACACCGAACATTCAAATAGGACTTTATTTAAACAATAGACTTCTTTATCCTTCATTTTCCTTAGTTTTCAAATTCTGAGATGTGGACTATAAGAGGGGGCCATTGTTGATATCTCACCTAGGACCCCATGTGGCCTCAATCTTTCTCTGCCAGACCTGCCACGATTCTTACTGAACAGATAAAAATGCCTCTGAGCGGGGAATTCAGTTCACGGCTATGATCCCGAAGTCCTGAACAGACGGATGTGGCCTATTACATCGGTAATTTTCCCTCATCACACAGAGAAGCGCAGAACATTCTGGAATGATGCCTTCTATATAAAGCAGTTGTGTGCTGAATCGATTTCACAACTCATCTTCGTGGTGGCAGGTCTTGTTTTTAGGTGTCAGACCAGATGGTTTAGTGCTGATTACCCCATTTACACCCACACGCCATGCTTTCCCAGGTCTTGTCGCACAAATAAGAATTGTTTTCCCTTCCTAAATTTTAACTTTGCAAACAGACAGTACCAGTTTGTTGTTCCTGCCTCCGTTATGGATCTGCACCCTCCGGGAGCCCTTTAAAAAGCAGGAGTTAAAAATAGTAATGCCATCTGAAGATGACATTAGTCAAGCTCTAATACTTTTAGTTTTCAGAGCTAGAACAGTACCACAAGACTACATAGAGGGCCGTGCGAGTCCACCAAACCCCGCCTTGCGAATACTGGCCTGGCCGCCAGCCATTCGCAGCGTGTGTTCGCACGCACTGGCTGTGAATGGATGTTTATCATCAACATCCATTCACAGGCTGCGGGGGAACACCCACATCTTTCGATGGTCACCGGCATATGCAAGCATACGGGCCTGAATAAGGTCCAAAATGTGCTCCAATAGGCTGATATCTAATAGGTAGACAGTCAATAAGTTGACACCAAACAGTCAACATGCACTAAATCGACACTGACAAAATCCTGCAGTTCGCATGGTTTTGTCCATTAAAGAAGGAATTTGCTTTTGGAAACCAACCAGAATAACCCCCTGTATGTAGCTAATCCACACCCATTTAGACAATACGGTTCCTGCAATATAAATAGGTAGAGGCTACATTCGGCATCATTACTGGGGCAGAATACTTTGATGAATGAGCCCCATAAATTCTTAAATGAGATAAATATACACAACGGCGAGAATGTGCCAAGTATATTTAATTGTAAGTAACGCGATGCAGTCAATTTCCCAACAGTCAAAATACTGACGTTCAATATACCGACCGCTAATGACTGATGGTCAAAATACTGACACGTTCAAAATGCCGACACCGTCAAAATTCTGACATTTAAATTGTCACCAGGCCTAAAAGTTTTTCATGATCTTTAAATGTTAGCATTTTGACTGTGTTGACTTAATGAATGCCGGCATTTTGACCACGTCGGTATTTCGATCGATCGTCGGGAAGTCACACATATTAGTTTCACTAATTTGGTTTTCAAAAATATTTATATTTATTCCCAGTTCTAGTTCTTGTATTCCTCCGGCGTGTCACAAAACGATGAATTGTGCACACAGACATGTGACAGCCCAACACGGATGGCAACCCTGTAATTGTGTCAGTCACAATGTGTCATACACACAATGCCTTCAGTCCTCTCATTACAGCAGGAGATGTTTGTGTCACTTCTGCTGTGCATAACAATTCTCCAGCACACAGGACCAGGCAGCCTCCATTGTGTCTCTGGTTGTATAACACCAGCTCCAGTTGCCTGCAGTCATTTTAACTGTCCAACCAGCGTGTCAGCAACAAACGCTGAAAGGCAGCTCGAGGTGCTTAACAACAGAAAAACGTTGGGAACGTCACCGGGACTGTCAGAAAGTGCGAAAGACTGATACCAGCCAGACGATGTTCTGCAGCAGGGTGACAGGTACAGAGGCTGCACGTTTGCAAAATACAGCAATGCAATTATGTAGCGCAAAAATATAGAGGAAGAACTATCCAGCAGCCCCCGGCGACACCATGTACTTCAGCTCACTGGGCGGAAATTTCCTTAAAGCGCAGATGCTGAACAATTACGAAAAGTCGCGCTGTGAACTCCACAAAGAAGACATTGCAAGACGACGCATCCAATCGCTAGCCACCATCAATAAGAGTATCAAAGATGTACAGGATTCCTTACACGACATCAGGGCCAGCTCTGGATATTGCAGGGAAATGCAGAAATCCAGCCCCGTTCTCCAATCCAATGCTTCGCAAAGGAGGACACAATCGGCGCTGACGAGTATCAAGAGAGTGGATATAAAAGGAACGCAAGCAGTAGTTATAGAGCAGGAAAATCCGATGGCGACGGTTCCCCAGCAAGATTTAATGGAGAAAGATCTGGATTGTAATAAAGACAGGCCTGTAAGCAGCAGGGAACGCAGTGCATCTACAGAACAGAGTTTCCGGATATCTGATCTGGGTAGTCGTCAGAACATTTCGAACAAAGCGGAATATTCTTCAATTGGGAAAAATACCTTAAAATCAGACAGTCCCGGCGCTGTGCTGGAGGATAAAGCAGTATGGAACTATAAAATGAATGGAGGGAAGGATACTGGAGTAACTGGAGATGGTAAACTGATCCAATCAGGTAAAATGAGCACAAAGCAGGTTATTAAAGGAACAAACAACAGTTTTGACTCAGGAGTAAACAAAACAAACTCAGATTTCAATGAAACTCAAATGCAAAGGAAAAGAAACTGGTCGCCTTCAGGTCATCTAGATGGGAACACTTTTTTCAATGGTACTGCGGACAATCCTGCCCATGGAAAAGCATTTCAGCGTCCAGCCTCTAGACCGTATAAACCAATTCTCCAGTCTCGGATGCCACTAGGCTCATCGAACGATGAACTCCCCAAAGAGAGAGCACCCGCTGCAATAAGAAAATCGGATCAATCTGGATTTGACGGATGGCCCGATGAGCCGATAGGGGTCAGAAGTCAAACTGCCCCTCAAAGTAGTTCAAAAGCAAAACCGCAGGTGAAATCGGCCCCTGTTTCCCAGCAAAGAGCAGATTTTCTAGAGAAATCTGGCAGAGATAATTATTTATCCATCGGTGACATCAGGAAATTCCAAATTCACACGAGCATTTCCAGGAGTGAGAGGAAAAGGATATTACAGGAACTAATATCCAGTTCTACGGTGACCTACGACAGAAGTATCCTGGAGAGGGAGAGACAGCGGCTGCTGCAGGACAAGATCAGCAGATTTTTTGAGTTATTGTTTGAAGAAGATGATAATGATCAGAGGAATGATGACAATAATATATTCTATGATGACTAGGATCTGTGAGCTGGTTCACTGGTGCATTGCTTTTTACTGGGACCAGTCTCCGCAACTGGGCGGCAAATTTCATAGTGCGGCCTTTTGTAAAGGGAAGGCCTATTACATGCTCTGTTTAACAGAAGGTATATAATCCTATACTATATTTTAATGTAGATGTTTTTTATTATTTCCATAATTTTGTGGGGGCATGGTTCAGGTATCACTGCTCCCCTATAATAGAATAATGCTGCTTTCACATCGCAAAATGCAGGGTCGCACCAGGACTTTGAAACGGTTCAGTCCCGGCGCGACCCTGCATTTTGGAATGTTCACATCCCTTCAGCGAACTGGCATTATTGCCGGTTCACTGCCGTCATCCGGGGGCACAGCGGGGAGTCGGTGCATCATCGGGGGCAGCGCTTAGAGCTGGCGCTGCTCCAAGCGCTGGCTCCTCCATAGTGTGAACGGGAAACGGGTCACTCGACCCGGTTAACCCGTTCCCACTGCACAGCAACACGGCAACGAACCGGTAAGAACTCTGCTTTTTTACCGGTTCTTATTGCCACCCGTTTGCGGGACACGGTAACCCCTTTCACATCGCACTAATTACCGGGTCGAGCCAGCAAAAAAACTGCTTGTACCTGGTAATTAGTGGCAATGTGAAAGGGGTATAAGACGCAAGTGCAAATACCTGTACGTGTCTATGTACAAAGCTTTGAAAAGTGTACACTTAAAAAGGAAAGTTCGAAGTTGTGGTGGGTACCAGAAAAAGTATCATACAAGTAGAAAAGATGAAATGTAGATGGGTGCAAGGTTTCCGGTTATTACTAACCCTTCTTCAGATGATGAAGGGCTACTGGTAACCTGAAATGTTGTGCATAAAATAAACCTCAGTATTTATGCTCCTTTGGGAGTGGTGCTCATTTTGCGACAAAATAAAGTATGTTTGTTCCGGCATCACACAAACTACAGGATGAATTTGAATTGCAGGTACTTGTTTCCTAGCACGGCGCCCATCTCGTTGATTGTATGCCTTAAGTTTAAGGCACTTAAGGCATACAATCAACGCGATGGACCCGATTTTATGTCAATCACCAGCTAATTTGCCGGGGAAAGACAAAATCGCGTCGATTTCGTCCATCGCGGCCCCTAATAAGGGGCTGCGATTTACGCGATCAACGCGATTTTCCCATAGGGAACAATGTTAAATTATTTTTAAAGTGAAAATCAACGCGATCAACCTGATTTTACATAGGTGACAATGTGGCCCATTTCACATTGAATAAGGTTAAAAATATGTTTAATGCCCCCCCATTGTTAACGCCACCCCACTATTGACGCCAACCCGAAGCGTGGCTAGCGCAGCGAGCCCGCGAGGGGCGGCGGTACTCGTCCTCCGACCTTTTCATACCCCTACTATCCACGTCGGCGTGGAGCTGATTTTATAAAGTGTGGCGAGCGCGAAGCGTGGCAGGCGCAGCGAGCCCCGCGAGGGGACGCGGATACCTGTGAAGCCCGCGAGGGGACGCGTATACCTGTGAAGGTATTCGCCTCCCCGCGCTTGGCTCGCTGCGCTCGCCACGCTTCGGGCACGGTGGCTCGCTGTGCTCGCAACACTTTATACAATCAACTCCACGCCGACGTGGATAGTAGGGGTATGAAAAGGTCGGAGGACACGTACCGCCGCCCCTCGCGGGCTCGCTGCGCTCGCCACGCTTTGGGTTGGCGTCAATAGTGGGGGGGCGTTAACAATGAGGGGGCATTTAAAACATGAGGGGGGGGGGGGGGTTGGTATTAAAAAGGTTTTTTTGGGGGCTTTTTACATTGAAATCAATGTAAAATCAGGTCTCAGGGACCATTTTACATTGATTCCAATGTAAAAATTGGGTCGATCGCGTCGATCGCATCGCATGCGATTTGGTCGGCATGCGATGCGATCGACGCGATTTTTCCGACCCGATGGCTACAATCAAAAACGGTGGCGCCGTGCTAGGAAACAAGTACCGAATTGCATTCTTCCAACTGTAAAGCTTAGTGACATCAGCAATAACCTGTATCACACCTAATACTGGAACATCCTGTGCTGGACATTTATAAATACAGCAATTATGATTATAATACTAATTGCATCATATATAGCCAGTCTCCAGCAGACTGCAGCCCTTTGTGTGTCCATGAATTGGGGCATTTGGGGTACAGTACATACAGTGTAACAGGAGGATGCAATAATACATAGAAAATATCTAAAGGAAAATGAATAACAGGGAAGCAAATGTAATATATCAACAGAACGGTACTCTACTTTATTCCTTATTGTAAAGCTGTCTGACTATGATGTTCCTATTACTAAATTAACTAAATATTAGGTCAATTAAATATGTTATTTTATAAACATCTTTGTGTTGCATTGATAATGATTTATCTACTGTATATCAGACATCAGACAAATATTTATTAGGTTGGCTGACAGGCAAACATGAATCCCTCTGCCATTCTAGCCTTGTCTGTCATGATACACAGTGTTGTCCTTATTGAACTGACACTCCATGCGGATGCATAGTGGCAATTCAATTGCGGTATAACAGGCGGGTAATGGGAGCAGGTGTACGCACGCACCTGCGCCCATGGACATGGCATTAGCTGGGCCGTCTTAACAGCAGTGTGGGCCCCTGGGCAAAGCAATGCACTAGGGCCCTTACCCATTCTCCCCTCCTAGGGGTGGGGGGTGCTATCAGCAGCAGCTTTGATGTTCTACGGGTGGCAGGTGGTGCTCTATCTTCCACTCAACATGTAGGACCTGGAGCAGTAACTTCTGCTAATTACTCCTTTACTGCACAGGTGGTGGGAGGGAGAACACTAACGTGTGGAAGGGGGCACTGAGCTGAATGAAGGGTCCCCTGTAAATGACTTCCAGGGAGGTAGAGGGTGTTATATACGCAGGGGAGGGTTGGATAATGGAGTGGGCTTACTATTCGTCATTTTCCGGTGGAAGGGCAGCTTGTTTGACTGCAGATATCGCCATTATCTGGAAATAGATTTCTTAGCCTTCAATAGTATAAAAAACCTAGAGTCCCAACTTTTAGGAGGTGCTGGGAACTTGGGGATCAGAGATCAGGAGCCAGAGCAATCCATTGACAAAAATATAAAACTCTACACCAGATGTTTGGAGCTGGAGCAGGGACCGGCTGCTGGAAGGCTGATATCTCTGGTTCTGGGCATGATAGAGACAAGCCGCTAGTGTCCACAGAAAGGGGGGAGTCCCATCTTTTGGAATATACTCTCAGAAAAACCCTCAGAGAGAACCTGAGAAATCTGACTGGGAATTGCAATTAACAGGCTGGATGTGGACTGCTGCATTGAAGTTGGATATTTCCATTTCCCCAGGGCCGATTTTCAAAATTCTGGTATCCCCGGAAAAAGGGGATCCTCAGCTATCAGTATAGGGCCATTATGCACCTGGGGCCCCTGGGCAAGTGCCCATTACGCCCATACGAAAAGACAGCCCTGGGCATTAGGTGATCTTGGCTGCAACTGTACACAGCTTGCCACGTCTAATCTTACATGCAATGTGTGCATATACGCATTGGGTGTAAGATAAAAAAGGACACGTCTGTGCAAGCTGGGAATATATAATCTTATGTGTTTCAACAGCCAAAGTTTCACTTTGTTATGCATTTAGTTACAGGTAAATATTAGAGGGCAATTCAGTTGCTGGTGAATCCCTTCGTCCGGCTAAATCAGAGCGACAATAGCTGCACCGTGTGCCAACCCGATCTTGTACAAATAAGTTCTCTGCGCAAGTACTTTGTGCAGATCTGGCATTCGTATGACGTGGTGAAGGGTGACAAATGGGGCGCTGTAGCCAGCATGTAAATGCCCGCAATTCTCACCCTGCTCTGACAATTGAATTCCCTCTTACTGGGCCTTATTTTGGTTCATTCTTTCTGACAAAATCCTTCTTAGATGGGCAAAACCATGTGCACTGCAGGTGGGGCAGATGTAACATGTGCAGAGAGAATTAGATTTGGGTGGGGTTTTACTTCAAAGTGAGATCTATATTGCAGTGTAAAAATAAAGCAGTCAGTATTTTCCCTGCACAGAAACAAAATTACTCACCCAAATCTAATTCTCTCTGCACATGTTACATCTGCCCCCCTGCAGTGCACATGGTTTTGTCCATTTAAGAAGGATTTTGACAGAAAGAATGAACCAAAATAAGGCCCAATGTGTCTACTGTAGGGCGTGTATAATGACGATGAAGCCTACATTATGGGCATGGTATGTGGTGGGCAGTGGCATAGTAACATACTGTATGCACCAGTAATCACCATTAATACAATGGTCAGTCTACATCCCATCAGGGTCAGGGAAGTGCTGCTCAGAGAATATTGCAAAAAGAGACGTTACCTATGTATGGCTCACTGATATATTAAAACTCACTCACTTTTATTAGTATGCTGTAAAACAATATATTGCTAACTAGAAAGGTGATGACGGAATCAGGCCCTGTATTGGCTGCGGCTCCCTGGAAAAGCGTAAGTGCTAATCACAGTCTGGACTGTCAGCGCCAGGAGGGGAAACACCTACCTCTGGAACTGCCAATGTGCTCCCTGCTTCCAGCGCCAGGAGGGGAAACACCTACCTCTGGAACTGCCAATGTGCTCCATAGTTCACTCTTTCTGACAAAATCCTTCTTAGATGGACAAAACCATGTGCACTGCAGGTGGGGCAGATGTTACTTGTGCAGAGAGAATTAGATTTGGGTGTTATTTTGTTTCTGTGCAGGGTAAATACCGGCTGCATTATTTTTACACTGCAATATAGATCTCACTTTGACAAAAGGACAAGGGTTGTGAATTGGGATGGGTACCAAGGGGTATCCACCAATTCACTTACCTGGCGCTCCAATAAAAATAATAAATGTAACAATGGTGCTGTAATTAATACACCTGTTATGCAGAAAACCAGCTGCTGCACGTGTTAAGATGAGCTAGCTAGGCTCATAGATAGACAAACTTTAAGGGGGGGGGAAATCAACACAATTGCGCTGCTGGATGTAAATAAATTAAAAACTCCAAGTCAAATATGGGTATGACCAGAAATGAATGAAACTGGACACGCTTGTAGAAATTATTATTTTATAAATGTAAAAAATTATTATTCAACCACATATACATATACATATACAATAACACTAAAATATATATAAAAATATATATTAAAAATAAATCTTGAATAGTGGGGTGTCTCCAAGGTAGGATATATTCCCAATAATGGGTTTTAGCTCAGTTCCAGGAAAATGGATAATGCGCAATAATATACAGTCATGAATTATGAATGCCAGATTAGCATGTAAACGGACATGCACTAGGTGGTAAGGCAGTTCTTATTTGTGAAATAGGATAATTTTTCTCACCCGGATGGTTGTAGGTCGTGGGGAGCCAAATAGATGTTTGTTTAGCTCAACCCAGATATCCCTCCAGGAGGCAGAGACAAGCGGCCGGGAAACGCTGTGTGAAAAGCGGCTGTGATAATTGCGCTCAGTAGCGCTCCGTGATGTTAGTAGCCTGTGGTCCTTTAGAAGGTGGTCCGAGGGACTTAACACGGTCACAGTTTAAATAGCAGATGCTCATCGGAGCTTGTTGGAAGTGGCAGCTAGGTTGGCAAACTGCCGGTGGCCGCGTGAGACGCCGACTTGGAATTAGCGGCAAACACTTGAAGTCAGATGTGCGGCTGGGAGCTGAGTCAAAGGAGGAGCCTTGGAGACACGTCTGTAGTGCGTCAACGCGTTTCGTACCCTCACAAGACGGGAACTTTTTCAAGACAAGTACTGACCCACTGTGTGGGAGCTTTATTTAAAGGGCTAATTCAATTGGAAGCAATCATTAAATTAAATACTAAACGTAAAAAAACATAAAAAACAAGCGCGTCCAGAATGATACAATATAACGCTATCTATATATCACAATATTCTCCGTTAAGAGAGTGATTAACAAATTTCACTTATCATCAAGAGAATCTTCTTTTAACGTGCAAGAGAGTTAATTAGCTATTTTCATTTAAGTGAGAGAACAGTTGCAAGATATAGAGGTGAAAAGTCACCTAATTATTTCAAGTAGCAACGAGAGAGAAGTATGAGTAGATATTTATATATCAACATTGTTAGATACATTGAAAGTACAATTATGTTATTATATATCTTAGAAGCTATACTATTCAACCGCATATAAGGAGCTGAACACAAATTGAGGATCAATAGTAAAGTGATAAATATAAAAATATAATAATTAATGGTAACACTAATAATACTAAGTACATCTACGTCTAAATTCAGGTGTGTATGGACAGAATATTTTTCTATATTTTAAGTATAGCAGCAAACTACACATCGCATAAATTTATTCAAAAAATATATTTCACATTTATCCATATCACATTAGTATCATATCAGAATATATCATTTATAACAAAAAGTATATTATATATCTAAGCGTAGAACTGGGGTATTATACTTGTATATCTAGTTCATATGATTTAGCCAGATGTGGCCTACAGAAGAAGCCTATAAAGTAAGCTTCACATTCTGTCGACAGTATCCTATCGACATATGTCGTCACAGAGATTTATGTCTATTTAGACCCAAGGAAATAGAAAGAAATATTACAAATAAAATATATATTAAAAACTTTAAGTTTCACATACAATGTCCTTTGATTATATTAAGTTATATGTTTGTTTTATTTTATTTTATTTTATTTTGTATGTATATGGACTTACAATTATAATTACATTCAACATTTCAATGATTTGGGGAAAATAAGTCTGTGTGAGGTGGGGTAAGGGAGAACTGCAAACCAGGGACATCACACAATTTGTGCGTATCTCTAGTAGAACTCCTGTCACTCAACTCCACACAGATTAGTTTATTCAGTGAACGTAGTACTATGGGAAATACATATAATTAATTTGGTATCATTCAATCAATACAGGAAAAATCGAGAGCCTCATTTAAGCCTTGTGGGCTCAATGTTTCTAATTTAAAGATCCACGCTGTCTCTGCCAAGCAGAGCTTTTTAAATCGATCTCCCCCCCTTTTAGTGTTCATGATATGTTCGATCCCCATTATTGTGAGACCTTTAGGGTCCCCATCATGTTTCTGGCAAAAATGACGGGGAACACTATGATTTTGTATTCTTTTCTGTATATTGTTTTTATGTTCTCTGAATCTACTTTTAATACTTCTGATAGTGCGGCCCACATATTGCAATTTGCATGGACATTCCAGGATATATACACAATAGGTAGTTTCACAATTGATAAATTGTTTACATTGAAAAGTTTTTTTATTTGTAACTGATGTAATATTATTAATTCCATTTAAAAATAAAAAACCAACTATTAAGGTTACGCAGAAATTGTACTAAAGATGAAGAATTTTTACTTCAGTCACAACACATGCTTGAAAATTTTAAAAGAAGGGGTTACCCAATTGAATTGCTTTTGGAGGCAATGGATATAGTTACTAAGACCAACAGAGAAAGTTTATTAAAATCCAAACCCAAAGAAGAAAAAACAACAATATTTAACTCTGGAGAGACCATATCATTTATATCAAAATTTAATTCAAAATCCAATCAGATTAAAAAGATCGTTCAAAAAAACTTCGAAATAATAAGTCACGATAAAATACTACAAGATCTTCATATTAAACCTAAAATTACATTCAGACGCAATAAAAATCTGAAAGATCTCATTTCGCCTTCTCTTCTCCCTTCAATTACTACCATATCAAAACCCACTTGGCTCCCACCTAAACCCCCAGGAAGTTTTAGATGTAATAAAAATATTTGTCTTACATGTAAGTACATATTAAATGGAATTAATAATATTACATCAGTTACAAATAAAAAAACTTTTCAATGTAAACAATTTATCAATTGTGAAACTACCTATTGTGTATATATCCTGGAATGTCCATGCAAATTGCAATATGTGGGCCGCACTATCAGAAGTATTAAAAGTAGATTCAGAGAACATAAAAACAATATACAGAAAAGAATACAAAATCATAGTGTTCCCCGTCATTTTTGCCAGAAACATGATGGGGACCCTAAAGGTCTCACAATAATGGGGATCGAACATATCATGAACACTAAAAGGGGGGGAGATCGATTTAAAAAGCTCTGCTTGGCAGAGACAGCGTGGATCTTTAAATTAGAAACATTGAGCCCACAAGGCTTAAATGAGGCTCTAGATTTTTCCTGTATTGATTGAATGATACCAAATTAATTATATGTATTTCCCATAGTACTACGTTCACTGAATAAACTAATCTGTGTGGAGTTGAGTGACAGGAGTTCTACTAGAGATACGCACAAATTGTGTGATGTCCCTGGTTTGCAGTTCTCCCTTACCCCACCTCACACAGACTTATTTTCCCCAAATCATTGAAATGTTGAATATAATTATAATTGTAAGTCCATATACATACAAAATAAAATAAAATAAAATAAAACAAACATATAACTTAATATAATCAAAGGACATTGTATGTGAAACTTAAAGTTTTTAATATATATTTTATTTGTAATATTTCTTTCTATTTCCTTGGGTCTAAATAGACATAAATCTCTGTGACGACATATGTCGATAGGATACTGTCGACAGAATGTGAAGCTTACTTTATAGGCTTCTTCTGTAGGCCACATCTGGCTAAATCATATGAACTAGATATACAAGTATAATACCCCAGTTCTACACTTAGATATATAATATACTTTTTGTTATAAATGATATATTCTGATATGATACTAATGTGATATGGATAAATGTGAAATATATTTTTTGAATAAATTTATGCGATGTGTAGTTTGCTGCTATACTTAAAATATAGAAAAATATTCTGTCCATACACACCTGAATTTAGACGTAGATGTACTTAGTATTATTAGTGTTACCATTAATTATTATATTTTTATATTTATCACTTTACTATTGATCCTCAATTTGTGTTCAGCTCCTTATATGCGGTTGAATAGTATAGCTTCTAAGATATATAATAACATAATTGTACTTTCAATGTATCTAACAATGTTGATATATAAATATCTACTCATACTTCTCTCTCGTTGCTACTTGAAATAATTAGGTGACTTTTCACCTCTATATCTTGCAACTGTTCTCTCACTTAAATGAAAATAGCTAATTAACTCTCTTGCACGTTAAAAGAAGATTCTCTTGATGATAAGTGAAATTTGTTAATCACTCCCTTAACGGAGAATATTGTGATATATAGATAGCGTTATATTGTATCATTCTGGACGCGCTTGTTTTTTTATGTTTTTTTACGTTTAGTATTTAATTTAATGATTGCTTCCAATTGAATTAGCCCTTTAAATAAAGCTCCCACACAGTGGGTCAGTACTTGTCTTGAAAAAGTTCCCGTCTTGTGAGGGTACGAAACGCGTTGACGCACTACAGACGTGTCTCCAAGGCTCCTCCTTTGACTCAGCTCCCAGCCGCACATCTGACTTCAAGTGTTTGCCGCTAATTCCAAGTCGGCGTCTCACGCGGCCACCGGCAGTTTGCCAACCTAGCTGCCACTTCCAACAAGCTCCGATGAGCATCTGCTATTTAAACTGTGACCGTGTTAAGTCCCTCGGACCACCTTCTAAAGGACCACAGGCTACTAACATCACGGAGCGCTACTGAGCGCAATTATCACAGCCGCTTTTCACACAGCGTTTCCCGGCCGCTTGTCTCTGCCTCCTGGAGGGATATCTGGGTTGAGCTAAACAAACATCTATTTGGCTCCCCACGACCTACAACCATCCGGGTGAGAAAAATTATCCTATTTCACAAATAAGAACTGCCTTACCACCTAGTGCATGTCCGTTTACATGCTAATCTGGCATTCATAATTCATGACTGTATATTATTGCGCATTATCCATTTTCCTGGAACTGAGCTAAAACCCATTATTGGGAATATATCCTACCTTGGAGACACCCCACTATTCAAGATTTATTTTTAATATATATTTTTATATATATTTTAGTGTTATTGTATATGTATATGTATATGTGGTTGAATAATAATTTTTTACATTTATAAAATAATAATTTCTACAAGCGTGTCCAGTTTCATTCATTTCTGGTCATACCCATATTTGACTTGGAGTTTTTAATTTATTTACATCCAGCAGCGCAATTGTGTTGATTCCCCCCCCCCTTATAGATCTCACTTTGAAGTAAAACCCCACCAAAATCTAATTCTCTCTGCACATGTTACATCTGCCCCACCTGCAGTGCACATGGTTTTGTCCATCTAAGAAGGATTTTGTCAGAAAGAGTGAACTAAAATAAGGCCCCAAATGTGATAGGTTGCGAGATGCAGACACAGGCGCGATTCTGGCCAGTCTGTCTTTATTGTTAAATCGTCAATAATTTAAACTATTTGTCCCTATAAGAATACATGCAGACTTGGCAGAATGGAGCACATGAATGCATCTCACAGATTATTATACAGGTCCCTGGAGTGCTATAACTGATACAGTGGCGTAACTACTGTTAGGCAGCCCCAGCAGCCGCTTGGGGGAGCAAGCAGCAGCGGGGTCTGTGTGGGCGCCGGCACCCGCTCGACGCACTGACATGCTGCTGTCCACTGACTGAGCACCAGAGGCGAGTCAGCCGCAGCGCGGGTGCAGCCATGGCAGAGAGACGACAAATCCCCCCACTGATTCAATTGACTGTACACAGGGCCGGCTATTGGCTACTGTGTACAGGATGGGCGGATGGGGGGGGGGGGGTTGGCACCACAAACTTTTTGGCAGGGGGGAGCAAAATTTATAGTTACGCCACTGAACTGATATCATTATATGGTGTATCTGCTATGCAGCCTGCATTGCCCTTATAACGGCTAAGTCACAGGTGCACGGGCTGCTCTCTGTAACACGTTGGGTACTGCTGCAATGTATCCGCCAGTCTGGTAATGTAACATGATGTATAATCTGATAAACGGCATCTCCTATTTCTTATCCGCATATTCCATGATCTTCTAGTAAGCAGATACATTGACGGAAACTGGCCCGGTACGTTCCACCACTAGAACTATGTTGCGCTGACAACTAGCGGGATCATGTTCCGTGAGTCTCGGAAGCGCACAGGGAAGAACAAGCTTCCAGATAATCACGTTCCTGCAGCATCCAATACTGAGGGAAGGTTTAACAAAGTGATTAAAATCTAGGAAAGTGACAGAATCAATTTACAACTTATTTATTGTATAACGGAACTCAAACATGGTATTTAGCGACAAAATATGAGTTTGTAAGTAGCACAATGCATTTGGGTACAATGGCAAAACAGCTAGAACATGACCTAGAACGGAGTATCCATCCTATAATCCTGACATTGCTAAATAATTTATCTCGTAATAAAAACAAATATATCTGCAAATGCCGAGACTACGTAAATAACTCCCAAGACTTTAACAAGAACTCCGCCCAAAAACGAACCCATTATTCTAGAAAATATAATTGTAATTAAATTCCCATTCCCACATACATGTATCCCTTATTTTAAGGACTACATCCACCTGTTGTGGACATCATGGTAGACCATATACCTTCATCTTCTGTTCCATTATACAAGACCCCACCATCACCACGGTGTCCCCCTGATGGGACAGGCGTCCATCTCTCGGTAATAGAACTATATACACGGAGTGACTGACACCTGCGAGGTCGGCAGATAGCGTCAGCAGAGATCAGATGTGCACAGAGCGCACTTGTTATTAAGAAGGAAAAAGATGAGACCTTTAAATGTTCTCATTTCATCTGGAGAGTAAATGTCTCAGCTCTAGGTGCATTTCCCAAAGGTCAGAGCAACATGAAGGACCTGATGTGAGCATTGGAACTGTAACAGCAGCACAGAGTATTTCATTTTCCTCTAACAATCTGTGTGCCAATATGTTGTAGAGTTTGAAGTGGGAGTGGCTTTGCCAACAAGTAGCCAATAAGAGCAGAGGCCAATTACCTGCCACCCCCAAGTGGTGTAAAGCTTTGTCTCTGGGGACTGCCGATAATTCAGCCACCAGCAGGGGTAGCCAACTCCAGGCCTCAAGAGCTACCAACAGTTCCTGTTTTCCGGACCAACTCGCTGGAGCACAGGTTACTAACCAAATGCATTTTAAAAAGATCCACAGGTGGAGCTAATTACTTCACTTGTGATGAGACCTGGAAAATGAGGACTGGAGTTGGTTGCCCTTGCATTAGACCGTCCAATCCCATATCCCCAGGTAACGGCATTGTCGCTGATTCATGTGTGTTAGAACATGTGCAAGAATGCAAAACATCCCTATGAAGCACAGTCTGCGGGCTGTGAGAATATTCAGTATGGAACATTAGATCGGACCAAGAAACGCGTCAGTAGAGAACGAGCTCGGTCTATTAGTGACCACATGGGTCCCAGAATCCTTTTACCATCACAAATGACTGGTATCACGTTGGTCGCCGCAGAGCTATGCGCCAGTCACTGGGTGGCTTCGGGAGGTAGCTGGTCTGCTGCGGCACAGTCAGAGGAGTATTTCTGTTTCAGGTGTTTCAGGTAAGTTCTCAGACTGTCCGAGTCCAGCCGGGAATTCCGGGCAGCCTGCACAAGCCTCAGGGATAAGTGGTAGGCTGCCATCTGCCTGGCGCTCTCCATGGTGCTGCTCTGCTTCCGCTGTTGGGAGACATGAGAGGGGAAATAGTTTTCACACCAGCTGCACTGCTCACACGTGCAGCACAGCGACACAATGGACAGCATTGCTGCCTCACAGTCACAGTGCAGGCGTCAGTGGTCTGGACAAGAATGCTATATCAGAGGAGTTTGTATGTTCTCAGCGATCATTTACTACTATGCATGTCTGAAAACCCCTGCGGCGCATGCGTTTCTCTGACTGTACCCCGTACACTGGTGCGTCCAGGATCGCTGGCATAAGAAATGGTATGTCAAACCTATGGGAATTCCTGGCTGGGGACAGGGTGATGGGAGATGGTGAGAGCGATGATGGCGGCTTACAACCACTGGTGATTTACACCTTCCATGGCCGATGTTAGTGGGCGTCACACGTTCTATTGCACACAAGTACAAAAGGCCAGAGAGGTAACCGGTATTTACATATTACATGTAACCGCGTCCGCCTCTGGACCCTTGTAACTGTCATTCCCTTTATATGTACAGTACGTTCCTATAACTGGGTCTAATGTAATAATCTAGTTACCTACTGCTTCATTTGGATAAAATGTATCATATATATATATATATATATATATATATATATATATATATATATATATATATAGTTGGGCACATACCAGGACCTTGTCTGCCACCAGCTGTGAGATTTCGTTGGCATCCTTCATTACGGAGGGCGGTAAGGATGAAAGTGATGCAGCTTTCAGGCCTGGAACATGAAGATGATGGTGAAAGAACAGAGTAAACGCGGATAAGGTGAGGGAAGGGAGATGAAAGGATTTGCCATTACCGTAATTCCGCTCCTTGGTGCAGCCCTTTGATAGTAAGTAGGTGTAAGTGATGGACTCCTCGTCCCCCGATCTGTCCCCCACGTGCTTCACTTCAAAGTGAAAGTTTTCTACATTCGGATAGATTGTACCGAGGTGGCATAATTCCAGGAAATGGGTCGCAAACAGAGTAAATGCCTGGAATGATAACACACAGTACCGGACATATATGTATATATGTATGTATGTATGTATGTATGTGTGTATGGTATAATGGGGCATTCATATTGAACTAAAATCTTGTCAGGGCCATATTACAGGGTGGGGAGTCTCGACTCATACAGGAGCTGCCGGGTTTCTGGAACTCCGTCATATTTAGGGGTTCCGCCTCCCAGAGAGGAGCAGGAGGGAGGTGAAAGGGACGGGGCCTGGTGAATCACATTATTAAACCCCGCCTCCAGTATCGGTTTTACCTATGGGCTGCAGCCCCCCCCAGGTGAAATCCGCCACTGTGTAAAGCCAGATGCAGTCTGTGAGACTGCACTGTCCTTACTGTGACTGGCTTCCTGTTGGACGTCTGACCTGCCAGTCACCAGGGCAGTCCCAATGGGCCGCTGCGGCAGCAGCCCATAAACATGGATTCTGCACATGGGCAGTAGCAAGAACGATACCGGACTGGGAATATGCTTATATGGACTGCTGCCGAACCAGCCCATAGAGGCTGGGGTCCAGCACATGCGCCGTACAGAAGAAGCTGCCATGTCACCACCTCGTTACAGTGACAGTAATATGGGCATTGTAACGTGGGGGGTGAAGCTGCAATGAAGTGATTTCATCACCACGCCCCCAGACCGCCTCCTCCACGGCCTCCGACTAGGAACACGGCTGCTTCCTCCCTTGTGCTCCCAGTGGGAAAACACCCAATGTAGGCAGGTGTGATTAATGGATCCAAGGGCCATATTCAGTAATGTATAACTTACAGTAACTTGGAGACTAATCACCAGCTAGTGCCAAACAATAAATGCATTATACAGATATACCTGTAATAAGATATGTACTATGGCCTACTACTACATTATAGACGGGGAAACATAATACCTTTACACCTAGAAGGTGCTCACAGACAGCGTAGCAGATTCCAATGCCTTCCTCTGTGCTGGTTCCTCTTCCCAATTCATCAATAATGATCAGTGACTTATCATTCGCGTTCTGGATTATATACGTTATCTATAAGAGAAACATCATGTCACACATAACTAATCAGCTGCACCTGCAGTGCACATGGTTTTGTCCATCTAAGAAGGATTTTGTCAGAGTGAACCAGAATAAGGCCCATTGTATTTGTGTACAATGCGTTGGTTTGGGAGCAGTGCAATTGTCCTGACTCTAGAAAAGTCCAGTTGCTTATCCAGTAGGTGGATTTATGGGGGACAGCACATTGTACAGCCGCATTCGCTGCGGTACTTGTACACCGGTTATGCACATAGCGGAGCTAAGGGCCATAAGCGCCCCCAGAAGATGACTGTACCATACAGGCAGGTAGAGGTGCAGGAACAGCGGTAATGTAGGTAGAACAGGCCGGTCTCTTGAAGCTAAGAGGGCAACGTCCGTCTCCCACTACTTCACTCTACACAGTACCAAGATGGTGCTGGGTATTGTTCTATCCGTGGTGGCCATTTTGTTAGGGAATAAATACGTTTTTATTGTGTTATTGTGGGTGAACAGGAACAGTAAGCCAGTACCTGGGTAATCAATCATGGTATGACCTGATAAACCCCCTGATGCATCTGTCCGCCCTCTGGTCAATCACCCCATACATACTTCTCTCCCATTCTAACCACCATCTACCAAGCTTGTGACAGAACCACTTCATTTCTCAGACAAGACCCTATATAACAATTCCAAAAGGCCAATAGGGTGGTAGGATTTCCTGTTTGTGTGTGTGTGTGTGTGGGGGGGGGGGGGGAATAACTTTTTTAAGCCAAAAAACTCTGTAATAGAAGACCAACAAAAAGACAACACTATAGCAGTGTTTCTCAACTCCGGTCCTCATATGCTTCTAACGGTTCATGTTTTCATGATTTTTGTTTCCACAGTGAACGATTAAAGAATTCCAGAAGCTGTGACCTGAATAAGGGACTTGGTGATGGAGTTGAAAACCCCTGCAAAACACAATGAGAGAACCTGTAGGTTGGAAAAGGGAGCAGGTATTGAAAGCAAGGTGTTTCTCTCCGTGCTCTGTGCAGTGTGTTAGCTGAGTATCTGTGTAGGTGACTAGGTGTTTCTCTCCGTGCTCTGTGCGGTGTGTTAGCTGAGTATCTGTGTAGGTGACTAGGTGTTTCTCTCCGTGCGGTGTGTTAGCTGAGTATCTGTGTAGGTGACTAGGTGTTTCTCTCCGTGCTCTGTGTTAGCTGAGTATCTGTGTAGGTGACTAGGTGTTTCTCTCCGTGCTCTGTGCGGTGTGTTAGCTGAGTATCTGTGTAGGTGACTAGGTGTTTCTCTCTGTGCGGTGTGTTAGCTGAGTATCTGTGTAGGTGACTAGGTGTTTCTCTCTGTGCGGTGCGTTAGCTGAGTATCTGTGTAGGTGACTAGGTGTTTCTCTCCGTGCTCTGTGCTAGCTGAGTATCTGTGTAGGTGACTAGGTGTTTCTCTCTGTGCTCTGTGCGGTGTGTTATCTGAGTATCTGTGTAGGTGACTAGGTGTTTCTCTCCGTGCTCTGTGCGGTGTGTTAGCTGAGTATCTGTGTAGGTGACTAGGTGTTTCTCTCCGTGCTCTGTGTGGTGTGTTAGCTGAGTATCTGTGTAGGTGACTAGGTGTTTCTCTCTGTGCGGTGCGTTAGCTGAGTATCTGTGTAGGTGACTAGGTGTTTCTCTCTGTGCGGTGTGTTAGCTAAGTATCTGTGTAGGTGACTAGGTGTTTTGTGCTCTGTGCGGGGTGTTAGCTGAGTATCTGTGTAGGTGACTAGGTGTTTCTCTCCGTGCTCTGTGCGGTGTGATAGCTGAGTATCTGTGTAGGTGACTAGGTGTTTCTCTCCGTGCTCTGTGAGGTGTGTTAGCTGAGTATCTGTGTAGGTGACTAGGTGTTTCTCTCCGTGCTCTGTGCGGTGTGTTAGCTGAGTATCTGTGTAGGTGACTAGGTGTTTCTCTCTGTGCTCTGTGTTAGCTGAGTATCTGTGTAGGTGACTAGGTGTTTCTCTCGGTGCTCTGCGTGGTGTGTTAGCTGAGTATCTGTGTAGGTGACTAGGTGTTTCTCTCCGTGCTCTGTGCGGTGCGTTAGCTGAGTATCTGTGTAGGTGACTAGGTGTTTCTCTCCGTGCTCTGTGCGGTGCGTTAGCTGTGTATCTGTGTAGGTGACTAGGTGTTTCTCTCCGTGCTCTGTGCGGTGCGTTAGCTGAGTATCTGTGTAGGTGACTAGGTGTTTCTCTCCGTGCTCTCTGCGGTGTGTTAGCTGAGTATCTGTGTAGGTGACTAGGTGTTTCTCTCCGTGCTCTGTGCGGTGCGTTAGCTGAGTATCTGTGTAGGTGACTAGATGTTTCTCTCCGTGCTCTGTGCTGTGTGTTAGCTGAGTATCTGTGTAGGTGACTAGGTGTTTCTCTCCGTGCTCTGTGCGGTGTGTTAGCTGAGTATCTTTGTATATGACTAGGTGTTTCTATCCGTGCTCTGTGCGGTGCGTTAGCTGAGTATCTGTGTAGGTGACTAGGTGTTTCTCTCCGTGCTCTGTGCGGTGTGTTAGCTGAGTATCTGTGTAGGTGACAAGGTGTTTCTCTCCGTGCTCTGTGCAGTGCGTTAGCTGAGTATCTGTGTAGGTGACTAGGTGTTTTTCTCCGTGCTCTGTGCGGTGTGTTAGCTGAGTATCTGTGTAGGTGACTAGGTGTTTCTCTCCGTGCTCTGTGCGGTGTGTTAGCTGAGTATCTGTGTAGGTGACTAGGTGTTTCTCTCCGTGCTCTGTGCGGTGCGTTAGCTGAGTATCTGTGTAGGTGACTAGGTGTTTCTCTCTCTGCTCTGTGCGGTGTGTTAGCTGAGTATCTGTGTAGGTGACTTGGTGTTTCTCTCCGTGCTCTGTGCGGTGTGTTAGCTGAGTATCTGTGTAGGTGACTAGGTGTTTCTCTCCGTGCTCTGTGCGGTGCGTTACCTGAGTATCTCTGTAGGTGACTAGGTGTTTCTCTCCGTGCTCTGTGCGGTGTGTTAGCTGAGTATCTCTGTAGGTGACTAGGTGTTTCTCTCCGTGCTCTGTGCGGTGTGTTAGCTGAGTATCTGTGTAGGTGACTAGGTGTTTCTCTCCGTGCTCTGTGCGGTGCGTTAGCTGAGTATCTGTGTAGGTGACTAGGTGTTTCTCTCCGTGCTCTGTGCGGTGCGTTAGCTGAGTATCTGTGTAGGTGACTAGGTGTTTCTCTCCGTGCTCTGTGCGGTGTGTTAGCTGAGTATCTGTGTAGGTGACGAGGTGTTTCTCTCCGTGCTCTGTGCGGTGTGTTAGCTGAGTATCTGTGTACGTGACTAGATGTTTCTCTCCGTGCTCTGTGCGGTGCGTTAGCTGAGTATCTGTGTAGGTGACTAGGTGTTTCTCTCCGTGCTCTGTGCGGTGTGTTAGCTGAGTATCTGTGTAGGTGACGAGGTGTTTCTCTCCGTGCTCTGTGCGGTGTGTTAGCTGAGTATCTGTGTAGGTGACTAGATGTTTCTCTCCGTGCTCTGTGCGGTGCGTTAGCTGAGTATCTGTGTAGGTGACTAGGTGTTTCTCTCCGTGCTCTGTGCGGTGTGTTAGCTGAGTATCTGTGTAGGTGACTAGGTGTTTCTCTCCGTGCTCTGTGCGGTGTGTTAGCTGAGTATCTGTGTAGATGACTAGGTGTTTCTCTCCGTGCTCTGTGCGGTGTGTTAGCTGAGTATCTGTGTAGGTGACTAGTGGTTTCTCTCCGTGCTCTGTGCGGTGTGTTAGCTGAGTATCTGTGTAGGTGACTAGGTGTTTCTCTCCATGCTCTGTGCGGTGTGTTAGCTGAGTATCTGTGTAGGTGACTAGGTGTTTCTCTCCGTGCTCTGTGCGGTGCGTTACCTGAGTATCTGTGTAGGTGACTAGGTGTTTCTCTCCGTGCTCTGTGCGGTGTGTTAGCTGAGTATCTGTGTAGGTGACTAGTGGTTTCTCTCCGTGCTCTGTGCGGTGTGATAGCTGAGTATCTGTGTAGGTGACTAGGTGTTTCTCTCCGTGCTCTGTGCGGTGCGTTAGCTGAGTATCTGTGTAGGTGACTAGGTGTTTCTCTCCGTGCTCTGTGCGGTGTGTTAGCTGAGTATTTGAGTAGGTGACTAGGTGTTTCTCTCC
This sequence comes from Crinia signifera, assembly GCF_055691185.1. Taxonomy (NCBI): domain Eukaryota; kingdom Metazoa; phylum Chordata; class Amphibia; order Anura; family Myobatrachidae; genus Crinia; species Crinia signifera. The sequence continues at coordinate 172,079,043 of NC_139224.1, read as the reverse complement.
GTGCTCTGTGCGGTGAGTTAGCTGAGTATCTGTGTAGGTGACTAGGTGTTTCTCTCCGTGCTCTGTGCGGTGTGTTAGCTGAGTATCTGTGTAGATGACTAGGTGTTTCTCTCCGTGCGGTGTGTTAGCTGAGTATCTGTGTAGGTGACTAGTGGTTTCTCTCCGTGCTCTGTGCGGTGTGTTAGCTGAGTATCTGTGTAGGTGACTAGGTGTTTCTCTCCATGCTCTGTGCGGTGTGTTAGCTGAGTATCTGTGTAGGTGACTAGGTGTTTCTCTCCGTGCTCTGTGCGGTGCGTTACCTGAGTATCTGTGTAGGTGACTAGGTGTTTCTCTCCGAGCTCTGTGCGGTGTGTTAGCTGAGTATCTGTGTAGGTGACTAGGGGTTTCTCTCCGTGCTCTGTGCGGTGCGTTAGCTGAGTATCTGTGTAGGTGACTAGGGGTTTCTCTCCGTGCTCTGTGCGGTGCGTTAGCTGAGTATCTGTGTCAGTGACTAGGTGTTTCTCTCCGTGCTCTGTGCGGTGTGTTAGCTGAGTATCTGTGTAGGTGACTAGATGTTTCTCTCCGTGCTCTGTGCGGTGCGTTAGCTGAGTATCTGTGTAGGTGACTAGGTGTTTCTCTCCGTGCTCTGTGCGGTGTGTTAGCTGAGTATCTGTGTAGGTGACTAGGTGTTTCTCTCGGTGCTCTGCGTGGTGTGTTAGCTGAGTATCTGTGTAGGTGACTAGGTGTTTCTCTCCGTGCTCTGTGCGGTGCGTTAGCTGAGTATCTGTGTAGGTGACTAGGTGTTTCTCTCCGTGCTCTGTGCGGTGCGTTAGCTGTGTATCTGTGTAGGTGACTAGGTGTTTCTCTCCGTGCTCTGTGCGGTGCGTTAGCTGAGTATCTGTGTAGGTGACTAGGTGTTTCTCTCCGTGCTCTCTGCGGTGTGTTAGCTGAGTATCTGTGTAGGTGACTAGGTGTTTCTCTCCGTGCTCTGTGCGGTGCGTTAGCTGAGTATCTGTGTAGGTGACTAGATGTTTCTCTCCGTGCTCTGTGCTGTGTGTTAGCTGAGTATCTGTGTAGGTGACTAGGTGTTTCTCTCCGTGCTCTGTGCGGTGTGTTAGCTGAGTATCTTTGTATATGACTAGGTGTTTCTATCCGTGCTCTGTGCGGTGCGTTAGCTGAGTATCTGTGTAGGTGACTAGGTGTTTCTCTCCGTGCTCTGTGCGGTGTGTTAGCTGAGTATCTGTGTAGGTGACTAGGTGTTTCTCTCCGTGCTCTGTGCGGTGCGTTAGCTGAGTATCTGTGTAGGTGACTAGGTGTTTCTCTCCGTGCTCTGTGCGGTGTGTTAGCTGAGTATCTGTGTAGGTGACGAGGTGTTTCTCTCCGTGCTCTGTGCGGTGTGTTAGCTGAGTATCTGTGTACGTGACTAGATGTTTCTCTCCGTGCTCTGTGCGGTGCGTTAGCTGAGTATCTGTGTAGGTGACTAGGTGTTTCTCTCCGTGCTCTGTGCGGTGTGTTAGCTGAGTATCTGTGTAGGTGACGAGGTGTTTCTCTCCGTGCTCTGTGCGGTGTGTTAGCTGAGTATCTGTGTAGGTGACTAGATGTTTCTCTCCGTGCTCTGTGCGGTGCGTTAGCTGAGTATCTGTGTAGGTGACTAGGTGTTTCTCTCCGTGCTCTGTGCGGTGTGTTAGCTGAGTATCTGTGTAGGTGACTAGGTGTTTCTCTCCGTGCTCTGTGCGGTGTGTTAGCTGAGTATCTGTGTAGATGACTAGGTGTTTCTCTCCGTGCTCTGTGCGGTGTGTTAGCTGAGTATCTGTGTAGGTGACTAGTGGTTTCTCTCCGTGCTCTGTGCGGTGTGTTAGCTGAGTATCTGTGTAGGTGACTAGGTGTTTCTCTCCATGCTCTGTGCGGTGTGTTAGCTGAGTATCTGTGTAGGTGACTAGGTGTTTCTCTCCGTGCTCTGTGCGGTGCGTTACCTGAGTATCTGTGTAGGTGACTAGGTGTTTCTCTCCGTGCTCTGTGCGGTGTGTTAGCTGAGTATCTGTGTAGGTGACTAGTGGTTTCTCTCCGTGCTCTGTGCGGTGTGATAGCTGAGTATCTGTGTAGGTGACTAGGTGTTTCTCTCCGTGCTCTGTGCGGTGCGTTAGCTGAGTATCTGTGTAGGTGACTAGGTGTTTCTCTCCGTGCTCTGTGCGGTGTGTTAGCTGAGTATTTGAGTAGGTGACTAGGTGTTTCTCTCCGTGCTCTGTGCGGTGAGTTAGCTGAGTATCTGTGTAGGTGACTAGGTGTTTCTCTCCGTGCTCTGTGCGGTGTGTTAGCTGAGTATCTGTGTAGATGACTAGGTGTTTCTCTCCGTGCGGTGTGTTAGCTGAGTATCTGTGTAGGTGACTAGTGGTTTCTCTCCGTGCTCTGTGCGGTGTGTTAGCTGAGTATCTGTGTAGGTGACTAGGTGTTTCTCTCCATGCTCTGTGCGGTGTGTTAGCTGAGTATCTGTGTAGGTGACTAGGTGTTTCTCTCCGTGCTCTGTGCGGTGCGTTACCTGAGTATCTGTGTAGGTGACTAGGTGTTTCTCTCCGAGCTCTGTGCGGTGTGTTAGCTGAGTATCTGTGTAGGTGACTAGTGGTTTCTCTCCGTGCTCTGTGCGGTGTGATAGCTGAGTATCTGTGTAGGTGACTAGGGGTTTCTCTCCGTGCTCTGTGCGGTGCGTTAGCTGAGTATCTGTGTCAGTGACTAGGTGTTTCTCTCCGTGCTCTGTGCGGTGTGTTAGCTGAGTATCTGTGTAGGTGACTAGATGTTTCTCTCCGTGCTCTGTGCGGTGCGTTAGCTGAGTATCTGTGTAGGTGACTAGGTGTTTCTCTCCGTGCTCTGTGCGGTGTGTTAGCTGAGTATCTGTGTAGGTGACGAGGTGTTTCTCTCCGTGCTCTGTGCGGTGTGTTAGCTGAGTATCTGTGTAGGTGACTAGATGTTTCTCTCCGTGCTCTGTGCGGTGCGTTAGCTGAGTATCTGTGTAGGTGACTAGGTGTTTCTCTCCGTGCTCTGTGCGGTGTGTTAGCTGAGTATCTGTGTAGGTGACTAGGTGTTTCTCTCCGTGCTCTGTGCGGTGTGTTAGCTGAGTATCTGTGTAGATGACTAGGTGTTTCTCTCCGTGCTCTGTGCGGTGTGTTAGCTGAGTATCTGTGTAGGTGACTAGTGGTTTCTCTCCGTGCTCTGTGCGGTGTGTTAGCTGAGTATCTGTGTAGGTGACTAGGTGTTTCTCTCCATGCTCTGTGCGGTGTGTTAGCTGAGTATCTGTGTAGGTGACTAGGTGTTTCTCTCCGTGCTCTGTGCGGTGCGTTACCTGAGTATCTGTGTAGGTGACTAGGTGTTTCTCTCCGTGCTCTGTGCGGTGTGTTAGCTGAGTATCTGTGTAGGTGACTAGTGGTTTCTCTCCGTGCTCTGTGCGGTGTGATAGCTGAGTATCTGTGTAGGTGACTAGGTGTTTCTCTCCGTGCTCTGTGCGGTGCGTTAGCTGAGTATCTGTGTAGGTGACTAGGTGTTTCTCTCCGTGCTCTGTGCGGTGTGTTAGCTGAGTATTTGAGTAGGTGACTAGGTGTTTCTCTCCGTGCTCTGTGCGGTGAGTTAGCTGAGTATCTGTGTAGGTGACTAGGTGTTTCTCTCCGTGCTCTGTGCGGTGTGTTAGCTGAGTATCTGTGTAGATGACTAGGTGTTTCTCTCCGTGCTCTGTGCGGTGTGTTAGCTGAGTATCTGTGTAGGTGACTAGTGGTTTCTCTCCGTGCTCTGTGCGGTGTGTTAGCTGAGTATCTGTGTAGGTGACTAGGTGTTTCTCTCCATGCTCTGTGCGGTGTGTTAGCTGAGTATCTGTGTAGGTGACTAGGTGTTTCTCTCCGTGCTCTGTGCGGTGCGTTACCTGAGTATCTGTGTAGGTGACTAGGTGTTTCTCTCCGTGCTCTGTGCGGTGTGTTAGCTGAGTATCTGTGTAGGTGACTAGTGGTTTCTCTCCGTGCTCTGTGCGGTGTGATAGCTGAGTATCTGTGTAGGTGACTAGGGGTTTCTCTCCGTGCTCTGTGCGGTGCGTTAGCTGAGTATCTGTGTCAGTGACTAGGTGTTTCTCTCCGTGCTCTGTGCGGTGTGTTAGCTGAGTATCTGTGTAGGTGACTAGGTGTTTCTCTCCGTGCTCTGTGCGGTGTGTTAGCTGAGTATCTGTGTAGGTGACTAGGTGTTTCTCTCCATGCTCTGTGCGGTGTGTTAGCTGAGTATCTGTGTAGGTGACTAGGTGTTTCTCTCCGTGCTCTGTGCGGTGCGTTACCTGAGTATCTGTGTAGGTGACTAGTGGTTTCTCTCCGTGCTCTGTGCGGTGTGATAGCTGAGTATCTGTGTAGGTGACTAGGTGTTTCTCTCCATGCTCTGTGCGGTGTGTTAGCTGAGTATCTGTGTAGGTGACTAGGTGTTTCTCTCCGTGCTCTGTGCAGTGCGTTAGCTGAGTATCTGTGTAGGTGACTAGGTGTTTCTCTCCGTGCTCTGTGCGGTGCGTTAGCTGAGTATCTGTGTAGGTGACTAGGTGTTTCTCTCCGTGCTCTGTGCGGTGCGTTAGCTGAGTATCTGTGTAGGTGACTAGGTGTTTCTCTCTGTGCTCTGTGGGGTGTGTTAGCTGAGTATCTGTGTAGGTGACTAGGTGTTTCTCTCCATGCTCTGTACGGTGTGTTAGCTGAGTATCTGTGTAGGTGACTAGGTGTTTCTCTCCGTGCTCTGTGCGGTGCGTTAGCTGAGTATCTGTGTAGGTGACTAGGTGTTTCTCTCCATGCTCTGTGCGGTGTGTTAGCTGAGTATCTGTGTAGGTGACTAGGTGTTTCTCTCCGTGCTCTGTGCGGTGCGTTACCTGAGTATCTGTGTAGGTGACTAGTGGTTTCTCTCCGTGCTCTGTGCGGTGTGATAGCTGAGTATCTGTGTAGGTGACTAGGTGTTTCTCTCCATGCTCTGTGCGGTGTGTTAGCTGAGTATCTGTGTAGGTGACTAGGTGTTTCTCTCCGTGCTCTGTGCAGTGCGTTAGCTGAGTATCTGTGTAGGTGACTAGGTGTTTCTCTCCGTGCTCTGTGCGGTGCGTTAGCTGAGTATCTGTGTAGGTGACTAGGTGTTTCTCTCCGTGCTCTGTGCGGTGCGTTAGCTGAGTATCTGTGTAGGTGACTAGGTGTTTCTCTCTGTGCTCTGTGGGGTGTGTTAGCTGAGTATCTGTGTAGGTGACTAGGTGTTTCTCTCCATGCTCTGTACGGTGTGTTAGCTGAGTATCTGTGTAGGTGACTAGGTGTTTCTCTCCGTGCTCTGTGCGGTGTGTTAGCTGAGTATCTGTGTAGGTGACTAGGTGTTTCTCTCCGTGCTCTGTGCAGTGCGTTAGCTGAGTATCTGTGTAGGTGACTAGGTGTTTCTCTCCGTGCTCTGTGCGGTGTGTTAGCTGAGTATCTGTGTAGGTGACTAGGTGTTTCTCTCCGTGCTCTGTGCGGTGCATTAGCTGAGTATCTGTGTAGGTGACTAGGTGTTTCTCTCCGTGCTCTGTGCGGTGTGTTAGCTGAGTATCTGTGTAGGTGACTAGGTGTTTCTCTCCGTGCTCTGTGCGGTGCGTTAGCTGAGTATCTGTGTAGGTGACTAGGTGTTTCTCTCCGTGCTCTGTGCGGTGTGTTAGCTGAGTATCTGTGTAGGTGACTAGGTGGTTCTCTCTGTGCTCTGTGCGGTGTGTTAGCTGAGTATCTGTGTAGGTGACTAGGTGTTTCTCTCCGTGCTCTGTGCGGTGTGTTAGCTGAGTATCTGTGTAGGTGACTAGGTGTTTCTCTCCGTGCTCTGTGCGGTGTGTTAGCTGAGTATCTGTGTAGGTGACTAGGTGTTTCTCTCCGTGCTCTGTGCGGTGCGTTAGCTGAGTATCTGTGTAGGTGACTAGGTGTTTCTCTCCGTGCTCTGTGTGGTGTGTTAGCTGAGTATCTGTGTAGGTGATTAGGTGTTTCTCTCCGTGCTCTGTGCGGTGTGTTAGCTGAGTATCTGTGTAGGTGACTAGGTGTTTCTCTCCGTGCTCTGTGCGGTGCATTAGCTGAGTATCTGTGTAGGTGACTAGGTGTTTCTCTCCGTGCTCTGTGCGGTGTGTTAGCTGAGTATCTGTGTAGGTGACTAGGTGTTTCTCTCCGTGCTCTGTGCGGTGCGTTAGCTGAGTATCTGTGTAGGTGACTAGGTGTTTCTCTCCGTGCTCTGTGCGGTGTGTTAGCTGAGTATCTGTGTAGGTGACTAGGTGGTTCTCTCTGTGCTCTGTGCGGTGTGTTAGCTGAGTATCTGTGTAGGTGACTAGGTGTTTCTCTCCGTGCTCTGTGCGGTGTGTTAGCTGAGTATCTGTGTAGGTGACTAGGTGTTTCTCTCCGTGCTCTGTGCGGTGTGTTAGCTGAGTATCTGTGTAGGTGACTAGGTGTTTCTCTCCGTGCTCTGTGCGGTGCGTTAGCTGAGTATCTGTGTAGGTGACTAGGTGTTTCTCTCCGTGCTCTGTGCGGTGTGTTAGCTGAGTATCTGTGTAGGTGACTAGGTGGTTCTCTCTGTGCTCTGTGCGGTGTGTTAGCTGAGTATCTGTGTAGGTGACTAGGTGTTTCTCTCCGTGCTCTGTGCGGTGCGTTAGCTGAGTATCTGTGTAGGTGACTAGGTGTTTCTCTCCGTGCTCTGTGCGGTGTGTTAGCTGAGTATCTGTGTAGGTGACTAGGTGTTTCTCTCCGTGCTCTGTGCGGTGTGTTAGCTGAGTATCTGTGTAGGTGACTAGGTGGTTCTCTCTGTGCTCTGTGCGGTGTGTTAGCTGAGTATCTGTGTAGGTGACTAGGTGTTTCTCTCCGTGCTCTGTGCGGTGTGTTAGCTGAGTATCTGTGTAGGTGACTAGGTGTTTCTCTCCGTGCTCTGTGCGGTGTGTTAGCTGAGTATCTGTGTAGGTGACTAGGTGTTTCTCTCCGTGCTCTGTGCGGTGCGTTAGCTGAGTATCTGTGTAGGTGACTAGGTGTTTCTCTCCGTGCTCTGTGCGGTGTGTTAGCTGAGTATCTGTGTAGGTGACTAGGTGGTTCTCTCTGTGCTCTGTGCGGTGTGTTAGCTGAGTATCTGTGTAGGTGACTAGGTGTTTCTCTCCGTGCTCTGTGCGGTGCGTTAGCTGAGTATCTGTGTAGGTGACTAGGTGTTTCTCTCCGTGCTCTGTGCGATGTGTTAGCTGAGTATCTGTGTAGGTGACTAGGGGTTTCTCTCCGTGCTCTGTGCGGTGTGTTAGCTGAGTATCTGTGTAGGTGACTAGGTGTTTCTCTCCGTGCTCTGTGCGGTGTGTTAGCTGAGTATCTGTGTAGGTGACTAGGTGTTTCTCTCTGTGCTCTGTGTTAGCTGAGTATCTGTGTAGGTGACTAGGTGTTTCTCTCCGTGCTCTGTGCGGTGTGTTAGCTGAGTATCTGTGTAGGTGACTAGGTGTTTCTCTCCGTGCTCTGTGCGGTGCGTTAGCTGAGTATCTGTGTAGGTGACTAGGTGTTTCTCTCCGTGCTCTGTGCGATGTGTTAGCTGAGTATCTGTGTAGGTGACTAGGTGTTTCTCTCCGTGCTCTGTGCGGTGCGTTAGCTGAGTATCTGTGTAGGTGACTAGGTGTTTCTCTCCGTGCTCTGTGCGGTGTGTTAGCTGAGTATCTGTGTAGGTGACTAGGTGTTTCTCTCCGTGCTCTGTGCGGTGCGTTACCTGAGTATCTGTGTAGGTGACTAGGTGTTTCTCTCTGTGCTCTGTGCGGTGCGTTAGCTGAGTATCTGTGTAGGTGACTAGGTGTTAGTCTCCGTGCTCTGTGCGGTGTGTTAGCTGAGTATCTGTGTAGGTGACTAGGTGTTTATCTCTGTGCTCTGTGCGGTGTGTTAGCTGAGTATCTGTGTAGATGACTAGGTGTTTATCTCTGTGCTCTGTGCGGTGTGTTAGCTGAGTATCTGTGTAGGTGACTAGGTGTTTCTCTCCGTGCTCTGTGCGGTGTGTTAGCTGAGTATCTGTGTAGGAGACTAGGTGTTTCTCTCCGTGCTCTGTGCGGTGCGTTAGCTGAGTATCTGTGTAGGTGACTAGGTGTTTCTCTCCGTGCTCTGTGCGGTGTGTTAGCTGAGTATCTGTGTAGGTGACTAGGTGTTTCTCTCCGTGCTCTGTGCGGTGTGTTAGCTGAGTATCTGTGTAGGTGACTAGGTGTTTCTCTCCGTGCTCTGTGCGGTGTGTTAGCTGAGTATCTGTGTAGGTGACTAGGTGTTTCTCTCCGTGCTCTGTGCGGTGCGTTAGCTGAGTATCTGTGTAGGTGACTAGGTGTTTCTCTCCGTGCTCTGTGCGGTGTGTTAGCTGAGTATCTGTGTAGGTAATTAGGTGTTTCTCTCCGTGCTCTGTGCGGTGTGTTAGCTGAGTATCTGTGTAGGTGACTAGGTGTTTCTCTCCGTGCTCTGTGCGGTGTGTTAGCTGAGTATCTGTGTAGGTGACTAGGTGTTTCTCTCCGTGCTCTGTGCGGTGTGTTAGCTGAGTATCTGTGTAGGTGACTAGGTGTTTCTCTCCGTGCTCTGTGCGATGTGTTAGCTGAGTATCTGTGTAGGTGACTAGGTGTTTCTCTCCGTGCTCTGTGCGGTGCGTTAGCTGAGTATCTGTGTAGGTGACTAGGTGTTTCTCTCCGTGCTCTGTGCGGTGTGTTAGCTGAGTATCTGTGTAGGTGACTAGGTGTTTCTCTCCGTGCTCTGTGCGATGTGTTAGCTGAGTATCTGTGTAGGTGACTAGGTGTTTCTCTCCGTGCTCTGTGCGGTGCGTTAGCTGAGTATCTGTGTAGGTGACTAGGTGTTTCTCTCCGTGCTCTGTGCGGTGTGTTAGCTGAGTATCTGTGTAGGTGACTAGGTGTTTCTCTCCGTGCTCTGTGCGGTGTGTTAGCTGAGTATCTGTGTAGGTGACTAGGTGTTTCTCTCCGTGCTCTGTGCGGTGTGTTAGCTGAGTATCTGTGTAGGTGACTAGGTGTTTCTCTCCGTGCTCTGTGCGATGTGTTAGCTGAGTATCTGTGTAGGTGACTAGGTGTTTCTCTCTGTGCTCTGTGCGGTGTGTTAGCTGAGTATCTGTGTAGGTGACTAGGTGTTTCTCTCCGTGCTCTGTGCGGTGTGTTAGCTGAGTATCTGTGTAGGTGACTAGGTGTTTCTCTCCGTGCTCTGTGCGGTGTGTTAGCTGAGTATCTGTGTAGGTGACTAGGTGTTTCTCTCCGTGCTCTGTGCGGTGTGTTAGCTGAGTATCTGTGTAGGTGACTAGGTGTTTCTCTTCGTGCTCTGTGCGGTGCGTTAGCTGAGTATCTGTGTAGGTGACTAGGTGTTTCTCTTCGTGCTCTGTGCGGTGCGTTAGCTGAGTATCTGTGTAGGTGACTAGGTGTTTCTCTCCGTGCTCTGTGCGGTGTGTTAGCTGAGTATCTGTGTAGGTGACTAGGTGTTTCTCTCCGTGCTCTGTGCGGTGTGTTAGCTGAGTATCTGTGTAGGTGACTAGGTGTTTCTCTCCGTGCTCTGTGCGGTGTGTTAGCTGAGTATCTGTGTAGGTGACGAGGTGTTTCTCTCCGTGCTCTGTGCGATGTGTTAGCTGAGTATCTGTGTAGGTGACTAGGTGTTTCTCTCCGTGCTCTGTGCGGTGTGTTAGCTGAGTATCTGTGTAGGTGACTAGGTGTTTCTCTCCGTGCTCTGTGCGGTGTGTTAGCTGAGTATCTGTGTAGGTGACTAGGTGTTTCTCTCCGTGCTCTGTGCGGTGTGTTAGCTGAGTATCTGTGTAGGTGACTAGGTGTTTCTCTCCGTGCTCTGTGCGGTGTGTTAGCTGAGTATCTGTGTAGGTGACTAGGTGTTTCTCTCCGTGCTCTGTGCGGTGCGTTAGCTGAGTATCTGTGTAGGTGACTAGGTGTTTCTCTCTGTGCTCTGTGTTAGCTGAGTATCTGTGTAGGTGACTAGGTGTTTCTCTCCGTGCTCTGTGCGGTGTGTTATGCGACTGAGTATCTGTGTAGGTGCTTTGATACCTCCTTCATTTCCTTCATGAACGTTGAGGAATTTGTTTCAATATCATCGTCCATTCCTATTCTAGTGAAGATCTGTTCAGCGATTCTGAAAGAGCAATATTCTGCTGGGACAAAGGACCCTGTGACACATAAAACACCTCACGTTTGTACTCAGACAACTTCAATACATTAAAATGGGTTGGATACGAAATCCTGGCGCTCATTATCCTGACAGTTTCCGGTAAGTGTTTTTCTCACGGGTCAGTATTTTAACCCTACCCCATAAAGCTAAAATATAAATATTGAGATGAAATAGTTATTAATGTGTCCTCATACCAGACATTGCTGACTAACTGCCAGGCCAGGGACTTAAATAATTTTTATTGCAAATAAAATAAAATACAACCCACATGCAACAACATTTAGAGCAATGGTTCCCAACCTTTTTCATCTCCCGTACCCCTTGATTAGACTTTTCATTTATGAGTACCCCCTCATCTCAATTTGAAATGTCCACAGTACTTACGAGTGTAGTGGAAGTGAGCAGTATGCGTGTACTAATGCGTGTCCTTATATTAAGGAGTAGTATGCAGTCAGGAATCCACTGTGTCTGGCCGCTGGCTGTGTACTGTCAACGGGGTTCCCATTAATGCCTGTAGGATTAATGCCACTGCTTTCTCGACACCTGACATGGGGCAGATGATTGCTGATGTTTGAGGGCAGTGTAGGTAGCTCCTAGTGGATTGCTGGTCAGGCAAAAGCGCAAGGAGACACTAATGATGCTGCAGACAGAACCAAATGTGACACAACGTGGTTCGTCTCCATGGCAATGGGAATCTTCTGCCGCCATCAAAAGACTTTTCCTTCTTCCGCCATTACCAATGTTATTTTCAAGTACCCCCAACTGGTCTGCAGAGTACCCACAGGGGTACTAGTACCCCAGGTTGGGAACCACTGATTAAGAGCATGATTCAAAGCTGCATATAATGGCGGTGTGTACGGCGTTGGGCACATTTCTGCTACTACACGTGATCGATCATTCCTAAAATGATTTGTGTACGCAGACGCTCAATCATTCACAATAACTGTGCTGGTGCGTCAGTATTGGCAGGTTGGAGGCTGTGTTTCAGCCTTTCCATGTGTTTCTGCAAACTTGGGGGGGGGGGGTGTGTGATTCTAGTTCACCCACTATTTAGCGAGTTTGGCCCCGCCCCTATGTTTTGGAGACTGCTCATGTGCAATTATGCAGCTCCCCTTTGCAAATGGCTTCGGTGACTTGCATAGTTGCTGAGCCCTTTTGCAAGCATGGGGGCAGGCCGGGGATCGCCCATACGAACTTCCAGCATTCAGACCGGCGATCTTTACAGCTTACCGAGCTAACCTGCATTGGCCACTTGGTTGATCCTGCCCTGGTGGCAGCTATCAGGCCGGGGGATAGATGGGCACTTTGGAGTGCACTAAGGTGGCATAAGGAACAGCATAGGCTATAATGAGGATATCAGGAAATGATGGCAGCGCGTTTTTGTGCTGTGACCCTTACAGAGAACGTCCATTACCTTGGAAACAAGTTGGAGTTCTGGGTTCTTACTAGCATTGCACAGAGCAGCTTATGAACACACATTCCTACCCTCAGCAGGGCGGCGTTCCCAGGGAGGCAGAGAGAACTCTCACGTGGCTACAGACTCTGTGCATAGACGATAAGTTATGGTTATAACCTCACCCCAAACAGCATCACGCTGGGCAGCAAGAGTTGTTCATTATGTGTTGGCATAACATGGACGGGGAAGTAGTGTGCATGTGTGTGTGTGTGTATGGGGGGGGGGGGGGGGGTGATTATCACTTTAAAATATAGCAATGACATGTGTATAAAATATCTATACATTGTAAATGAAGATGTACAAATACACTATGGGGGAAATTTACTAAAGGAAATTTGTAAAAAAATAGGTGTATTTGTATCCAGAAATACACTTATTTTTTACATTTACTATCCCGAAAATACGGCAATTTGTATTCGTATTCATGTGTATACGAATACAAATTGCCGCATTTTTGGGACAGTAAAATTCAAAAATAAAGTGTATTTCTGGATACAAATACACCTATTTTTTTTACAAATTTCCTTTAGTAAATTTCCCCCTATATGTTAAGTACACACCTTTCACAGCCATGAGCTATAAGTCTAACTGCTGCCGATGGTCAGCTATGATTGCTGAAATCATAACCAACCCTGCAAGAATTCATCAAGATTGCTGTTACCTAGGAGACTGCGAGACTATCACAGTTTTTCCTTTGCTTCATATTTAGGGGCCTAATTCAGACTTGATCCGAAAGCAGATTTTTTTTTCTCAAACGAACAAAACCAAGTGCACTGCAGGTGGGGCAGATGTAACATGTGCAGAGAGAGTTAAGATTTGGGTGGGGGGTGTTCAAACTGAAATCTAAATTGCAGTGTAAAAATAAAGCAGACAGTAATTACCCTGCATAGAAACAATATAACCCACCCAAATCTATCTCTCTGCACATGTTACATCAGCCCCACCTGCAGTGCAGCATGGTTTTGCCAGTTTGTGAAAAAAAATCTGCTTTGCGACCAAGTCTAAATTAGGCCTCATATCCCTACTGCAGCCTCCTGCGCAATTTAATATATCTCCTTTCAGCAAACACTAATAACCAGAATACTATGGGGGAAATTTACTAAGAATACGAATGTTCGTATTCGTATTCTTAATACGAATGAATATGAATGCATACGGCTGTTTTAATACGAATGCATACGGCTGCATACGAAGTGTCAAAATGGTACAATTTGATGAAGGTGTGAACGGAGGACCAGGTGGCAGAAGCTCCCCGACCAGCTGCCCAGGAAGGTCCCACCGAGGGTACTGAGTGGGCCCTAAGGGAAGAAGTTACTGGTTTCTTAGCCAACAGGTAAGCCTGCCGAATGGTAAGCCGTAGCCACCAGGCCAGAAATTGCTTAGATGCGGGCCAACCCCATTTAGTAGCATCGTATAAAACGAAAAGGGAGTCCGTCTTGCGGAATGAGCTGGACCACGTCCAGAGAGCACAGGTCTGGTGAGTCATCCTCAGGAGAAAAAGCACAATTTCCTGGTTTAAATGAAACCGGGTGACCACTATAGGTAAGTAATCTAGTCTTGTGCGAAGAACCGCCCTGTCACTATGGAACACCAGAAAAGGTGAAACATGCGACAGTGCCGACAAATCCGAGACCCTACGAGCCGAGGCAACCACCAGTAAAAAGAAGGTCTTCAAGGACGGGAAGCTCTTATCTGCACAACAACGGTGGAAAGCCTGCCATACCCGGTAGTAAACGCGGGCAGATGAAGGTTTGTGGGCCACGATCATGGTGCGAACCACACTCGGGGAGAAACCCTTTGCCCTCAAGATCCGGGTCTCAAGAGCCAGGCCGTCAAAGCCAGTCTCTTCAGATCTGGGTGTCAACAAGGACCCTGTGTAAGAAGGTCCTGGTGCAGGGAAAGGGGCCATGGGGGTGCTATGGACAGACCCTGTAGATCTGAGAATCACGGCCTCCTCTGCCAATTGGGAGCTAGGACGATGGCCACCAGAGACTCCTGCTTGAGGCGCCGGAGGAACTGAGGCAGCAGGGGCACCGGAGGAAAAACATATATCTTTAGAAACGGCCAAGGAGCCGTCAGGGCGTCTACTAGGAAAGCGTCTGGATCCCTGGTGCGGGAGCCGAAGCAGTGGATCTGACGATTCAGACGTGAGGCCATCAGGTCGATCTGTGGAGATTCCCAGCTGTCGACCAGTAAACTAAAAAACCTCCGGGTGAAGCCTCCACTCGCCTGCCTGAATATCCTGGCGGCTTAGAAAATAGGCTTCCCAATTTTCTATGCATGGTATGTAGACCGCCGAGAGAGCCAGGAGGTGAGTTTCCACCAAAGTTAAGATTCGGGCAACATGGCCCCTCTGCTCCGAGTGCCTCCCTGATAATTGACATAAGCCACTGACATGTACCTTGACCGCCTGTCCTTGTACTAGGTGGTGCACTTGATGAAGAGCGCAAAAAATCACCCTGAGTTCCAGAACATTGATGGGAAGGGTCGAATCCTCTTTTGAACAACATCCTTGGAAAGAATGACCGTCCAGGACGGCTCCCCAGCCTCTCCAGTCGGCGTCTGTTGTGAGGAGAAGCCAGGATTGAATTGCGAAAGGACATCCCCTCGTTAGAGTCTGAGAGCGGAGCCACCAAGTCAAGGAGGCACGTGCCCACTGTGGAAGAACAAAGGTCTTTGACTTGAGGGTTTCGGTCGTTCGATCCTATCTGCGGAGGATTTCCATCTGTAGAGGGCACGAATGTAATTGGGCCCACTCCACCATCTCGAAGCAAGATACCATTTTTCCCAGTACTCGCTTGCAGAGGTGAAGGGAGACCCTGCGATGATGAAGCAAATCCTGTAGGAGCATTCTCAATGCTGACACCTTGTTCTGTGGCAAGTAGACCCTCTGAGTCCTTGAGTCCAGACGTGCACCCAAGTGAATCATGGACTGGTCCGGAACCAGGGAAGATTTTATTCCAATTGATGATCCACCCGTGGGACTGAAGGGTTTGAATCGTCAACTGCAGATGGTAAGATAGGGTGTCTGGAGACTGCGCCAATAGAAGCAGATCGTCCAGGTATGGCAGAATACGCACCCCCTGTAGTTGAAGGGTGGCTGCCATCACCTTAGTGAAGACTCTGCGTGCAGTGGAGAGTCCGAACGGAAGGGCTCGAAACTGGTAGTGCTTGTCCCGGACTGCAAACCGAAGGTACTTTTGATGGTCCTCCCTGATAGGGATATGAAGATAAGCGTCCGAATGACAGGGGAAACGATAAAGTCCCCTGGTTGGAGCGCTTGCACAATGGAGTGCAGAGAATCCATTCTGAACCGAGGAACCCAAAGAAAGATGTTGAGGTTCTTCAGGTTCAAGATGGACTGAAATGACCTGTCTGGTTTTTGAACTAGGAAGAGGTTCGAATAGAACCCCTTGCCCTTCTGTAGGGTGGTGATAGGCACTACCACACCTGTTCGTAGAAGGGTCTGAATAGGTTGTGACATGGCTAGGGCCTTGCCTGGGCCACCGTGAGCCCCGTTGTGAAGAAGCGGGATGGTGGACGCTCCCGAAAAGCCAGTGCGTACCCCCGGATGTCACCCAGGAGTCGGAGGTAGTTGTCTGCCACACTGAGTGGTATTGCAGCAGATGTGCCCCACCTCCTCGTGGACAGCTGACGGATAGTCATGTGGCTGGCTTGTCAGGCTGCTTCGGAGCCTGACGGCGGCCTGACCAAGACTGGCCGCCATGGGAGGAGAAACCCCGCTTGGAAGCTGGGGGAGTCTTTGCCGTGGGCTGGCCTTTAGCCTTTCTTTGCGGCCTAAAGGAAGGCGCGCAAGCCTTTGGAGGAGCCGAGGGCAAGAAAGCAGTCTTCGTGGAGAAGATCTTGTCCAATTCAGGACCAAAGAGAACCTCCTCTGAGAAGGGGAGAGCCTCAAGGGCCTTCTTGGACTCGGGGTCTGCGTTCCAGGTACGGAGCCAGAGCTCCCTACGTGCCACCACCAAAGATGCGGAGATTCGGGAAGACAACGCCGTAGCATCTCAGAACGCCTCTCCCAAATACGCGGAAGTCTCTCTAATCTGGTCCACGTATTTAACCAAATACAACTGACGAGTGCCAGAGTTGATGTGTTGCAACAACTCGGTCGCCCAGTCCGAAATGGCCCAAGCCACCCAAGCAGAGGCCATAGCTGGACAAGCTGCGACCCCTGCATTGGAAAAAATTATCTTTAGAAGATGTTCCAATTTTCTATCAGTGGGGTCCTTAAGGGACGTCACTGTAGGAATCGGGAGTGTGGTGGATTTAACTAACCTGTCCAGATGTGCATCCACCTGTGGAGAAGACTCCCACTTGAGATGATCCGCTTTCTCAAACAGGTACACCGAAGTAAGGTGCTTGGACACCGGAAACTTCTTATTCAGATGGGACCATGCCTCTTTCAGGATGTTGTTGAGCTGTGAAGAAGGTGGGAAAACAGCGGACGCCTTCTTCTTTTGCTTGAAGAGAGGAGTTTCCTCCGTCGCCGGTTGGTCATCCTTAATATTAAAAGAAGAACGGACAGCCTTAATGAGAGCATCAACACGTGCTTGTGTCATGTGATCATCCTGGTTGGAGTCTCCCTCCTCCTCCTCCGTGTCCACTTCCACAACCTCCCTGTGGTCTGACTCATCCGAGGAGGTAGGACAAGGAAGGGCCTCGTGGCAACGCCTGCGCTTAGCAGAGGGAGCCAGTAAGGACTTTAGGGAACTGAAAACCTGGACCAGACCCTGGACTGAGGAGGAGAGATTATGAATCCAAGCCGGTTCTGGCTGTTGCTGTTGAGAAACCACCAAGGGTGTATCCACAGCAGGAGCCGGTGGTGGTGGGGGCGGCAAAGGGCCCTAGCCCCTGCCAACTGTGATGTCAGCTTCCTCATGGCAAAAGAGAGTGAGGCTGCCCAGTCAGGTGCGGTTGATGGGACCGACCCAGGGGGCCCCTGCTGAGAGCCCTCAGTGGTCACACACACCTCCATGTTCACACGTTGAGAAATTTTCCTTGTACTTAGTGGTAAGTATATGCTCGCAGATTGGGAGCTGACCCATCCGCTGAAGGCACAGCCCTGGAATTCCTGGAAGATATGCTTCCACTTTCCACCCAGCACAGCAGTAAAAAGGTAGAGTATACACTCAAAACTTCCTACTTGAGCTGATAGGGCCTGACACTGTCTTTGACAGAGAAATAAAGAGGAGAGCAAAAGCACATAACCAGTTGCTCACACTAAAATAGTGTGGAAGCGCCAGCACAGCTTTAAAAAAAAAAAAATGTTTAAATAAATGTTAAATAAAACCTTAACTTAAGAAGGGCTCTGGAGAGCCCTCCTCTGTGACCTGTTCTCTCAGGCACCAAGAAAAAACTGAGGCCCGGGGGGGCAGGGTACGGGGAGGAAGAGCCCCTGGGCTGCACTGCAGAAGTCTTAACTCCTTAGTGCCCTGTGTCGCAGAGCTCCACCCATACCCATTGTGCCAGTGACCACCATGGCACGTGAGCAAAATTAGGAATCACCATTCTTTTGAATGGTGATCCCAATTTGTATTCTGTAATACGAACGTGCCACAAATAGGAATACGAGTATTTTTGGTATAGTAAATGCCAAAAATACAATATGCGTAAAAAATTTGTATTTTACTATGAAAATACGATTTTATAACGATTTTACCTTAGTAAATTTCCCCTATATGTCACAATCATTAAATTACATCTTAGGAAATTGACAGGCCGAATACTGGTGCAGCCAGACAGACCAACACTGTCACTATTATCCCCATCATCAGAATGGGGTGAGGTCTATTAGAAAGTAGGCCGTCTTTGCATAGAACATGGGTGTGGTTTGCAGATTTGGGTGGAGAAAAACTGATCAGATGGATCATGGTTGGGGTTTATTTTGTCCCCATTTTCATACTGTAATATTTATTAACAATTAACAATAGGCTGCAATGTAATAAATAACAGTTGTTTCCCCTCTCGTCGGCCATGAATGCAGTTTCTATAGAATTCAGGTTATTACCTATCTGTGCCATTATCTGACAGAGTGCAATCTGTTTAAGGTATGTTGACTTTCCACTCATATTTGGCCCAGTGAGAATGATAAAGTTACTCCCCTCACTTATAAAGGTGTCATTGGCTACTGGTTTCCCCAGCGCTATGTTTTCTAGGATCGGGTGCCAGCCCTGCTTAATCGCCATCGTATCCGTGAATTCCGGGCGAACTAGAGGAAGCACAAAATATAAATTACACAAGCAGAGACATAAACTATTAAGTAATGTACTAAGAACAAAATCCTCAGAATAATTTACTTTGTTAAAACAGAAAAAGGATTCAGAGATTAACTGGTAACATATATAATTTTTTAAATATTAGAAACACTGTATAATCGTAAACCATTATAACCTTTATATCTACACAAACTCTAACCGTAAAGCTGAATTTTGAAAAATAATAAAATACCCCAAATTTAGGACAAAATAAAAAAGAATGATGGTGGGGGTTAGGCTGCAGATTGAAATGGGGGTTAGGTTCAGGAACTTACAAGAGGGGGGGGGGGGGCGGTTAGGTTATGGCAGCCCGCTCTTACCGTAGTCAGACAGCGTGCAGACGTTGGCAAAGGACAGCAGCATATCAAGCATAGAGACCGTGTCTGATAACTTATACAGGCAATGGATGTGTTCATAGATCTCGCCCAGAAGCTTGCACACCGTCCTGAAAAATACATATACGGAAAGGTCTCGCACCCTCGGATGTCATGGAGCGGATTATGTGGTCACAGTATGGGAATAAGTTGCTCAGAAAAAAAAAAAATTGTATTTATGGACTCATTGAAAGATGGAAGGGATGTTGGTGTTTTACAGAGGGGCAGTTTTTGCTACCGCACATGCGTACATCATACTGGAAATATGCCGCAATGGTCTTGTGACAGCGGTGGCAGTAAGGATTTATGTGCAAAGGCATGGAGCGTAACAGCACGCTAATTGATTCCCGGGAACATCCAATTGTCCCCGAAGGCAGCCCAACGCCGACACTTGACAGGGATTTTTTTTCCTGGACATTTTGAGTTCTAGTAAAAAAAAAAATCCCAGATAAGTGCCGTGTTTTTATAAATACAGCTGCAAAAACATGAACTTATAATGGATCTTATGTGTTTTTCCCAAAAACAAGAATTTTTTTGTGCAGTAAAAACAGGCTCTTACTGATTTGCGCAAAAAAAAGGTAAAGTTCTGTTTTTGCTTCCAAAAAATGACAGTTGGGAATTGAATCCACTCTCAAGAGTGAAGGAATTCGAGGCGAGATAGAGTAACCTTACAGATAAGACACGTGGTAGATTTCTCGGAGAGATTCGTCACACCTCTCGTTCATTTTCATTAGGTCCACTGTTGTAAAGCTGAAAGTGTTTTTCACTCTCGTCACCTGGGGAGAAAACCAAGACAACTTGTTATAACTTATCGGTCGTTCCACTGTTAAACTACAAGTCTTAGGGGGGTATTCAATATGAGGATCACGGCAGCGTCTGTGACCCTTGATATATATATTTAGTAAATACTGCTAGTGCATGTACCAGATAAATGCACTGTGTAAAATACACCACAGTAATGTGAGTAAGCCCAGGTTAGTTGCTAAATCCTATTGGGCTTTACGAACCTTTCACCCCCAGGGGGAGGAGCAAGGCCGGTGGTCACTATCCGCACCACCACCGGTTGCCTTTAGCATACCTCCCAACTGTCCCGATAATCGCGGGAACGTCCCGGTTTTCGGGGACGTTCCCGCGTCCCTCCCACCACCGGCAATGTTCTGCGGCGGGAGAGCGACAGTTGGGAGTCCCCCGTTAGTTGCTGGCGAGTGGACAATAGACGCTGTGCGCACAGCGTCTATCCCCCGCATCCAGAGGGGCTGGGGGCTTGGCTAGAGGCTCGCAGAGCCTCAGGGCCATGCCCCCACAGTGTAAAATGGGGGCCCGGCCTCACGGCACGAATATAGACCACGCCCCCTCCCGCAGCAAGCCACACCCCCTAATTTCGGGCGAACGCAAGTGTCCCTCCTTGGGGAAGCTAAAAGTTGGGAGGTATGCTTTAGTAACTAGGTGTCGACTGAAGTGGAGCGGAGTGAGCCACTGTGCCCGTGGTCCATTTGGACTCCTTTCTTCAGTCCTTGCTCCTCCCTGTCAAAACCTATTTTTCCCCAGCATATAATTTCCATAATCAAGATTTTAACCATGCCCATAACACTAATATAGTCTGAGATAAATATTATTTTATCTCATAAATCAGGAAAATATTGCATATTAATTTACATATTCTAGCTCATATGCCATGTTTGGTCTTAAACTGATTGGAATCATAGTAGCCATCAGATGACAGTTATTAGAACTCCATATCATGTTGCACTCACATTTTATACAAGTTATAAGTTTACATTAGAGTAATCTCAGAGACCAGCAGAAGAGGTGTGGCCATTTTAGGATACCTGAACCATTCACAGGATACAGTAACAAGGGGCGTGTCTGCAGGCTATTGATAGAAGGTGACTGAATGGTCCTTAGAAAGACAAAAGGACCCCCCCCCCCTCCCCCAAGAGAGATTTCTTGGAGGGTAAAACAGAAACACAGTTAGTTGCTATTGGAACCTTGACCAGATAAGATGGAATGCAGCACTCCTGGAGAGATGGACAAGATGGATACATGGAAGTAACGTATACATGTAAAACTGATTTAATTGTGTACTAGGACCCACGGTTATGGAACATGGATTATGTTAGAAAGTTTAGGAGCAGTTAACTTCCAATCTTTGTTATCTACTGATATTACATGTGCTCAGGCCCAGATTATGGTTACATACAGTTACACAAAGAAAGCTGGTGTCTGTGTTTAAGATTGACCTGTGTGAATAATGTTTAGCTAGGATCATTGAGATAAGGCATTGTAATACTATATCATACATAGATTTGATGGTTAAAATGTGCTGTGTTATAGCCTGTTATTATGAATCGTGAGTGAAGTATATGTTGATCAGCAAGATCTTGGTGTGATGTGCTGACCCTGGATAAATGGAGTTTTACTGTGTTGGAAGTGTGATGTTTTGATCTGTTAAGAAAGGATGTGTTTTGCTTGTTAGATACTATCCTGTATCATACAAGAAGATTAGGCCATAAACTGAGGCCTACATGCCTATTGCCATGTGCTTGGCCTAAGGCTTAATCATGGATGGTAATTGTGTTTCACAGGGGCTGCACGCAGCAGCAGTTGGTAGATATGTTGGTCGATGTGTGGTTTGGTATTTGGAATAATAAAGTTTAGTGATTATTGATCAGAGCATGTTTGATGCGATTACCAAGTGCTCAGAAGGAGGCCTGGAATTTCTTTTGTTAACATGTGCTCAAGCACAGTATGGCCTTTGTGTAGATAGACGGTTCCAGCAACTGTTCCTGATAGCACAGGAACAGTGTGCATTGCAATAAGTTAACATCCGTAGTTACGGCCCTGTGTGTTTGAACATTGATATTTAAACTAGCCAATGTGTGTCCTGGTTTGGTTGTGGAAAGCTTTGTGTAATATCCAGTGAGAATATCTAGATACACTGGCGGATAAAACCTATATGAATGTAATAGTGTCGTTTGCATGTGTTCACTTCTATCATATATATATATATATGCACTGTTGAGGTGGTGAATGTACGGCCATGTGTTGTGATTTTGGTATAGCAAGGCCTTGGATTGTATAGTGCTATTTAGGTGCGATATTTAGCAAATACATTGTAGCTTAATGATATTCAAATTGTGTATTCTGTAGGTTTAGTGTGTTTGCTGAATGTGCAAGTTATATTCCGGATTGTGAGTATTGCATGATGTAGGTTTGTGGTCATCATTGTCTACCCTAAAATGGCCGATCCCATGCGGCCTACCAACATGTGATCTGGCCACAAGATGGCCGACAATCAGGTTCATTCATGCTGCTGTATAGCCACGCCTCCAGCACTGTACACACATACACACATATAGGGGGAAATTTACTAAAGGAAATTTGTAAAAAAAATAGGTGTATTTGTATTCAGAAATACACTTATTTTTGACATTTACTATCCCGAAAATACGGCAATTCGTAGTCGTATTGATGTGCTATCAATACGAATACGAATTGCCATATTTTCGGGATAGTAAATGTAAAAAATAAGTGTATTTCTGGATACAAATACACCTATTTTTTTACAAATTTCCTTTAGTAAATTTCCCCCATAATACTTAGTTTACCTATACACAGGATGCTGGTGTTATAAACGTATTAAATTGTAATATGTGTATTATTATATTGTACAATCATTGATACAGTTTCATTCGTTTGCATTCATAAATAATATTCATTGATTATATTTCTGGACATTCGCTTATTGATCGCGTGCGACATGAATAAATTAAGTATACTTTGCATATATAAATAAATGGATTTTCATATCGCCCTGTTCTGCCGTGTCATGTGACAGGTCTTTTCTCCCACTAGCATACAGACCTAACCAGGTCTGTCGCTCAAAGGGCCTCATTCAGACCTGATCTGCGAATTTGCACAGCGGATGATTATCGATAGATTGCGCATGCATCTGGGCTACAATGTGTGTGCGCGACTCCATCCAACAATGAAATCCTGCTGTTTTTGATCGCTGGCCGTTTGCAAGGTGATTGACAGGAAGCTGATGTTTGGGGGATGTAACCGTTAATTTCATGGGATTGCTAAAAAAAACCCATAGGTGTGCCAGATAAAACGCATCACAGTACACCTGCACGACACCCAACATCAATACAAATCTGCAGCTTTTATTAGTTGCAGGCCGGCCGCTGTGTGACTGACATGAATCGTTTGTGAGCGGTGAGCGCCCGTTTTCTGGGAGTGTCAGGGAAGGCGCAGGTGCGCCCAGGTGTTATCAGGGAGGGTCTGTGACATCAGCTCTGACCACAATCAGCCGTTATCACACAGGCTATGTATGTTCTGAGTTCCGCACATTGGCGCACACAGGGGGACTCATTCCATGGTCAGTGTCCTGGGAATGGATTTGCAGCTGGTCGCCGATCAGCGTGATTTCCGCAGACTTGCACATGGCGGGTTATCGCTCTGGCTGGGGTGATGGCAATTAGCAGATCATGTCTGAATCAGGCCCGATATCCGGGTGGCTGTAGTAGGTCAACAGTCAATGCGTCAACGCTGTATGGTCGATACGGATGACACTGGCAAAAGGTCACAATGAGTTTTTGGGGTATTCCTTTTTCATTTGTTGATTTACTTTTTCATACTTTATGCACGTGGACTCCGACTGGGTGCTGGCACGGAGCATGGCGAGAGAACGCGGTACACTACTTGGAGGTCCACAAGCTCCGGTGTCGACATGGACACAATAAAACGTGAAACGACCTTTTCTTTTTTCCAGTGTCCACCTTGTGCAATGCTCACCTTTTGGTGTCAGCCTAGACATTGTCGATATAATACACCAAACCCCAACCTGATGGCTTCCAGCTGCTGTGGAGCCACAAATCCCAGCCTGCAAATAAAAACACGGTACTTGTGTATTATCAGGGCGCCCATTACGTAGTTTACGTAGTGGTGTATTGAGAATACCGGTACAGCACTATGCTGGCTACGTAAACTACGCTAAAAATACACAATGCTTAATATCCCCACTATCCACGTCATACCCCCAGTATCCACGTCATACCCCCAGTATCCACGTCATACCCCCAGTATCCACATCATACCCCAGTATCCACGTCGGCGTGGAGTTGATTTTATAAAGTGTGGCGAGAGCAGCGAGCCCCGCGAAGGGACACGGATACGCGTCGTCTCGCCATGCTTCGGGCTATAAAGTCAACTCCATGCCGACGTGGATACTGGGGGTATGACGTGGAAAGTGGGGTTATGATGTGAATAGTGGGGGTAAAATGGCTGGTCTATACTTACCCTCCTCCGGCCCGGGCACTGCGTGAAACCCCGTTGACTCCCCGCGATCCACAGTGATTCGCCGCCAGTCGCATTCAGTCCCCCTGCTCCAGCACTCACCACGGACCCTGTACGCAATTAGCATAGTGCCGCTGGGGGAGCAGGGAAACCATGTGATGCACCGCCTGTGGCACTACACTAATTGCGTACAGCGTCCATGGTGAGTGCCGGAGCAGGGGGACTGAATGCGACAGCCGAAGAGTCACCGTGGATCGTGGGGAGTCAGCGGGGATCGACGCGGTGCCCGGCCGGAGGAGGGTAAGTATAAACCACACCACCCTGCTGCCTCCTGTATTATCACAGCGCCGGCTACGCTGACAACGGAGCTTGGCCTACGTTGAAAACCCCGCCCTGATAATACACAAGTACCAAAAACACTCTAAGTGTAGTTGCACAATAGCTGCAGACTAGCTGGAGAGACGGCTCATGTCACTGACACAACGCTGACACAACAGTCACCTCAATGGTTTCCCAGTACAACAGCCTATAAATAGGTCTATGGACACAGTGTACCTTAACAAACTCCGCTGGGAGCGGCTGCTGCGTATTTCCCTCCATGTTGGCCTGGATGAAGAATCCCCGGGAGGTACTAAAGCTGGTCTTCAGAGGTAAGTTGTACTTGTCAGACAGCTGTGATATCATCCCTGTATACGGATAAAGGTATTCCCGAGTACAAATCATGTGACTGACAGGGACATACAATATGCTTATCCGTAAGACCATTAAATTATCACCAAAAGTGACCCAACCACAGCAGGACGTGACGCTGGAAAGGTGCATAAATAACTATAATAATCTACATATATGACTCAGGAGCACGGTGCTGACCAGCTACTGTCTAAACTCAATGAGGCCTTCCAGTGAAGGTGAAATACAGGCCATTATAAAAAGCCAAGTGTAACAAAGTATAGTTTGGGTGTACAGGCTGGATCAAGATGGCGTGCGGGCTAGTTTGGGTGTACAGGCTGGATCAAGCTGGTGTGATGTCTAGTTTGGGTGTACAGGCTGGATCAAGCTGGTGTGATGTCTAGTTTGGGTGTACAGGCTGGATCAAGCTGGTGTGATGTCTAGTTTGGGTGTACAGGCTGGATCAAGATGGCGTGCGGGCTAGTTTAGGTGTACAGGCTGGATCAAGATGGCGTGCGGGCTAGTTTAGGTGTACAGGCTGGATCAAGCTGGTGTGATGTCTAGTTTGGGTGTACAGGCTGGATCAAGCTGGTGTGATGTCTAGTTTGGATGTACAGGCTGGATCAAGATGGCTTGCAGGCTAGTTTGGGTGTACAGGCTGGATCAAGCTGGCATGCGGGCTAGTTTGGGTGTACAGGCTGGATCAAGCTGGTGTGCGGGCTAGTTTGGGTGAACAGGCTGGTGTGCGGGCTAGTTTGGATGTACAGGCTGGTGTGCGGGCTAGTTTGGGTGTACAGGCTGGTGTGCGGGCTAGTTTGGGTGTACAGGCTGGTGTGCGGGCTAGTTTGGGTGTACAGGCTGGTGTGGCGGCTAGTTTGGGTGTACAGGCTGGTGTGCCGGCTAGTTTGGGTGTACAGGCTGGTGTGTCGGCTAGTTTGGGTGTACAGGCTGGTGTGCGGGCTAGTTTGGGTGTACAGGCTGGTGTGCGGGCTAGTTTGGGTGTACAGGCTGGTGTGCCGGCTAGTTTGGGTGTACAGGCTGGTGTGCCGGCTAGTTTTGGTGTACAGGCTGGTGTGCCGGCTAGTTTGGGTGTACAGGCTGGTGTGCCGGCTAGTTTGGGTGTACAGGCTGGTGTGCCGGCTAGTTTGGGTGTACAGGCTGGTGTGCCGGCTAGTTTGGGTGTACAGGCTGGTGTGCCGGCTAGTTTGGGTGTACAGGCTGGTGTGCTGGCTAGTTTGGGTGTACAGGCTGGTGTGCGGGCTAGTTTGGGTGTACAGGCTGGTGTGCGGGCTAGTTTGGGTGTACAGGCTGGTGTGCGGGCTAGTTTGGGTGTACAGGCTGGTGTGCGGGCTAGTTTGGGTGTACAGGCTGGTGTGCGGGCTAGTTTGGGTGTACAGGCTGGTGTGCGGGCTAGTTTGGGTGTACAGGCTGGTGTGCGGGCTAGTTTGGGTGTACAGGCTGGTGTGCGGGCTAGTTTGGGTGTACAGGCTGGTGTGTCGGCTAGTTTGGGTGTACAGGCTGGTGTGCGGGCTAGTTTGGGTGTACAGGCTGGTGTGCCGGCTAGTTTGGGTGTACAGGCTGGTGTGCCGGCTAGTTTGGGTGTACAGGCTGGTGTGTCGGCTAGTTTGGGTGTACAGGCTGGTGTGCCGGCTAGTTTGGGTGTACAGGCTGGTGTGCCGGCTAGTTTGGGTGTACAGGCTGGTGTGCCGGCTAGTTTGGGTGTACAGGCTGGTGTGGCGGCTAGTTTGGGTGTACAGGCTGGTGTGCCGGCTAGTTTGGGTGTACAGGCTGGTGTGTCGGCTAGTT
Organism: Crinia signifera; assembly: GCF_055691185.1. NCBI lineage: Eukaryota > Metazoa > Chordata > Amphibia > Anura > Myobatrachidae > Crinia > Crinia signifera. The sequence goes on along the minus strand of NC_139224.1, from coordinate 172,053,050 downwards.
TGGGTGTACAGGCTGGTGTGCGGGCTAGTTTGGGTGTACAGGCTGGTGTGCGGGCTAGTTTGGGTGTACAGGCTGGTGTGCCGGCTAGTTTGGGTGTACAGGCTGGTGTGCCGGCTAGTTTTGGTGTACAGGCTGGTGTGCTGGCTAGTTTGGGTGTACAGGCTGGTGTGCCGGCTAGTTTGGGTGTACAGGCTGGTGTGCCGGCTAGTTTGGGTGTACAGGCTGGTGTGCCGGCTAGTTTGGGTGTACAGGCTGGTGTGCCGGCTAGTTTGGGTGTACAGGCTGGTGTGCTGGCTAGTTTGGGTGTACAGGCTGGTGTGCCGGCTAGTTTGGGTGTACAGGCTGGTGTGCCGGCTAGTTTGGGTGTACAGGCTGGTGTGCGGGCTAGTTTGGGTGTACAGGCTGGTGTGCGGGCTAGTTTGGGTGTACAGGCTGGTGTGCGGGCTAGTTTGGGTGTACAGGCTGGTGTGCGGGCTAGTTTGGGTGTACAGGCTGGTGTGCGGGCTAGTTTGGGTGTACAGGCTGGTGTGCGGGCTAGTTTGGGTGTACAGGCTGGTGTGCGGGCTAGTTTGGGTGTACAGGCTGGTGTGACGGCTAGTTTGGGTGTACAGGCTGGTGTGCCGGCTAGTTTGGGTGTACAGGCTGGTGTGTCGGCTAGTTTGGGTGTACAGGCTGGTGTGCCGGCTAGTTTGGGTGTACAGGCTGGTGTGCCGGCTAGTTTGGGTGTACAGGCTGGTGTGCCGGCTAGTTTGGGTGTACAGGCTGGTGTGCCGGCTAGTTTGGGTGTACAGGCTGGTGTGCCGGCTAGTTTGGGTGTACAGGCTGGTGTGTCGGCTAGTTTGGGTGTACAGGCTGGTGTGCCGGCTAGTTTGGGTGTACAGGCTGGTGTGCCGGCTAGTTTGGGTGTGCAGGCTGGTGTGCCGGCTAGTTTGGGTGTACAGGCTGGTGTGCCGGCTAGTTTGGGTGTACAGGCTGGTGTGCCGGCTAGTTTGGGTGTGCAGGCTGGTGTGCGGGCCCAAAATCATTCGATGGTCGCCGACCATCGAATGATTTCTACAATGCTCAAAAATCTCTGCAGAGTTAGACTTGGGGCGTCCTAGTCTAAGAACTGGGTGGGCCCTGTGAAGTCAGCCACCGCCCCCCGGAACGCTGACGTTCGCATGGGGACGCCAGCGATTTTGTGGGTATGCCCAGGAAACACAGTGTACATCCCATCCCACCCTGTGCGTACTATGCAAGCCGCACAGAAGCCCTGCACATGCGCATAGAAACATCAGACCCCGGTGCGAACACGCTGGGGACCGAGCAGCCCGGACTAAGGCACTTATTCAGATCTGATCGCAGTACAAATTTGTTCTCAAAATAGGCAAAAACATGTGCACTGCAGGTGGGGCAGATGTAACATGTGCAAAGAGTTCAATTTGGGTGGGGTGTGTTGAAACTGAAATCTAAATTGCAGTGTAAAAATAATGCAGCCAGTATTTACCCTGCAGAGAAACAAAATAACTCACACAAATCTAACACTCTGCACATGTTACATCTGCCCCACCTGCAGTGCACATGGCTTTGCCCATTTCCCAAACACATTTGTACTGCAATCAGATCTGAATAAGGCCCTAAGGCCCAACATCCCAAACACTGTTGATACTGATAACATCAGAAGAACAATATAATACACCCGGGAAATACCACACAAATAACAATGATCAATACCGGCAATGTCGTCTACGATTTCTGCGTACGTCCGTCGGGCGATATCTAGGAACTCATTTATGTTGGGCTTAACTGCGTAACATTTCTGGGTTCTCATGTTGAGGCATCCGCGGGTGTACCTGGTGTCATCATTAATGACGGTTCTAATTTTTTCAAGTATGAGATCAAACCTAATACGAAAACAAACACAGACCGATCATGCTGGAATCAGCAGCTGATTATTATCCCGTTCCAAGCTGCACCTCCCAAGTCGATCATGCTGCGGCTTTTGGGGCATTGCGGGCTACTTTGACCCAATTTACTCACGCAATGTGACCCCTGCATGTAGGCAAATCAATAGGCATTGGATATTTCTGTACATCCCTGGATCTGGCACACAGTACGTTGGTGCCACCGCCTCAGCACTGTGCCGCGGGCGGAGGGACCTCTCGCACATCCCTAGTTACAGTGAATCTGGTTGAGTGTCTAGGTTGACCACTATTGGTCAACAATGAATGGGTCAACATGCACCAGGTTGGCATTGATAAATGTCGACACACGCATAAAGGTCGACATGTCAATGGTCGGCACAGGAAAAGGTCAACATGCATTTTTCATGATTTTTATTTAACCAACTTCACAATCCCAGTGAACATAGAGGGAGAATATAATAGTGTGCCAAGGGCAGTCTCGAGTGTCCCCTTACACTAATTGGGGGTCCATGTCGACCAGTGTCAACCAAACGTGAAAAACATATGTTGACATTTCCACGTGTTGATCCATTTCCATGTCAACCTTTTGCTTCTGTGGACCTGTCTAGGTCGACCTAGTGCATGTGTCAATCCATTCACTGTCGACCAATAGTGGTCCATTAGACACAATGTCGGCCATTTAATCTGGAACTGTTACAGCCCGGTGCATGAGTACTTGCACCCAGAGTGGTTTATAAATCCATATTAGAGGCTGTGACAAGTACAATAATGCTAACGATATATCTCTAGATCTAGACATTTTATCACCACCTTATCTGTTTATAGGCTGTGCTTACATTCCAGTGCAGTGATCAGACCGTCTCTGATACATCACATTTATGTCTGGGTATTTCTGATCTGATTCATTGCAGCATTACACATTTGGAAACAGAGATTTTTATCTCTATATTAAAGCACTTCCTTTTTCTTTCTACGCGAGGTTTTATGATCAGGGGTACCACAAATTTAGAAGTGCCGATGATTGTGATGGTTCACAGGGGGAATAACCAGGAGGGGAGGAGGCTACGGACCACTTCGTGGGCGTAATGTAATAGGGTGTGATTTTATTGCATTTTCCGAAATCGCACCATATTGCACTTTTTAAAATCCGAATTTTTTCGTGGGAAATTCGCATATTTAATGCGGTGCGAATTCCGGGCAAAGAAAGTGTGATAATCTCTTATATATTTAGCCAGATCTGTCAATCATCCCCTGTGTGTGTAACGCTACTGCCCAGCGTTCTACACAAACCCTACACAAACGTTATACACTCATCCCCTGTGTGTATAACGTTCCCGCACAGCGTTCTACACAAACCCGCCCCCACTAGTGAAAAGACCAGTGTGATACACACCACCACCCCCTTGACATCACCTCCCCTCGCCTAGCCAGGGCTACAGTACACGCCCACCATCCACCATTACTCCACAGCCACCAGGTGACCGCCCCCGCGACTCCCCACCGCACCCTCCCATGATTCACTGCACCCCCCTCCTGCGATTTGTGGACCCCCGCGACCCTTCCTTCCCAAGATTCAGGCCCCCCCGCGCGATTCGCGGACCCCCGCTACCCCCCCTCCAGCAATTCACACACCCCCCTCCCTCGATTCACAGACCCCCACAACCCCCCCTCCCCTGATTCACGGACCCCCACAATGCACCCTCACTCCCTCCCAGTGGGGGGAGATGCTCACCCACTGCCGGGAGCTGCATACAGTCCCCCACCCTCCTCCAGTTCTAGGGATGCCCATCGACCATCAATGATTTCAAATAATTGATGGTTTATGGCCGATGTGGAATACTTTTGCCATCGATGTGGGAGGACCAGATGGTTTCCCTACATCGGCAAAGGAGAACCAATCAAGTTTAAATTTTTTTTAAAGTGCCGGGACACGGAGCATAGTTCCGCCCCCCACACTTGGAAGTCCCGCCACCGAATTCTGATTGACCCAATCTGATTGATATTCAGTAAGATGTAATGGCTACAACAATCGATGGTTATCCAAGTAATATTTTACTACTATCGATGGCAGGGTGCAAAATCACCATCAATGCCAACCATCGATGGCGTCTGCACCAATGGCCATCCCTACTCTGCAACAGCCAAAAACCTTTACTACCCCTACTACACATCTCTATCTCTGCCCTGCCTCCTGCCCCGTAACTTTCGCCAATGGGGACCTGCTCACCCTGTGTTGCCCACATTCCCCTATCATGCTTTACCACCCAGCCTCCTGCACCCTAACTCCCACCCAGTAAGAGGAGACACTGACTCACTGCCACGCTGGACCCTCACCCACTGGCAGAAGCTGCACAGTGTCCCCCACCCTCCTCTTTAGTCCCCCTTAAGCCCACGCACCCCTATCACTACCCAGCCTCCTGTTTTCCTGTGTCGTGACCTCCGCCAATGGGGAGCCGCTGACTCAAAAACAACCTACTATACCACACACACACCAAAACAAAACACACACACCCCCACAAATGTCACTGTACCCTCCACACTATCAATGTATATCTTACTCTGTAACCGCTTTTTAATTAAACAAAACAATACACACCCCCTTCCAAATCATATGCTCTCTATTTAACACATTTCACCTATAACTCAAGTTGCAATACAGGCAGTGGTGGATTCAGGGGGGGGGGGGGGCACCCGGGCACGTGCCCCCCTGTAATTTATTTTGTAGCTGAGGACCGGGGCTTTCCAACGAGCCCAGCCCCGTGTCTCTAGCCCCCCGGGAACCGGAGATATCGCCTGGCAAACCTGTAACGTTTTTTCCCCATAGGATAATATGGGACCCGTCAATTCCGACCCCCACCCGGCTCCGACGGCTGCCAGTTCCTGCCCTGGCATCACAGAAGCTTGTGGTTGATTTCATTCAATTCCAAATCGCCGGGCCTTCAATATGATACCAGGCTGGTCCAAATCGGTCAATCGGTTCCAGAGATATTGCGTGTAAACCGATTTTTTTTATATTTGAAATGTAATTTCATGGCTGTTCATGTTCTTTGAGGGCAGATTACTCTGGAACCAAACGTTCCAGTTTCACTGGACCAAAATCATTCAAAGCCCACTCAAAAGTTCTTCAATATAATACTTGTCTCATGTAAATGGGTCAGTTGGTTCCGAAGATATAGCCGATTAAATGAGATAACTGGTTAAAGGGGGGAGGGGTGGTTTTCTCTCCCCCTCACACCAGAAAATGCAGGGACTAGGCTGGTGTAAAAGGGGCCAACCTGGGAATGTATTTTCTGGTGTGAAAGTGGTATTATTTCAAATAGCCGGTACCTGCAGTGCTCTGAATACAGCCAGGCTCTGCCACTATCAGTGGCTATCACTTCTGCTGTCCCCCATTTACCACGAGCATGTATTCCCCCTTGGCAATGAGCATGTAATCCCACATGGCAACAAGCATGGAACCTCTGGCAATGAGCATGGAACCCTTGGCAATGAGCATGTAGAGAAGCAGCACTTATGTAGCATAATTTTTAATAGGCATTATGGTGTTTGGCATAACACATAATGGACATAATGGCGTGTAACTTAACGTGTAATGGACATTATGGTGTAAATGTTTAATGCGTGCCTTTGGTGGACAATGTCCCTGTTTATGAAGTGTATTGTGAATTTTGGCTTAATCTGTGTGGCATTATGTGAATTCTGGCTCAATCCATGTGGCATTATGTGAATTTTGTCTCAATCCGTGTGGCATTATGTGAATTTTGGTTGAATCCATGTGGCATTATGGGAATTTTGGCTCAATCCGTGTGGCATTATGTGAATTTTTTCCCAATCCATGTGGCATTATGTGAATTTTGGCTCAATCCATGTGGCATTATGTGAATTTTGGCTCAATCCGTGTGGCATTTTATGCATTTGGCTCAATCCGTGTGGCATTATGTGAATTTTGACACAATCCATTTGGCATTATGTGAATTTTGGCTCAATCCGTGTGTGTTATTATGTAAATTTTGGCTCAATCCATGTGGCATTATGTGAATTTTGTCTCATTCCATTTGGCATCATGTGTAAGGGGCAAGTATAATGGGGTCTAGTATTTTGTTGCATAATGTGTAGAAGTTGTATATGGTGTTGACACGCCCCCTGATGATTGGCCAAACGCCCTTTTCCGGAGCGCGCCTTTGGCGCGCGTACAACTACATCCTTCACTTTTGTCGCCATGGTGGGCCTGCGTACTTTAAATGCCAGGGCCTATTTTTAATTCCATTCCCACCCTCTCCTGCTGCTCTCTTAGCATGTACACTGGCACCACTAACACCGCCCCTCCCCCACCCAAACCCTTTTTTATCATGGTGCCCCCCCTGTCATTTTATCCTGGATCCGCCCCTGAATACAGGGCATCTTTCATACAATTCTTACCATATTTCTCAAATACAAACGTTCACAAATTAAGGGGGCGCAGCCCCTTACGCCGGTGTGAAGAGCGCCCGTAGCGCGCGATGAATCACCTAGTATGTGATATTTAGTCATGGAAATGTGAGATTTTTACTTCTGAAAATGGGTGAATTTGAAGAACTGTGTGATTTTGTGTTAAAAAATAGAAAAAAAAAATGGCGTGGGGTCCCCCCTCCTGAGCATAACCAGCCCTGGGCTCATGGAGCCGGACCTGGTTCCAAAAATATGGGGGACAAAAAATCTGGAGATAGCCCATATTTTGGAACCAGCACCGGGCACCAACAGCCCGCGGTGTCATGCCACAGCCAGGGGACACTTTTTACATAAGGTCCCGATGCCATACCATGAGCACCGTGGCTGGTCAGCCTTGGAGGAGGTACCTGGGGGAGTGGGGACCCCCCCCCTATGGCTTCACCCGTCCAGGGCTGAAGCCCATGGCTGTCACCAGCGTCGGTGGGCTGTAGACGCCGGCCTGATAGGGTTCAATCATCCATACAAAACATTGCTTTATACAGGTGAACTACAAGTCCCAGCAGGCCTACCCCGCATGCTGGGACTTGGTGAACCACAAGTCCCAGCATGCGAGGCATTAATGGCCCTGCAGTCCACCTGTAAAAAGAATGTTAAAATAAAACACACACAGAAAAGCACAACTTTATTAAAAACACACCTCAATTTTACACCAATATACTTACAGCACCGGGGTCCAGCGCTGACTAACTCCTCCACAGCCAGTTCACCCCGCACATGGGAGAGCCAGCTTCCTACGACGCTGCTAACAGCTTCTATAGCACTGTCACAGCGCTACAGAGGCTGCCAGCGTGGTTGGCTCTATGCGTCTCCATGGAGACACTTTCAGCCAATCAGGGCTCAGCTATGCTTAACCATAACCTCCCACAACAGCTAACTCTCCTCCTGGATCCTATCCCCCTTCCCCCTTACCTTTAAGCTCACCTACATTCTAACCTTAAAATCTCTGCACAGCCTAAGCCTTCTCCCAGTGCCTAAAACCGGATGTGACAAAATCCTGGCGGGTGGAATCCCGGCGTTCGATATAACCATGCCGGAATCCTGATCGCTGACAAAGTCCTGACAATTTCTCCCTCTATGGGTGTCCACTACACTCATAGAGGGAGAATAAAATAGTGTGCCGAGCGTAGCGAGCCCACAAGGGGGGGGGGGGGGGGGGGGGGGGCATCCACGTGCCCCCCCCCCCCTTGTCGGGATTCCATATTGAATCCCTTAAAATACCCCCCCAGCCTAACCCAGCGGCACCTAATCCTGAAAGGGCCAACATTTCACATGACGACTTTTACGATGTAATTTTTAGCTTGTTGACAGCTTGAGGATGTCAACCTGGATCCTGTCAGCATATTAAATCATGCTGACTACACTGTGGTGTAAAAATTATGAATGCCTACATGGTTACTGTTGACCAATGGACCAGATTAAAAAATCAGAGAAGGGTAAATCAGGATGTCAGACAGGAGGTGTCATTCGGAGAAATCCATCTCACAGCCCACTGGCTAGCACATAGCACTGAGGGTTAGGCGATTCAACCTGTGATTAACCCCCGTCAGTGATAAATACAGACTGACGTTGTGATACATCTTGTCTTGACAATATGCTGCATCCTGTGAGGTCCTAGTGCATGTATATGGGCATACACCAGGGTTGCCGACTTTAAGATTCTCCTCTCCGGGAGAAGCCCGGAGAGGAGAGTTTCAGCAGCCGCTCAGGGGGTGGGGCTTACGAGTGACATCACTAAGCCCCGCCCCCATGCTGGTAAAGCAGGGAATTCACGGATCTCTGTGGAGGGGGCGGGGCTAAAATGACACGATTGTGCCGTTTTAGCTCCGCCCCCTCCTCTGAGACCTGAGGATTGCGGCATTTTAATGCCGCAATCCGGGGGACAGCGGGGGTCCCCCCTGAATCCGGGAGGGTTGCCCACCCTTCCGGGGGGCCGGGAGGGGGTCCCGATTTTCGGGAGACTCACGGAAATTCCGGGAGGGTCGGCAACCCTGGCATACACGTCACATATAGAAGATAACAGGAAGATGCACCTGGAATGGACACATAACCAGCACAATATGCTGCATCCTGTGAGGTCCTAGTGCATGTGTGTATATGGGCATACACGTCACATATAGAAGATAACAGGAAGATGCACCTGGGATGGGCACATAACCAGCACAATATGCTGCATCCTGTGAGGTCCTAGTGCATGTGTGTATATGGGCATACACGGTCACATATAGAAGATAACAGGAAGATGCACCTGGGATGGGCACATAACCAGCACAATATGCTGCATCCTGTGAGGTCCTAGTACATGTGTGTATATGGGCATACACGTCACATATAGGAAGATAACAGGAAGATGCACCTGGGATGGGCACATAAACAGCACCATATGCTGCATCCTGTGAGGTTCTAGTGCATGTGTGTATATGGGCATACACGTCACATATAGAAGATAACAGGAAGATGCACCTGGGATGGGCACATAACCAGCACAATATGCTGCATCCTGTGAGGTCCTAGTGCATGTGTGTATATGGGCACACACGTCACATATAGAAGATAACAGGAAGATGCACCTGGGATGGGCACATAACCAGCACCATATGCTGCATCCTGTGAGGTTCTAGTGCATGTGTGTATATGGGCATACACGTCACATATAGAGGATAACAGGAAGATGCACCTGGGATGGGCACATAACCAGCACAATATGCTGCATCCTGTGAGGTCCTAGTGCATGTGTGTATATGGGCATACACGTCACATATAGGAAGATAACAGGAAGATGCACCTGGGATGGGCACATAACCAGCACCATATGCTGCATCCTGTGAGGTCCTAGTGCATGTGTGTATATGGGCATACACGTCACATATAGAAGATAACAGGAAGATGCACCTGGGATGGACACATAACCAGCACAATATGCTGCATCCTGTGAGGTCCTAGTACATGTGTGTATATGGGCATACACGGCCACATATAGAAGATAACAGGAAGATGCACCTGGGATGGGCACATAACCAGCACAATATGCTGCATCCTGTGAGGTCCTAGTGCATGTGTGTATATGGGCATACACGTCACATATAGAAGATAACAGGAAGATGCACCTGGGATGGACACATAACCACCACAATATGCTGCATCCTGTGAGGTCCTAGTGCATGTGTGTATATGGGCATACACGTCACATATAGAAGATAACAGGAAGATGCACCTGGGATGGGCACATAACCAGCACCATATGCTGCATCCTGTGAGGTTCTAGTGCATATGGGCATACACGTCACATATAGAGGATAACAGGAAGATGCACCTGGGATGGGCACATAACCAGCACAATATGCTGCATCCTGTGAGGTCCTAGTGCATGTGTGTATATGGGCATACACGTCACATATAGGAAGATAACAGGAAGATGCACCTGGGATGGGCACATAACCAGCACCATATGCTGCATTCTGTGAGGTCCTAGTGCATGTGTGTATATGGGCATACACGTCACATATAGAAGATAACAGGAAGATGCACCTGGGATGGACACATAACCAGCACAATATGCTGCATCCTGTGAGGTCCTAGTACATGTGTGTATATGGGCATACACGGCCACATATAGAAGATAACAGGAAGATGCACCTGGGATGGGCACATAACCAGCACAATATGCTGCATCCTGTGAGGTCCTAGTGCATGTGTGTATATGGGCATACACGTCACATATAGAAGATAACAGGAAGATGCACCTGGGATGGACACATAACCACCACAATATGCTGCATCCTGTGAGGTCCTAGTGCATGTGTGTATATGGGCATACACGTCACATATAGAGGATAACAGGAAGATGCACCTGGGATGGACACATAACCAGCACAATATGCTGCATCCTGTGAGGTCCTAGTGCATGTGTGTATATGGGCATACACGTCACATATAGAAGATAACAGGAAGATGCACCTGGGAAGGGCACATAACCAGCACCATATGCTGCATCCTGTGAGGTCCTAGTGCATGTGTGTATATGGGCATACACGTCACATATAGAGGATAACAGGAAGATGCACCTGGGATGGACACATAACCAGCACAATATGCTGCATCCTGTGAGGTCCTAGTGCATGTGTGTATATGGGCATACACGTCACATATAGAAGATAACAGGAATATGCACCTGGGATGGGCACATAACCCGCACAATATGCTGCATCCTGTGAGGTCCTAGTGCATGTGTGTATATGGGCATACACGTCACATATAGAAGATAACAGGAAGATGCACCTGGGATGGACACATAACCAGCACAATATGCTGCATCCTGTGAGGTCCTAGTACATGTGTGTATATGGGCATACACATCACATATAGAAGATAACAGGAAGATGCACCTGGGATGGACACATAACCAGCACCATATGCTGCATCCTGTGAGGTCCTAGTGCATGTGTGTATATGGGTATACACGTCACATATAGAGGATAACAGGAAGATGCACCTGGGATGGGCACATAACCAGCACCATATGCTGCATCCTGTGAGGTCCTAGTGCATGTGTGTATATGGGCATACACGTCACATATAGAAGATAACAGGAAGATGCACCTGGGATGGACACATAACCAGCACAATATGCTGCATCCTGTGAGGTCCTAGTACATGTGTGTATATGGGCATACACGTCACATATAGGAGATAACAGGAAGATGCACCTGGGATGGACACATAACCAGCACAATATGCTGCATCCTGTGAGGTCCTAGTGCATGTGTGTATATGGGCATACACGTCACATATAGGAGATAACAGGAAGATGCACCTGGGATGGACACATAACCAGCACAATATGCTGCATCCTGTGAGGTCCTAGTGCATGTGTGTATATGGGCATACACGTCACATATAGAAGATAACAGGAAGATGCACCTGGGATGGGCACATAACCAGCACAATATGCTGCATCCTGTGAGGTCCTAGTGCATGTGTGTATATGGGCATACACGTCACATATAGGAAGATAACAGAAAGATGCACCTGGGATGGGCACATAACCAGCACAATATGCTGCAACCAGCACAATATGCTGCATCCTGTGAGGTCCTAGTGCATGTGTGTATATGGGCATACACGTCACATATAGAAGATAACAGGAAGATGCACCTGGGATGGGCATATAACCAGCACAATATGCTGCATCCTGTGAGGTCCTAGTGCCTGTGTGTATATGGGCATACACGGTCACATATAGGAGATAACAGGAAGATGCACCTGGGATGGACACATAACCAGCACAATATGCTGCATCCTGTGAGGTCCTAGTGCATGTGTGTATATGGGCATACACGTCACATATAGGAAGATAACAGGAAGATGCACCTGGGATGGGCACATAACCAGCACCATATGCTGCATCCTGTGAGGTCCTAGTGCATGTGTGTATATGGGCATACACGTCACATATAGGAGATAACAGGAAGATGCACCTGGGAAGGGCACATAACCAGCACAATATGCTGCATCCTGTGAGGTCCTAGTGCATGTGTGTATATGGGCATACACGTCACATATAGGAGATAACAGGAAGATGCACCTGGGATGGGCACATAACCAGCACAATATGCTGCATCCTGTGAGGTCCTAGTGCATGTGTGTATATGGGCATACACGTCACATATAGAAGATAACAGGAAGATGCACCTGGGATGGGCACATAACCAGCACAATATGCTGCATCCTGTGAGGTCCTAGTATATGTGTGTATATGGGCATACACGTCACATATAGAAGATAACAGGAAGATGCACCTGGGATGGACACATAACCAGCACAATATGCTGCATCCTGTGAGGTCCTAGTACATGTGTGTATATGGGCATACACGGCCACATATAGAAGATAACAGGAAGATGCACCTGGGATGGGCACATAACCAGCACCATATGCTGCATCCTGTGAGGTTCTAGTGCATGTGTGTATATGGGCATACACGTCACATATAGAAGATAACAGGAAGATGCACCTGGGATGGGCACATAACCAGCACAATATGCTGCATCCTGTGAGGTCCTAGTGCATGTGTGTATATGGGCATACACGTCACATATAGAAGATAACAGGAAGATGCACCTGGGATGGGCACATAACCAGCACAATATGCTGCATCCTGTGAGGTCCTAGTGCATGTGTGTATATGGGCATACACGTCACATATAGAGGATAACAGGAAGATGCACCTGGGATGGACACATAACCAGCACAATATGCTGCATCCTGTGAGGTCCTAGTGCATGTGTGTATATGGGCATACACGGTCACATATAGAAGGTAACAGGAAGATGCACCTGGGATGGACACATAACCAGCACCATATGCTGCATCCTGTGAGGTCCTAGTGCATGTGTGTATATGGGCATACACGTCACATATAGAAGATAACAGGAAGATGCACCTGGGATGGACACATAACCAGCACAATATGCTGCATCCTGTGAGGTCCTAGTGCATGTGTGTATATGGGCATACACGTCACATATAGGAAGATAACAGGAAGATGCACCTGGGATGGGCACATAACCAGCACCATATGCTGCATCCTGTGAGGTCCTAGTGCATGTGTGTATATGGGCATACACGTCACATATAGGAGATAACAGGAAGATGCACCTGGGAAGGGCACATAACCAGCACAATATGCTGCATCCTGTGAGGTCCTAGTGCATGTGTGTATATGGGCATACACGTCACATATAGGAGATAACAGGAAGATGCACCTGGGATGGGCACATAACCAGCACAATATGCTGCATCCTGTGAGGTCCTAGTGCATGTGTGTATATGGGCATACACGTCACATATAGAAGATAACAGGAAGATGCACCTGGGATGGGCACATAACCAGCACCATATGCTGCATCCTGTGAGGTCCTAGTGCATGTGTGTATATGGGCATACACGTCACATATAGAAGATAACAGGAAGATGCACCTGGGATGGACACATAACCAGCACAATATGCTGCATCCTGTGAGGTCCTAGTGCATGTGTGTATATGGGCATACACGGTCACATATAGAAGGTAACAGGAAGATGCACCTGGGATGGACACATAACCAGCACCATATGCTGCATCCTGTGAGGTCCTAGTGCATGTGTGTATATGGGCGTACACGTCACATATAGAAGATAACAGGAAGATGCACCTGGGATGGACACATAACCAGCACAATATGCTGCATCCTGTGAGGTCCTAGTGCATGTGTGTATATGGGCATACACGGTCACATATAGAAGATAACAGGAAGATGCATCTGGGATGGGCACATAACCAGCACAATATGCTGCATCCTGTGAGGTCCTAGTGCATGTGTGTATATGGGCATACACGTCACATATAGGAGATAACAGGAAGATGCACCTGGGATGGACACATAACCAGCACCATATGCTGCATCCTGTGAGGTCCTAGTGCATGTGTGTATATGGGCATACACGTCACATATAGAGGATAACAGGAAGATGCACCTGGGATGGGTACATAACCAGCACCATATGCTGCATCCTGTGAGGTCCTAGTGCATGTGTGTATATGGGCATACACGTCACATATAGAGGATAACAGGAAGATGCACCTGGGATGGGTACATAACCAGCACCATATGCTGCATCCTGTGAGGTCCTAGTGCATGTGTGTATATGGGCATACACGTCACATATAGGAGATAACAGGAAGATGCACCTGGGATGGGCACATAACCACCACAATATGCTGCATCCTGTGAGGTCCTAGTGCATGTGTGTATATGGGCATACACGTCACATATAGGAGATAACAGGAAGATGCACCTGGAATGGACACATAACCAGCACAATATGCTGCATCCTGTGAGGTCCTAGTGCATGTGTGTATATGGGTATACACGTCACATATAGGAAGATAACAGGAAGATGCACCTGGGATGGGCACATAACCAGCACAATATGCTGCATCCTGTGAGGTCCTAGTGCATGTGTGTATATGGGCATACACGTCACATATAGGAGATAACAGGAAGATGCACCTGGGATGGGTACATAACCAGCACAATATGCTGCATCCTGTGAGGTCCTAGTGCATGTGTGTATATGGGCATACACGTCACATATAGAAGATAACAGGAAGATGCACCTGGGATGGGTACATAACCAGCACAATATGCTGCATCCTGTGAGGTCCTAGTGCATGTGTGTATATGGGCACACACATCACATATAGAAGATAAGAGGAAGATGCACCTGGGATGGGCACATAACCAGCACAATATGCTGCATCCTGTGAGGTCCTAGTACATGTGTGTATATGGGCATACACGTCACATATAGGAAGATAACAGGAAGATGCACCTGGGATGGGCACATAACCAGCACCATATGCTGCATCCTGTGAGGTCCTAGTGCATGTGTGTATATGGGCATACACGTCACATATAGAGGATAACAGGAAGATGCACCTGGGATGGACACATAACCAGCACCATATGCTGCATCCTGTGAGGTCCTAGTGCATGTGTGTATATGGGCATACACGTCACATATAGGAGATAACAGGAAGATGCACCTGGGATGGGCACATAACCAGCACAATATGCTGCATCCTGTGAGGTCCTAGTGCATGTGGGTATATGGGCATACACGTCACATATAGAAGATAACAGGAAGATGCACCTGGGATGGGCACATAACCAGCACAATATGCTGCATCCTGTGAGGTCCTAGTGCATGTGTGTATATGGGCATACACGTCACATATAGAAGATAACAGGAAGATGCACCTGGGATGGGCACATAACCAGCACCATATGCTGCATCCTGTGAGGTCCTAGTGCATGTGTGTATATGGGCATACACGTCACATATAGAAGATAACAGGAAGATGCACCTGGGATGGGTACATAACCAGCACAATATGCTGCATCCTGTGAGGTCCTAGTGCATGTGTGTATATGGGCATACACACACATATAGAAGATAAGAGGAAGATGCACCTGGGATGGGCACATAACCAGCACAATATGCTGCATCCTGTGAGGTCCTAGTACATGTGTGTATATGGGCATACACGTCACATATAGGAAGATAACAGGAAGATGCACCTGGGATGGGCACATAACCAGCACAATATGCTGCATCCTGTGAGGTCCTAGTGCATGTGTGTATATGGGCATACACGTCACATATAGGAGATAACAGGAAGATGCACCTGGGATGGACACATAACCAGCACCATATGCTGCATCCTGTGAGGTCCTAGTGCATGTGTATATATGGGCATACACGTCACATATAGAGGATAACAGGAAGATGCACCCACCTGGGATGGGCACATAACCAGCACCATATGCTGCATCCTGTGAGGTCCTAGTGCCTGTGTGTATATGGGCACACACGTCACATATAGAAGATAACAGGAAGATGCACCTGGGATGGGCACATAACCAGCACCATATGCTGCATCCTGTGAGGTCCTAGTGCATGTGTGTATATGGGCATACACGTCACATATATAAGATAACAGGAAGATGCACCTGGGATGGGCACATAACCAGCACAATATGCTGCATCCTGTGAGGTCCTAGTGTATGTGTGTATATGGGCATACACGTCACATATAGAGGATAACAGGAAGATGCACCTGGGATGGGCACATAACCAGCACAATATGCTGCATCCTGTGAGGTCCTAGTGCATGTGTGTATATGGGCATACACGTCACATATAGAAGATAACAGGAAGATGCACCTGGGATGGACACATAACCCGCACCATATGCTGCATCCTGTGAGGTCCTAGTACATGTGTGTATATGGGCATACACGTCACATATAGAAGATAACAGGAAGATGCACCTGGGATGGACACATAACCTGCACCATATGCTGCATCCTGTGAGGTCCTAGTGCATGTGTGTATATGGGCACACACGGTCACATATAGAAGATAACAGGAAGATGCACCTGGGATGGGCACATAACCAGCACCATATGCTGCATCCTGTGAGGTCCTAGTGCATGTGTGTATAGGGGCATACACATCACATATAGAAGATAACAGGAAGATGCACCTGGGATGGGCACATAACCAGCACCATATGCTGCATCCTGTGAGGTCCTAGTGCCTGTGTGTATATGGACGTACACGTCACATATAGAAGATAACAGGAAGATGCACCTGGGATGGGCACATAACCAGCGCAATATGCTGCATCCTGTGAGGTCCTAGTGCATGTGTGTATATGGGTACACACGTCACATATAGAAGATAACAGGAAGATGCACCTGGGATGGACACATAACCAGCACAATATGCTGCATCCTGTGAGGTCCTAGTGCATGTGTGTATATGGGCATACACGTCACATATAGAGGATAACAGGAAGATGCACCTGGGATGGGCACATAACCAGCACAATATGCTGCATCCTGTGAGGTCCTAGTGCATGTGTGTATATGGGCATACACGTCACATATAGAAGATAACAGGAAGATGCACCTGGGATGGGCACATAACCAGCACCATATGCTGCATCCTGTGAGGTCCTAGTGCATGTGGGTATATGGGCATACACGTCACATATAGAAGATAACAGGAAGATGCACCTGGGATGGGCACATAACCAGCACCATATGCTGCATCCTGTGAGGTCCTAGTGCATGTGTGTATATGGGCATACACGTCACATATAGGAAGATAACAGGAAGATGCACCTGGGATGGGCACATAACCAGCACAATATGCTGCATCCTGTGAGGTCCTAGTGCATGTGTGTATATGGGCATACACGTCACATATAGAAGATAACAGGAAGATGCACCTGGGATGGGCACATAACCCGCACAATATGCTGCATCCTGTGAGGTCCTAGTGCATGTGTGTATATGGGCATACACGTCACATATAGAAGATAACAGGAAGATGCACCTGGGATGGGCACATAACCAGCACCATATGCTGCATCCTGTGAGGTCCTAGTGCATGTGTGTATATGGGCATACACGTCACATATAGGAAGATAACAGGAAGATGCACCTGGGATGGGCACATAACCACCACAATATGCTGCATCCTGTGAGGTCCTAGTGCATGTGTGTATATGGGCATACACGTCACATATAGAAGATAACAGGAAGATGCACCTGGGATGGACATATAACCAGCACCATATACTGCATCCTGTGAGGTCCTAGTGCATGTGTGTATATGGGCATACACGTCACATATAGAAGATAACAGGAAGATGCACCTGGGATGGACACATAACCAGCACAATATGCTGCATCCTGTGAGGTCCTAGTGCATGTGTGTATATGGGCATACACGTCACATATAGAGGATAACAGGAAGATGCACCTGGGATGGGTACATAACCAGCACAATATGCTGCATCCTGTGAGGTCCTAGTGCATGTGTGTATATGGGCATACACGTCACATATAGAAGATAACAGGAAGATGCACCTGGGATGGGCACATAACCAGCACCATATGCTGCATCCTGTGAGGTCCTAGTGCATGTGTGTATATGGGCATACACGTCACATATAGAAGATAACAGGAAGATGCACCTGGGATGGGCACATAACCACCACAATATGCTGCATCCTGTGAGGTCCTAGTGCATGTGTGTATATGGGCATACACGTCACATATAGAAGATAACAGGAAGATGCACCTGGGATGGGCACATAACCAGCACCATATGCTGCATCCTGTGAGGTCCTAGTGCATGTGTGTATATGGGCATACACGTCACATATAGAAGATAACAGGAAGCTGCACCTGGGATGGGCACATAACCAGCACAATATGCTGCATCCTGTGAGGTCCTAGTGCATGTGTGTATATGGGCATACACGTCACATATAGAAGATAACAGGAAGATGCACCTGGGATGGACACATAACCAGCACAATATGCTGCATCCTGTGAGGTCCTAGTGCATGTGTGTATATGGGCATACACGTCACATATAGAAGATAACAGGAAGATGCACCTGGGATGGACACATAACCAGCACAATATGCTGCATCCTGTGAGGTCCTAGTGCATGTGTGTATATGGGCATACACGTCACATATAGAAGATAACAGGAAGATGCACCTGGGATGGACACATAACCACCACAATATGCTGCATCCTGTGAGGTCCTAGTGCATGTGTGTATATGGGCATACACGTCACATATAGAAGATAACAGGAAGATGCACCTGGGATGGACACATAACCACCACAATATGCTGCATCCTGTGAGGTCCTAGTGCATGTGTGTATATGGGCACACACATCACATATAGAAGATAACAGGAAGATGCACCTGGGATGGGCACATAACCAGCACCATATGCTGCATCCTGTGAGGTCCTAGTGCATGTGTGTATATGGGCATACACGTCACATATAGAAGATAACAGGAAGATGCACCTGGGATGGACACATAACCAGCACAATATGCTGCATCCTGTGAGGTCCTAGTGCATGTGTGTATATGGGCATACACGTCACATATAGAAGATAACAGGAAGATGCACCTGGGATGGGCACATAACCAGCACAATATGCTGCATCCTGTGAGGTCCTAGTGCATGTGTGTATATGGGCATAAACGTCACATATAGAAGATAACAGGAAGATGCACCTGGGAAGGGCACATAACCAGCACAATATGCTGCATCCTGTGAGGTCCTAGTGCATGTGTGTATACGGGCATACACGTCACATATAGGAAGATAACAGGAAGATGCACCTGGGATGGGCACATAACCAGCACCATATGCTGCATCCTGTAAGGTCCTAGTGCATGTGTGTATACGGGCATACACGTCACATATAGAGGATAACAGGAAGATGCACCTGGGATGGGCACATAACCAGCACAATATGCTGCATCCTGTGAGGTCCTAGTGCCTATGTGTACATGGGCATACACGTCACATATAGAAGATAACAGGAAGATGCACCTGGGATGGGCACATAACCACCACAATATGCTGCATCCTGTGAGGTCCTAGTGCATGTGTGTATATGGGCATACACGTCACATATAGGAGATAACAGGAAGATGCACCTGGGATGGGCACATAACCAGCACAATATGCTGCATCCTGTGAGGTCCTAGTGCCTATGTGTACATGGGCATACACGTCACATATAGAAGATAACAGGAAGATGCACCTGGGATGGGCACATAACCACCACAATATGCTGCATCCTGTGAGGTCCTAGTGCATGTGTGTACATGGGCATACACGTCACATATAGGAAGATAACAGGAAGATGCACCTGGGATGGGCACATAACCACCACAATATGCTGCATCCTGTGAGGTCCTAGTGCATGTGTGTATATGGGCATACACGTCACATATAGATGATAACAGGAAGATGCACCTGGGATGGACACATAACCAGCACAATATGCTGCATCCTGTGAGGTCCTAGTGCATGTGTGTATATGGGCATACACGTCACATATAGAAGATAACAGGAAGATGCACCTGGGATGGGCACATAACCAGCACAATATGCTGCATCCTGTGAGGTCCTAGTGCATGTGTGTATATGGGCATACACGTCACATATAGAAGATAACAGGAAGATGCACCTGGGATGGGCACATAACCAGCACCATATGCTGCATCCTGTGAGGTCCTAGTGCATGTGTGTATATGGGCATACACGTCACCTATAGAAGATAACAGGAAGATGCACCTGGGATGGGCACATAACCAGCACAATATGCTGCATCCTGTGAGGTCCTAGTACATGTGTGTATATGGGCATACACGTCACATATAGAAGATAACAGGAAGATGCACCTGGGATGGGCACATAACCAGCACAATATGCTGCATCCTGTGAGGTCCTAGTGCATGTGTGTATATGGGCATACACGTCACATATAGAAGATAACAGGAAGATGCACCTGGGATGGGCACATAACCAGCACCATATGCTGCATCCTGTGAGGTCCTAGTGCATGTGTGTATATGGGCATACACGTCACATATAGAGGATAACAGGAAGATGCACCTGGGAAGGGCACATAACCAGCACAATATGCTGCATCCTGTGAGGTCCTAGTGCATGTGTGTATACGGGCATACACGTCACATATAGGAAGATAACAGGAAGATGCACCTGGGATGGGCACATAACCAGCACAATATGCTGCATCCTGTGAGGTCCTAGTGCATGTGTGTATACGGGCATACACGTCACATATAGAAGATAACAGGAAGATGCACCTGGGATGGACACATAACCACCACAATATGCTGCATCCTGTGAGGTCCTAGTGCATGTGTGTATATGGGCATACACGTCACATATAGAGGATAACAGGAAGATGCACCTGGGATGGGCACATAACCAGCACAATATGCTGCATCCTGTGAGGTCCTAGTGCATGTGTGTATATGGGCATACACGTCACATATAGAAGATAACAGGAAGATGCACCTGGGATGGACACATAACCACCACAATATGCTGCATCCTGTGAGGTCCTAGTGCATGTGTGTATATGGGCATACACGTCACATATAGAAGATAACAGGAAGATGCACCTGGGATGGGCACATAACCAGCACCATATGCTGCATCCTGTGAGGTCCTAGTGCATGTGTGTATATGGGCATACACGTCACATATAGAAGATAACAGGAAGATGCACCTGGAATGGACACATAACCAGCACAATATGCTGCATCCTGTGAGGTCCTAGTGCATGTGTGTATATGGGCATACACGTCACATATAGGAGATAACAGGAAGATGCACCTGGGATGGGCACATAACCAGCACAATATGCTGCATCCTGTGAGGTCCTAGTGCATGTGTGTATATGGGCATACACGTCACATATAGAAGATAACAGGAAGATGCACCTGGGATGGGCACATAACCAGCACAATATGCTGCATCCTGTGAGGTCCTAGTGCATGTGTGTATATGGGCATACACGTCACATATAGAGGATAACAGGAAGATGCACCTGGGATGGGTACATAACCAGCACAATATGCTGCATCCTGTGAGGTCCTAGTGCATGTGTGTATATGGGCATACACGTCACATATAGAAGATAACAGGAAGATGCACCTGGGATGGACACATAACCAGCACAATATGCTGCATCCTGTGAGGTCCTAGTGCATGTGTGTATATGGGCATACACGTCACATATAGAAGATAACAGGAAGATGCACCTGGGATGGGCACATAACCAGCACAATATGCTGCATCCTGTGAGGTCCTAGTGCATGTGTGTATATGGGCATACACGTCACATATAGAAGATAACAGGAAGATGCACCTGGGATGGGCACATAACCAGCACAATATGCTGCATCCTGTGAGGTCCTAGTGCATGTGTGTATATGGGCACACACGTCACATATAGAGGATAACAGGAAGATGCACCTGGGATGGGCACATAACCAGCACAATATGCTGCATCCTTTGAGGTCCTAGTGCATGTGTGTATATGGGCATACACGTCACATATATGAAGATAACAGGAAGATGCACCTGGGATGGGCACATAAACAGCACAATCTGCTGTCTTATCTTCTAATTACATCCTGTCTTCATTGTTAAACTCAACATAAATTTTCATTTTCACAGCTCCCAGTAAAGACAACATCATTATTCATAATTGCACGTGTGCTACAGAAAACATCTGTCAGGTACCCAGAGAGAGACAGCGCCGGCTAATTAATGGTGTGATACAGTGAATTACATGCAGCAGCTACAATTACCCTGGCTGGATATTACACATGATCCATTTGTATTTGTCTCATGTAGAAATCACGGACTCAAAGGGCCCAATTCAGCCCTGTTCGCTGGGCTCCTGGACTTCCGGCTTCATCAGGACAAACCGAGTGGCCCTTTCAGAGTCATATTTAGGCGGTTATTCTGGCACAGGGGAGCGATATTGTGCGTCTGTGCATGTGCAGAGGCAGGGTGTGTGCGGCCACGGCGAACACAGTGTTTGCTGTGCGCAAACACCCAACACTGTGGGCATTCCCGTTGAGCGGTGTCTGGGGGGACTCGCAAAGGCTGCGAAATCAGCCCGAATAACCCCCTTATTGTAGTTCCCTGAATACCGTTGTCAGGGGGCGTGTCTTGATTTCTCCGTTCCATCCTTGTGAATTTGATTTAATTTTAATTTAGTTCTTTCCATTCTTTTCTTATATAGTTTGCTATTATGTGATATATAAGTTACTGAGTATCCATTGCCCTCATCCTTTATGTTGTAATTACTTATGTTTCATCTTTAATTATTTTGTGAATGTTTTATTTTTACATTATCCTTATTATTATTATCATCGATTTTCAGTCTTTCTTTATTTGACAATTTTATTTTAAATAATTCAAGAATAAAAGGTCACAGTTTAAGTCTAATGAACTGAGTGGTATCTGGATATACAGAGTAGTATTAGAGTGCACCTTCTTGTTATCTGTACTCTGACTCTTATCTTATTGGTGGAATTTTCTATCATGTCTGAGTATTGCTGCTTTCACACCGCAAAACCTGCTTTGACCAGGTATTTAAAACGTTTTTCAAAACGGGTCAGAGCAAGTTTAACCCCTTTCACACCGCATGTAAATACCTGGTCTAAAGCAGGTTTGCGGTGTGAAAGCTATAGTGAAAGCGGTACGGTCTTGGCAGTTTACCCCCCCCCCCCCCCTCTCACCATCTTAACATTAGTGAGGGCCCCTGGGCTTATTCACTGTGCCCCCCCCCCCCCCCATGAATCAGTTTCCCCCCCAGGAGCCTGGACCCAGCCACAGATAACAGGAGAGCATGACCTGCGGGATTACAAAGGAGCGGGCTGAGAGGGCAGGGGGGCGCCTCCAGGATGCTGCAGCCCCCGCTCAGCACGGAGTAGGGCGCATAGGGCCCCCAGGTTACCGGCATGTGGTGATAAGACGCAGAATGTGGTGGAAATGCCCCCGCACCCGGTGGGTGCCAGCGCCCTGGCCGTCTTCGTGCTCTGCTGGCTGTACATCTTCCCGACGGAGCAGCTGCCGGACCAGAAGGAGGTGGTGCAGGAGGAGCTGCAGCGCGGCCGGGACTGGGAACGACAGCACTGTGCGGGCATTCAGGTACCCGGGCACCACTGCCTTACTGCAGCGTGGCTGGGACTGGCGGCTGGGACCCCCCCCAGCCAGCCCCACAACCCCACTGCCCGGATCCTACCTGGGCAGTGCAGGGAAGGGAATAATCGCGCTGGGGGCAGGGGGTCCCTGCAGTGTATGTTAGATCAGTGGCGGGGTCCCTGCAGCTACTAGTTTCCATACGCTGAAGGGACCCCGCCACTGATATAACATACACTGCAGGGACCCCCTGCCCCCAGTGCGATCATTCCCTTCCCTCCGCTGCCCAAGTTGGGGGGGGACCAATAATGGTCCGCTCATTAGATATGCACAGAGCGCACCACTATTGACTGGGTCCTTAATACCGTTTCAGACCCGATTTTGGTGCCAAAATACCGGGTCTGAAACGGGTAGGACCCTGCTTTTTTACCGTTTCCAAAAACCGTTTTTTTGGAAATCGTAAAATTACTCTGCCCCTTTCAGACAGCACAGATTACCATTTTAAAACGGTTAAAAATCGTCAAAATACCGTTTTTTTTAGTGCGGTCTGAAAGGGGCATATGAAGATTTCTCTGCTGTAAGTGGAGCGATGTCATCGTACATCAGACCGTGACACATATAGCTCTCACTGGCAATAGCCGCCGGGGGACAGATTACACCCAAAAGTGAATAAACGCTGTAACACACAGTATGAGGATGAGATGAAAGTGGGACGCAGGATGTGCGGTTCAGTAACCTCTGTGGCAGAATGGGATGAGGCTCTCATCGGTGAGTTCCTAAAGACAGACATTTGTTCTTCAGAGAGGGAAGGAATGGTAGTCACATAACCGTCCCCCTAGTGCCTATCCCTAACCCCCTCTCCTCTACAGCCTAACCCTCCCCCCAGTGACTATCCCTTATCCTTACAGCCTAACCTTAAGGCCCCCATACACTAGGGCGACTTGTCCTAAGGACAAGTCGACCCCGACTTCCCCCTGAGCTTCCCCGGCAACTCCCCGGGGGAGCTTGATAAGATTGGCTGCAGAACAGGGCTGCTGGTGGGGGGCGCTGCTAAGGCAGCGTGCAGGGGACGCTGCGGGGGACAGTGACAGAGCCGGGCAGGGGGAGGCGGGAGCTGTCAGAGCTGGAAAAAAAATCCCATACAATGAATGGGCAGCCTGTGATTGGCTGAGTGCTCTCTCAGCCAATTGCTGACTGGCTGAGAGAGCGCTCAGCCAATCACAGGCTGCCCATTCATTGTATGGGCTTTTTTTTTCCAGCGCTGACAGCTTTTCCTGCCCGGCTCTGTTACTGCCAACTCTGTGTCCCCCGCAGCGCCCCCTGTCTTACTAGCAGCACCCCCGTCCCCCGCATTGACGACTCCCGGCTCCCTGCGGAGGTAGTGCAGGCGGGGACCGCAGGCGTCGCAGAGCAGAGACAGTTGGCGCGGCGGGAAAATAGAAAGAAATCTTAATCAAAAGACTGGGCTGCCGCTGATTGGCTGAGAGCTCAGCCAATCAGCGGCCGCCCGGTCTTTTGAATAGGATTTCTTCCTATTCTCCCGCCGCGCCGACGGTCTCGGCTCTGCGACGCCTGTGGTCCCCGCCTGCACTACCTCCGCCGGGAGCCGTCAATGCGGGGGGGGGGGGGGGGCGCTGCTAGTAAGACAGGGGGGCTGTATATAAAGATATATCGGATCTGAACATCGTGGGTGCTAAAAAGCACCCATGATGGCTCAGATTCCGATATATCTGATGTTCTGCAGGTCCGACGCCGTGATCCGATGCGCGCGGGACCGCCCATCAGATCAGATGTCAAACACATGCGATTTTGAGCCGATTTCACCCGATTAATCGGATGAAATCGGCCGAAAATCGCATAGTGTATGGTGGCCTTTACACTCGCCCAACAGCCCACCTCTCCTCCTAGTTCTCCCCCTCCCCCCTTACCTTTAAGCTCACCTACATTCTAACCTAAAAACTTCTCCACAGCCAACATTTCACATGGCGACTTTTAAGATGTCGACATTTTTAGCCTGTCAACATATTCAATAATGCTGAGGACACTGTCGTGTAAAACTTATGAACACCGACATGGTTACTGTTGACCAACGGACAAGACTAAAAAATCAGAGAAGGGTAAGTCAGGATGTCAGGCAGTCATCTGGAGTAATCCATCTCACAGCCCATGCTGCTGGCTAGAACATAACACTGAGGATTCAACCTGTGATTAACCCCCGTCAGTGGTCAATACAGACTGACGCTGTGATACATCATTGTCAAAGACTGGTGTTGGGTGCAACAACATGGACGGTATCTGTTAAGGTTTGTTTCCTAAGACATTTGTGCAATACAGAGAGAAGGGCGGCATCTGTATGTATTTCAAACTCCTAAAGCTTGTGGTAAAAATAAAAAGGGATTTTTGTAAGAACTTACCGTTCAAATCCCTTTCTCTGATATGGTCCTGGTGACACAGCTCAACATTGGGATGTAGGAGGGTCCGTAGGAGCAAGGCACCTATCCTAAAGCTTTTGGAGGGTAGGCTCCTCCCTTCTGCATCCCAGACTCTTCAGTTCAATCTTTCAAAGCCACTGGAATACATTAACTCAGTACAAACGCCTGCACATATTATATGCACAATTTCAAAAATAACTTTTCAACCATATATAACATGAATCATCATGAAATTTCTGGCATACTTACTGAGCGTAAGGGAGGGATCGCTGTGTCACCAGGACCATATCAGAGAAAGGGATTCGAACGGTAAGTTCTTACAAAAATCCCTTTTTCTCTTTCAATGGTCCTGGTGACACAGCTCAACATTGGGACGTTCCAGAGCTTATCCTTTGGGTGGGTACGCTCAGGTCTGCAGCTCTCATCACTGCTCGCCCGAATGATGCATCCTCCGACGCGAACTCATGGAACCTATAGAATTTGGCAAAAGTGTGAACAGATGACCAAGTGGCGGCCCTGCAAACCTGCTCAGCTGTGGCCCATGTCGAACCACCCAAGAGGTCGCAACCGACCTGGTGGTATGCGCATTAATCCTGGTCGGCACAGGCCTACCAACCTTAGTATATGCAAAGGCAATAACAGAACGCAACCACCTAGCAATGGTCTGCTTAGAGGCAGGCCAACCAATCTTGTGCACATCATAGAAGACTAGCAAAGTGTCAGTATTCCTGACACCCTTCACCCTGTCCACATAAACGCGCAAGGCGCGCACAACATCCAAATTCCTCAATTTGTCCCTTTTTCTTGAACCCTCTGGGGGTTGAAACACAGGCAGAACTATCTCCTGATTCAGATGAAAAGCAGAGACTACTTTTGGTAATAATTGGGGTACTGTTCGAAAAACAGCCCTGTCATCATGAAATATAAGAAAAGGAGACTTGCATGACAACGCTCCCAACTCTTATACTCTCTTTGCTGATGCAACAGCCAACAAAAATACAAGCTTCCGTGTAAGGAACTTAAGGTCAGCCGACCTCAGCGGCTCAAAAGGCGCCTTTTGAAGACACTCCAGTACCAGCGATAAATCCCATGGAGCCACTGGTTGTTTGTAGGGAGGTTTCAATCGAGAAACCCCTTGCAGGAAAGTTTGCACCTCCGGTAGCAAAGCTATCCTTTTCTGGAAATAAATCGACAAGGCCGATATCTGTACCTTGAGTGACTGAAGGCTTAACCCAGACGAGAAGCCATCCTGCAAAAACTCCAGCAATTTAGAAAGTCGAAATCGCGATGTGTGCGACTTCTGCCTTTCACACCACCTAATATAGGTCTTCCAGACCCTATAATAGTTAGCCGAAGCCACTGACTTCCTAGCTTTAACCATGGTGTTAATCACAGCCTCTAAGAACCCCTTATTCTTCAAGATGGTGGTCTCAATAGCCAAGCCGTTAAATTTAGCCGAGCTGAATCCAGGTGTAAGAACGGCCCTTGGCTTAACAGGTCTGACCTCAGAGGTAGACGCCACGATTCCACAGACAATCTCTGAAGCCTCGAGTACCAGGACCTCCTTGGCCAATCTGGGGCCACTAGAATCACCGGAATTCCTTGGGACTGGACTCTTTTCAATACCCTCGCCAGCATTGGAAACGGCGGAAAGACATAAAGCAGATTCCCCTCCCAGGGGATAGTCATTGCATCCACTGCTTCGGCTCGTGGATCTCTCGTCCTGGCATAGAACTTGGGCACCTGATGATTGAACCTTGATGCCATCAGGTCCACATCCGGAGTTCCCCACTTCAATGTAAGCTGAAGAAATACCTGTGGGTTCAGGCTCCATTCCCCTTCCAGCAGCTCCTCCCTGCTCAGGAAATCGGCCTCGATATTCTCCACCCCTGGGATGAATATCGCTGATAACGCTGGAACATTCACCTCCGCCCACAAGAAAATCCGGGAAACCTACCGCATGGCCAGCTTGCTGCGTGTGCCTCCCTGGTGATTCAGGTATGCCACAGCCGTGGTGTTGTCGGTCTGAATCCTCAAAGGAAGGCCCTGTAATCTTTCTCCTGCCAGAGATATCACTTTCCACACAGCCCGCAGTTCCAGGATGTTGATCGGCAAGGCAGACTCCTCCGAGGTCCATAAGCCCTGAAGGCGTAAGTCCAAAACCACCGCCCCCCAGCCCCTGAGACTAGCGTCGGTAGTCACTACCAGCCAGTCCCAGGACTGCAGAGACCGACACCACTGAAGGGAATCCACCTGCATCCACCATTTCAGAGAAGACCGTGTCTCTGGAGACAACACTATGTGCTCTGACTTCATGGTGTGAGTATTTCCTGACCAAGACGTCAGAATGTCCCACTGAAACACTCGAGAGTGGAACCTGGCAAACTGTAGCGTCTCGAAAGTCGTCACCATTTTCCCCAACAGTTTGAGACACCTCCAAACCGATGGACTCTGAGGCCCCAGGATCTCCCGCACCAAGGTGGCTATGTCCCTGGCCTTTGTTTCTGGCAGAAATACCCGATGTAGATGGGTATCCAGGACAACCCCCAGGAACTGGATTCTCTGTGACGGCACAAGCTGAGACTTTTGTAAGTTTAAAAGCCATCCGTGAGTCTTCAAAAACTGATGGCCTCTGCCAAGTGACTCTGCAACTTCTCCGCCAACTCTGCTTTGAACAGCAGGTCGTCTAAATACGGAATCACCGTGATCCCTTTCAGACGGAGAGCAGCCGCCATTACAGACATAATTTTGGTGAATACCCTTGGCGCTGTGGCCAGACCGAAGGACAACGCCTGAAATTGCAAATGCAGGTCTCCTATCGCAAACCTCAAGAGAGCCTGATGCTCCGGATGGATAGGGACGTGGAGATATGCGTCCTGAACATCTTAGCAGCACAGACCGTAGAGATTCCATCTTGAAATGGTCTACCCACAGATGGAGATTCAAAGACTTTAGATTTAATATTGGTCTGAAAGACCCGTCTGGCTTGGGCACCAAAAACAGTGTGGAATAAAAGCCTTTTTTCCACTCCGCTCGAGGGACTGGGATCACCACACCCTTCTCTAAGAGAGATCGAGGCGCCCTCAAAAGAGCAGCCCGGAGCCGAGACTCCTTTGGTAGTGGTGTAGGAATTAATCTTCTCGGAGGAAGACCTTTGAAGGGAATTCTGTAACCCTGGGATATAATGTCCAACACCCAAGGATCCCGGCCCAACAATGCCCAAGTGTCCCTGAACCATCTCAGACGCCCCCCCACTCTGACCACCGTCGGGATAATTCCCGGGTAGTCATGCTGAGGGCCTGTCCTCACCTTTGGTGCTTGGTTTCTTATTAAAGGAACCAAACTTTGACTTAGGGGCCTTGCCCCTAGAGGACTGAAATTTTCCCCTAAAGGAATGTCCACGAAAGGACGCACCCCCTCTAGGGGAGGGCCGAAAGGATGGCCGAAAGGATGGCCTAAAAGCAGAAAAACTTGAGGCCTGTTTTGCTGCAGGAGCCGGCAGGAAGGTACTTTTGCCTCCCGTGGCCTGCTTAATAATCTCTTCCAGCTCTGAACCAAACAACAGCTTTCCTTTAAAAGCTAAAGCCTCTAAGGCCTTTTAGATTCATTATCCGCTTCCCAGGCTTTAAGCCACAGCACTCTCCTGGCATTGACGAACACTGTGGAAACTCTGGAAGCCATTTTGAGAGCTTCCTCCTCAGCCTCAAGCACATACTCCGCAGCTGCTTTAAGCTTCTCAGCAAGCAGCAACACACATGGATCAGCATGTAAAATTGTACACAGGTTATTGGCCCACACAATCATGGCCTTAGAGACCCAGGCTGATGCTATAAGCGGGAGTACAGTGAAGCCTACCCCCTCAAATATTGCCTTGAGGTTACCTCCCAGCTTTTTGTCTACGGGGTCCTTAAATGCTGCCCCCACCCTGGACAGGTAGCACCGTGGCTTTAGAAAGCCGAGCCACAGAAGCATCCACCACCGGACCTTTTTCCCAGAGGTCTGCATGAGCCTCAGGCATGGGGTATAGACTTAAGAATCTCTTAGGCATCTGCAGCCTTTTATCGGGCGTTTTCCAAGCCCCTTCCAATAGATCCTGTAAACCTTCATCCGCAGGGAAGGTAACAGTCTCCTTACGCTGCCATTTAAAAACACCCTTTGCAGGAGTTTTATCCTCCACAGACAAATTCAAAGCCTGCTTAACAGCAGTAATCAAGTCCTCCACCCCTGAGGCTGAGGACTCTTCAGAATCATCACCCTGATCCCAGGGGATGTCTGTGTACTCTCCCTCCTCATCAGCAACAAGCAATGGCACTGAATAAGACCTTTTAGGGGTCCCCACAGTATCACCATCAAATCTGTCTAGCAAATCATTAAACCTGCTGATCCCCTTAGCAGTATCCTGCATGACCTGTAAGAAGCCAGGATCTGCCTGGGTCAGAGGCAAGGAGCCAGAGGACTGCTGAGATGATGACATAGGTCTCGGGGAAGCTACCAACACATCACTCTGTCTGTCCAGCAATTGCACTAAGGCATTAACAGACCTGCCCAGGGCACTGGCCCACGCAGGTTCCGATTGCTCTACCCTCTGGGGTTCACTCCCCATGGGTCTCACAGCAGCGCAAGCAATACACAAGCCCCCCTTGGCCATCTGCTCAGGGACAAAATTCAGTGTACAAACACTGCAAGCGCTCAATGCATTAAGGGCTCCCTCCCCCAAAGCCACAGACTGTTGCTCAGACATGATGTAAAAAAGGGATTTTTGTAAGAACTTACCGTTCGAATCCCTTTCTCTGATATGGTCCTGGTGACACAGCTCAACACTGGGATGTAGGAGGGTCCGAAGGAGCCAGGCACCTATCCTAAAGTTTTAGAGGGTAGGCTCCTCCCCTACTGCATCCCTGGACTCTTCAGTTCAATCTTTCAAAGCCACTGGAATACATAACTCAGTACAAACGCCTGCACATATTATATGCACATTTTATAACAGAAAACTGTTAACTTTTAACCATTTTAACATGAACATCATGAAACTTCTGGCATACTTACTGAGCGTAAGGGAGGGATCGCTGTGTCACCAGGACCATATCAGAGAAAGGGATTCGAACGGTAAGTTCTTACAAAAATCCCTTTTTCTCTTTCAATGGTCCTGGTGACACAGCTCAACACTGGGACGTTCCAGAGCCGGTCCTTTGGGAGGGTACGCTCAGGTCTGCAGCTCTCAGCACTGCTCGCCCGAATGATGCGTCCTCCGACGCGAACTCATGGAATCTATAGAATTTGGCAAATGTGTGAACAGATGACCAAGTGGCAGCTCTGCAAACCTGCTCAGCTGTGGCCCCATGTCGAACCGCCCAAGAGGTGGCAACTGACCTGGTGGTATGCGCATTTATTTTGGCCGGAACTGGTCTACCCACTTTGGTGTATGCAAAGGCTATCACAGACCGCAACCACCTAGCAATAGTCTGCTTAGATGCAGGCCAACCAATTTTGTGTACGTCGTACAATACCAACAATGTGTCAGTCTTCCTGACACTCTTCACTCTGTCCACATATATGCGTAAGGCACGCACAACATCCAAAGTTCTCAACTTGTCCCTTTTCTTAGAACCCTCTGGGGGTTGAAACACAGGTAGAACTATCTCCTGATTTAAATGGAAGGTAGATACCACCTTCGGTAAAAACTGAGGCACTGTTCTTAAAACAGCCCTGTCATCATGAAAAATTAAGAAGGGAGATTTACATGACAAAGCTCCCAATTCTGAAACTCTTTTAGCAGATGCTACTGCTAACAAAAACACTAGCTTCCACGTGAGAAACTTAAAGTCAGCCGACCTTAAAGGTTCAAAAGGTGCCTTTTGAAGGCATTCCAAAACCAGTGATAGATCCCAAGGTGCTACTGGTTGCTTGTATGGAGGTTTCAACCTGGATACTCCTTGTAAAAAGGTTTGAATTTCCGGCAAAATGGCTATCTTTTTCTGGAAATAGATGGACAAGGCCGAAATCTGTACCTTCAGTGACTGAAGGCTTAGGCCCGATGAAAAACCATCTTGTAAAAATTCCATCATTCTTGATAGCTTAAAATGAGATGTATGAGCCTTTCTTCTCTCACACCATCGAATGTAAGTCTTCCAGACTCTATAATAATTTGCCGAAGATACAGCTTTTCTGGCTTTTATCATCGTCTGTACTACTGCCTCAGAAAACCCTTTTCTTTTCAAAATGGTGGTTTCAATAGCCAGGCCGTCAAAATCAATCGATCTGAATCCAGGTGATTGAACGGGCCTTGTCTTAGAAGGTCTGGTCTCAGAGGTAGACGCCATGAGTCCACAGACAACCTCTGAAGCCTCGAGTACCAGGATCTCCTTGGCCAATCTGGGGCCACTAAGATCACTGGAACCTTCTGCCCCTGTATTTTCTTCAGAAGTCTCGGTAACATTGGTACTGGTGGGAATGCATAAAGGAGATCTCCCTGCCAGTGAATAGTCATGGCATCCACTGCCTCCGCTAGTGGATCCCTTGTTCTGGCATAGAACCTGGGCACTTGACGGTTGATCCTGGATGCCATCAGGTCCACATCCGGAGTTCCCCACATCGAAGTGATTTGTTGAAACACCTGAGGGTGTAAGCTCCATTCCCCTTCCTTGAGCTCCTCCCTGCTCAGGAAGTCGGCTTCTATATTCTCTATTCCTGGGATGAATATAGCCGATACAGCTGGAACATTCTGTTCCGCCCATAGGAAGATTCTGGATACCTCCCACATGGCCAATCTGCTGCGTGTACCTCCCTGGTGATTCAGATACGCCACAGCTGTGGCATTGTCGGTCTGAATCCTCAAAGGGAGGTTCTGTAACCTGTCTCCCGCCAAGGAAATCACTTTCCAGACAGCTCTCAGCTCCAAGATGTTGATTGGTAACGTTGATTCCTCTGCCGTCCACAGGCCCTGAAGCCTGAGATCCAGGGCTATTGCCCCCCAGCCCCTGAGACTGGCGTCGGTAGTTACTATCAACCAGTTCCAGGTCTGTAATGACCGACCCCACTGAAGGGAATCTACTTCTGTCCACCATTTCAAGGATTCTCGGGTGTCCGAAGACAGCACTATCATCTCGGATTTCATGGTCAAAGTGTTTCCTGACCAGGCTGACAAAATGTTCCATTGGAACCTCCGAGAGTGGAACCTGGCAAATTGAAGCGTCTCGAATGACGCCACCATCTTCCCCAGGAGCTTGAGGCACCTCCATACTGAAATGCTCTGAGCCCTGAGAATCTCCTGGACTAGGGTGACCAGATCCCTGGCCTTTACCTCCGGGAGGAATACCCGATGAAGATGGGTGTCCAGTATGACTCCCAAGAATTGGAGCCTTTGTGACGGTACCAACTGAGATTTTTGCAAATTTAAAATCCAGCCGTGAGCCTGCAAAAAACTGATGGCCTCTGCCAAGTGACTCTGCAGCATGGCTGCTGACTCTGCTTTGAACAGGAGATCGTCCAAATAGGGTATTACTGTGATTCCCCTGAGCCTCAGCACCGCCGCCATTACTGACATTATCTTTGTGAATACCCTTGGCGCGGTTGCTAGCCCAAAGGGTAACGCCCGGAATTGTAAATGCAGGTCTCCTATGGCAAACCTCAACAAGGTCTGATGCTCCGGGTGTATAGGAACGTGCAAATATGCGTCCTGGACATCCATGGACGCCAAAAATTCTCCCTGGTCCAGACTCAGGAGTACTGACCGTAGAGACTCCATTTTGAAATGGTCTACCCATAAATGAACATTTAGAGACTTCAAATTTAGTATTGGTCTGAAAGACCCGTCTGGTTTGGGCACCAGGAACAGCGTGGAGTAAAAGCCTTTCTTCCACTCTGTCTTGGGGACTAGTGTAACCACCCCTTTTTCCAAAAGGGAGTGCGCTGCTCTCCAAGAGCTGTACGCAGCCGTGCCTCCTTTGGTAAGGATGTGGGAATGAACCTCTTCGGAGGTGGCCCTCTGAAAGGGATTTTGTAACCCTGTGTTATGATGTCTAGCACCCAGGCATCCTGGCCTAGAGAAGCCCAAGCGTCCCTGAAGTGTGTGAGACGCCCGCCCACTTTTGTCACTGTCGGGCAAAGCCCCTGACAGTCATGCAGAGGGTTTATCCTCTCCTTTATTGGCAGGCTTCTTGTGAAAAGAGCCAAATTTTGACTTTTGTGTCTTGCCTCTAGAGGGCTGAAACCTTCCCCTGAAAGACTGTCCTCGAAAGGACGCACCACCTCTAGGGGAGGGCCGAAAGGACGGCTTAAAAGCAGAAAATCTGGATGTCTGCTTTGCTGAGGAGGCCGGCAGGAATGTACTTTTGCCGCCTGTGGCCTGTTTTATAATCTCCTCTAATTCGGTACCAAAAAGTACCTTTCCTTTGAAGGCTAATGTTTCCAGAGCCTTCTTGGACTCATTGTCTGCTTCCCAGGCTTTAAGCCAAAGCACTCTCCTGGCATTAATGGAGACTGTGGACACTCTGGTTGCCATTTTAATAGCTTCCTCCTCTGCTTCAACTGCATATTCTGCTGCTGCCTTAATCTTTTCTGCAAGCAGTAATGCACCCGGGTCAGCCTGCAGCATGGTGCATAATTCACCAGCCCACTCTATCATGGCTTTAGAAACCCAGGCTGAAGCAATAAGGGGTCGTAAGGTAAACCCCACCCCTTCAAAGATAGCCTTGAGGTTTCCCTCCAGCTTTTTATCCACAGAATCTTTAAAAGCTGCACCGCCTTGTACTGGTAATACAGTAGCCTTGGACAAACGTGCCACTGAAGCGTCCACAACTGGGACCCTTTCCCAGAGCTCCGCATGAGACTCTGGCATGGGGTACAGATTAAGGAATCGTTTTGGCATCTGAAGCCTCTTATCAGGAGTTTTCCAAGCCCCTTCTAACAATTCCTGTAACCCCTCATCTGAAGGAAAAGTAACAGCCTCCTTCCGCTGTCGCTTAAAAACACCTTTAACAGGAGTCTTATCCTCCACAGTCAGCTTTAAAGCCTGCTTCACAGCTACAATGAGATCCTCTATACCAGCAGCAGAGTTCTCTTCCAAATCATCACCCTGATCCCAGGGGATGTCAGTATACTCTCCTTCCTCTTCATCTACCACAGTAGTTAAAGCATAAGACCTTCTAGGGGTCCCTGCCACATCATCCATTTTGTCCAGCATTTCACTGAACCTGTTAATGCCTTTTGCAGTATCCTGCATCACCTGGATAAGTGCAGGATCTGCCTGGG
Organism: Crinia signifera; assembly: GCF_055691185.1. Classification (NCBI taxonomy): domain Eukaryota; kingdom Metazoa; phylum Chordata; class Amphibia; order Anura; family Myobatrachidae; genus Crinia; species Crinia signifera. Next base: position 172,017,855 of record NC_139224.1, on the reverse strand, counting down.
TAAGAGGCAAGGAGCCAGACGACTGCTGAGATGATGGCATAGGTCTCTGTGATTCTACCAGCCCATCACTCTGCCTGTCCAAAAGCTGCACCAAAGCGTTTACTGACCTGCCTAGGGCCCTGGCCCACGCAGGTTCCATATGCTCTGCCCTATGGGGATCACTGCCCATGGGTCTCACATCAGCGCAAGTAATACATAAGCCCCCCTTGGCCATCTGCTCAGGGACAAATTTTTGTATGCAAACATTGCACGCGCTCAGTGCATTAAGGGCTCCCTCCCCCAAAACCACAGCCTGATGCTCAGACATGATGCAAGTGATAAATGTATATCTATCAGTATACACAGTGCAAACAATGTACAAGCGTTTATACAGAGCAATGCACCCAGTCACTTATCTGTCTGTTGGTTTCAACTGCGGGGAAGCGATGCCCAGGAAATCCAAGTCACTCTGCCAGGATCAGTAAGCCAGCTCAGCTCCGCTGCAAGCGTTCTGAAAGGCGCCAAAGTCAGAGTGAAGGAAGAGACCACAGGTCCCTGCTGCTGCGGGGTCCGTGACCTTTTGGCGCCAACCACCCCCAGCAAGCCGCTCCTTAGGTAGGATTTCCTAGTTCCAGTGTCTCCCCCTCAAATGGGGATCACTTGGAACATGCCTGTCACAACGCTGCTGTCCTCTCATCTAGGAGCTCAGCGTGTAAGCTCCGCATAAAATGGCCGCCGCCATCACGGAGCGCCTGTCCCCCATGATCCCCACCTAAACGTGGAGCCGGTTTCAGGGTACTCCGGAGCCCAGGCAGCCTTTTAGAAAAGGCTATAAGCGCTGCACAGGGAGACCAGACAGTGTCTCCCCTGTGCACAGTGAGCTGACAGGACGCGCTTCTGTCAGCTCCTGCTGCGCAAGCAGTGTGAGGATTCACTATGAGAATCCTCACACTGTGCCTACCTAGCTAGGGTAAAAGTTAATAAAATAATAAAAATCCCCTAACTACTCTAATTCTTCGGCTGCTCCTGCAGCCCTTTAGAATAGCACCCACTCCAGTGGGCACCTAACACGAACTGAAGAGTCCAGGGATGCAGTAGGGGAGGAGCCTACCCTCTAAAACTTTAGGATAGGTGCCTGGCTCCTTCGGACCCTCCTACATCCCAGTGTTGAGCTGTGTCACCAGGACCATTGAAAGAGAAAGTAACACAGTCACAGCGCACACTGTACAGGCGTTTAATACAGAGCCAATGTACTCAGTCACTTATCTGTCTGAAGCCTTCAGAAGTGGGGAAACGATGCCCAGGAAATCCAATCACTCTGCCAGGATCTGTCAGCCAGCTCAGCTCCGCTGCAAGCGTTCCGAATGGCGCCAAAACAGAGTGAGGGAAGAGACCAAGTCCCTGCTGCTGCAGGGTCCGTGGCTTTTGGCACCAACCACCCCCAGACAGCCGCTCCCACTGCAGGATCTCCAAGTTCCAGTGTCTCCCCCTCTGCTGGGGACCACTTGGAACATGCCTGTAACACACTGCTGTCCTCTCATATAGGAGCTCAGTGTGTAAGCTCCGCAGAAAATGGCCGCCACCATCACGGAGCGCCTGTCCCCCATGATCCCCACCTAGTGTGAAGCCGGTTTCAGAGCGCTCCGGAGCCCAGGCAGCTTCTTAATAGAAGCTGTAATCGCTGCACAGGGAGACCAGACAGCGTCACCCCTGTGCACAGCGAGCTGACAGGACGCGCTTCTGTCAGCTCCTGCTGCGCTGTCAGTGTGAGGATTCAGTGAGAATCCTCACACTGTGCCTACCTAGCTAGTGTAAAAGTTAATAAAATAAAAAACTCCTAACTAACTCTAATTTCCTTCGGCTGCTCCGGCAGCCCTTTAGAATAGCACCCACTCCAGTGGGCACCTAACACGAACTGAGGAGTCTGGGATGCAGAAAGGAGGAGCCTACCCTCCAAAAGCTTTAGGATAGGTGCCTGGCTCCTACGGACCCTCCTACATCCCAATGTTGAGCTGTGTCACCAGGACCATTGAAAGAGAAATATATATATATATATATATATAAGGACAGGTTACCCCAACCGCGCTTTGAAGATATGTGGCAGCAATACTGGGGGGCCCTCTGTTAGACAGGACCCGAGATAGAAATAGAAATAGGGTGGGTTTCCCAGAATGCGCCTTTCCTAAAATACAGGATAGTAATTCGGTATATCCAACACTGAGCAGATCTATATTGACAATACAGAAATAATTTTCCTTTTACAATACAAAATCTTAAAAAATCTTTTTTATTGAAAGATGTCTTCTCAGTGACGATTTGAGGGCTCAAATCGTCACTGAGAAGACATCTTTCAATAGATTCAAAGATTTTTTAAGATTTTGTATTGTAAAAGGAAAATTATTTCTGTATTGTCAATATAGATCTGCTCAGTGTTGGATATACCGAATTACTATCCTATTTCTATATATATATAGAATATTTCTATATATATATATATACTGAACAATTCACTCGGCACTCAGACTTGAGAAAAGCAACTTGGAAGGTGCCCCGGTATTCCGAGAGGAAGAAATATGTAACACAAGCTTTCCTGGCACTCATCCGAAATAGCAATGGTAGAAAATGAAATAAATCAGCCCAATACAGTGGACATCATCATACGCACAGCTGATAAAGGGGGTGCACTGGTGGTACAGAATACCAGTGACTATAAAAACGAGATCTATCACCAGCTTGCAGACACCACGGTATATCGAGAATTGGATGGTGACCCAACTGCAAAGTTCAAAAAAGAACTTGATGACCTCCTACGACATGGTGTCGACACTGGAATTATCCCAGACAAAGTCCGCGATGCCTTATCTGTTGACTTTCCTAAAACTCCGTTACTCTATACTATCCCAAAAATCCACAAGGATCCCCTGCATCCACCGGGACGGCCGATCATTTCGGCGAGAGACTCTATCTTTTATGCCTCCGCACAGTTTCTTGATCTTTTCTTGCAACCTGTTGTCCAGAACCAGTTCACCTATTTAAAAGACACCAATACTTTTTTGAAGCATTTAATATCTGTACCTTGTTTTCCACCTGGGAGCCTTCTGTGTACCATAGACGTTGTCTCTCTTTACACCTCAATACCTCACCAGAGGGGTATTCAATCTGTTAAGAGATCTGTGTTGAATAGCGATGTATACAATGGCCCCGATGCTTTATTTTTCATTGACCTGCTTGACCTTGCAATGTCGCGCAATTACTTCCTTTTTGACAGCAAATATTACCTGCAATGCTCTGGGGTTGCGATGGGGTCCTGTGTGGCCCCTAGCTTAGCTAATATTTTTATGCACGATATAGAAAAGGATATCTTCTTCTCTGACCCATCTACTGCTGCTTTAATCAGTTCTTACTATCGTTACATTGATGATATTTTCATGATTTGGGGCGGGGGTGAAGAAAAATTCAATTCGCTTATGCAAGTCGCCAATTCCTGTGATGCATCAATCAAATTTACTTACACCTGTAGTCCTACATCTATTCATTTTCTAGATGTAAAAGTGACCATTAATTCTGCCAATGAAATAGTCACCGCCTTGTATAAAAAGCCAACAGATAGAAACACTATCTTGCTGAGCTCGAGCCATCATCCCCCCTCCTTGAAATGGGGTTTACCACATTCCCAGTTCCTAAGGGCTCTTAGGATTAATAGTAAATTAGTTGATGCGGAAAGGGAAATTGATGCGATGACTATTGATTTTTTGTCCAGGGGTTACCCACTTAAACTATTAACACAAACCAAGAACAAAGTTCTTAACTTGGACCGGCTCACGGTATTGAACTCCACTACCGATAAAAATCTTGGTAATAAAATAATTTGGACACAGAAGTACAACACACAGAGCAATTCATTGACCAAATTGGCCAGACAAATTTGGCCGATTATTGCATCGAACAAAACACTCCCCAGCTTACAGGGTAGCTCATTCCTCCCATCCTTCAGACGAGGTAAAAACTTGAAGGACTATGTTGTGCATAATGATGTCAGTAAATTTAACATCAAACCCCAAAGTCATTTTTTATCCCGCAAAAATGGGAATTACAAGTGCCTAGGTTGCACCACATGCTCCAATCTAGAGGTAGGTGACAGCTTTTACCACCCTAGAACAGGAGAGAAATTTTCCATCAAATTTCCACTGACTTGCAGCAGTAGATTCGTGGTGTACTATATTAAATGTCCGTGTGGATTCCTATATATAGGAAAGACCACCACACAGTTCAAAGAGCGGATCGCGAACCACAGATCCGCCATCAGAGCTGCCCTTGAGGGTAAAGGCTCTGATCAGCCTGTTGCAAGGCACTTCAAGGAACGTAGTCATACCCTAACATCTCTCCGTTATAAGATGATTGATAGTGTGAGCCCTACTTTGCGAGGAGGTGACAGAGGCAATGCCCTGCTGAGGCGTGAATCATTCTGGATCCATCCATCGCCTACAGACAGTGCAACCTCTTGGCCTCAACGAGCAATTATCATTTGCTTGTTTCCTCTGAATTAGGCATGACCTTTTCAGCACCACGCACAGCTACACCTTTGTTGATCACTGACAGCTCAGACTTACAGCCGTGCGCTCACCACTGACAGTTTCAGTGCAGTCGCCATTCAGTAATCCTTATTCCTTTGGTCTCCTTCTCCGCATTATTATTGCTCTTTGCGCCCCTTACTGTTTTGGTTTCCACATAATATGTTTCAGTATTGTTGCGCATGTATCCTTTGTGCTGTACTGTATGTTATTGCTACATTTGTTATTTTTTTGTTATTTTCTTACCCGCTTTTGGGCTTGCAGCCGCAGCCGTTTTTAATTTTTATTTATATGTACACTTTTTTTTCACTAGGTTGCTGGCACTTTTTGCATTTTCCCTTAAACTCTAACAAGCCCCCCTGCCCTGCTCTGACTGACCTAGCTGGCGCACGGGCGCCCCGATGATGTCATGGAGCACAGGGTTGGCGCACTTGCTGGGAGCTGCCGCATTTACTGGGTTCCATGTCACTGATCACTCCTATATATGTAAGTACCTCATTTGTTTTTTTTGCATGTCTTGATAAAGGGTCCACGACCCGAAACGTTGGCTAAGCACCCACTGTATTGGGCTGATTTATTTCATTTTCTACCATTGCTATTTCGGATGAGTGCCAGGAAAGCTTGTGTTACATATATATATATATATATATATATATATATATATATATATATATATATATATATATATATACCTGTATCTGCAGACAAAAAGAATACAAAGAAATAAATGATAGAAATCCAGAACATTACTCAATGAATCCTCTACATAAACTGAATTTGATTTTACAATATCCACTTGGATATATTTACCAGCAATTCCTTGAGAACCGACACAGCGCACATACTGATACCATGAATATGCAGCGGTCGTGAATGAGTTAATGATTGTCACAGCGAGCTCTGTGATTCCACAGGTGTCCGGCTGCGAATGTGGATTATTTCTGTTTCCTTTCCTCAGACCAAAGCAATGAAGAGCTTGATAAAACCCTCTATATTTTCCAATATGACTCAGCATTAAATGGAGACAATATAACACTTATACTGTATATAATATTTGCTGTTTGTTTGCCTATCCGGTTTTGCAGGGAGACTCCTGCACTGATTGGGATGGAACAAAAATGAGGTGGTCCAGTTGGATTCTGACCAGGATTTAGGGGGAGTTAGGGTGCCAGACGTTGGTGTATTCTGGGCAAAACTTTAAAACTAGGAACCTGTTCTGGGAGGGGTTAGGACAAAAACTTCACAGAGTGGTAACATTGGATACAGAAGGTATTCTAGTAGGTTGAGGTCCTGGTCAGACCTCCCACTGGTGTATGCTGGCGCGCATGTTCTTGATGGATTTAGACAAAAACTTTAACTATCTATAAAACTTGACAGAAATAACCATATTTCAGTGACCTGAAATAGCTTATGGAGGTGCAAATACATAATTTGATAACATAATGGGTTAAATTTACTAAGATGTGTATTCTACTTCACATTACGGGGGAAATTTACTAGTAAATGTCAAAAATAAGTGTATTTCTGAATACAAATACACCTATTTTTTTTACAAATTTCCTTTAGTAAATTTCCCCCCGTAATGTTGCCCATAGCAACATCACATGTGAAGTAGAATACACATCTTAGTAAATTTCCCCCAATAACTTGAAAAATGAAACCCGTCTCAGCAAATAACATATACAGTATACGTGTGAGGAGTCTCTCTTTACGGGAAATACCCTCTGTTCTTAGTGTATGTATATTGTAGCTTGTGTTTTAATGTAAGATGGTAAGCTTGCGAGCAGGGCCCTCCTACCATTATAACTGTTTGTAACTACTTAGTTTGTTTTATCATAGTTTCCAATTGTAAAGCGGAATTTGATGCCCTATCACCATGGATGGTGTAATGGTTAGCATTACTGCCTCATAGCGATGAGGTCATGGGTACGATTCCTCCTATGCCTCTAACTGTGTGGATATATATGTATATGTATATTCTCCCCGTGTATGCGTGGGTTTATTCTGGGTACTCAGGTTTCCTCCCACAATCCAAAAATATACTGGTAGGTTAATTGTCTCCCAACAAAATGAACCCTAGAACGTCTGTGTGTGCGTGTACATGTGGTAGGGAATATAGATTGTAAGCTCCACTGGGGCAGGGACTGATGCGAATGTTCAAATATTCTCTGTAAAGCGCTGCGGAATATGTGTGCGCTATATAATAACTGGTAATAATAATAATAGTACAGTCTATTGACATATGTGTGTACTGATCTTTTATCCAAGATAATGCATTTACTGTTATGACAAACTGTGGACGATTTGTTACGATGTTTACTGGTTGACTGGCAAAGTGCTCTTTTATGTGACTGTCCACAATTTGATAACATATATTACTATCCTGATTGTCTTTTTCATTGGAAATTACACCAGTGTGCAAATATTATTATCTACTGTGTATTTTATTGTACATCATACCGACCTTTATAAAAAAAAAAAAAAATAATAATAAGAAGAAGAAACGTCATAAATAATAATTGCTGTATGTAACACTCACCTGTTATCCTCTATTGTAGAATAATAGGCCTGGAGAAGGGGTGTCTTACAGTTTTTCAGAACAGCCTGAGACATAGGAGAAAGATCTGTTACTGTATATAAGGGGTAGTTTTATCTATATATAGATGTTTAGAATGTTTCTGTCTTTAATAGTGGTCAGTTGTGTGTAATTGCTACACAAGCACCTTTAGAAGAATGGTCCAATGTTCTCGTCCCCCCTGTACCACATATGGATGAGTTCTTCCAGCCACTTCTGTCATTTCCCACAACCCTTCCGATTTTAGGCCTAAATAGTGACAAAATTACCTTTAAAGGCTCCACAAGTTCCAGGGTGTGTTTCAGCGATATTAGATACATGATCTTTGTGTCTGCCGCTTTCACCTGGTCAATAAGTGAATGAACATAGAAATGATCCCGTTACATTTGCTGCAGAACAGGAAAACCATATCTATAATATCTATTAATTGCCTGTAATTATTGTTACTGTTAATCACAGTTTATTCAGATGAGGACTGCGACAGAACTTTCCATATGTGATAGGCTGCAGGCAAACCGCTGACAATATTGCAGGCAGCTCAGGGGTAACACACTGGTGACCAGCGGAGGCTCCTGTCTGACCACTGTGTCTTATAAACCAAATGGCAATGACCAGCCATGGAAATACAGTGTACACCTGTGGTTACACATCCGTAGAGTCTGACATGTACGGTAAGGAAGGATGGAATTGTGGGTAAGTGACTGCGAATATCAGTTACAGATCTCAGCAGACAGTCACCGAGTATTACCAAGCATTTCCTAATAAGCTTTAGTTCCGGAGTGGTGCCGTCCTGTTAAGATGAATGAAGGGGTATTTATGAGGCTATTCGGTACTTGTGACTTATCTGGGCGCCCGATTTTCTTCATCGCACCTAAAAATCACGTCAAATCGCATTGCATACAATTAGATTGCATGCGATGCGATTTGCCGCGATTTGAATATGTGAAGGCACCCAGATGCCTGTTTCATGTGTGAAATGGCCCCCCAGACCCCATTTTTAATTGTATACCCACCCTGATGGCTAAATGCCCCCCATTGTTAACGCCACCCTACTATCAACGCCAACCCGAAGCGTGGCGAGCGTAGCCACGCTTCGGGCTCGGTGGCTCGCTGCACTCGCCACACTTTATATTCTCAACTCCACGCCGACGTGGATAGTAAGGGTATGAAAAGGTCGGAGGACGCGTACCGCCGCCCCTCGCAATTTGGTCACATGCGATGCGATCGACGCGATTATTCCGGCCCGATCAAAATCAGTGTGGCCGTTCTAGGAAACAAGTACCATAATTAATATAGAACCAGGACGGCTATGTATTATTATTCTTTTAAATCCCATGTCCAGAATCTACAACCAGATAAGGATTCTTTTTGGGGACATTTATAAAAACCTCTCAGTGCCGCTGTATAAATGTTGGGTTCCTTGGCCGCTAATTATCAGGTGCGATTCTACGGCACAGCGTTTATGTGTGTACTCTTTATAATTCCCTCACAAGTATGTCAGTGTTTGCTTTATGTTGGTAGCTACCTGCACCTCTCACGGTTTACCTGGCGATTCCCTGCAGTCTTAAATTACAGACCAGAAATGTATAAAATACTCTGAGTGAACATAACCAGAGACACAGGTGACAGGAGACACAGGTGACAGACGGCAGGTGACAGCCATCCCCCCAGGTTCCTGAACCAACAGGTAAGACAATGGGAAATAAACAGAGTTACTGCAGTAACCGTCGCCTGATTTTTCTACTGCCATAGAGAATAAGCAGGAAATAATACACTAATGACGGCTAATTAGGTGTTAATGACGCTGTATTGAAAGTACGGGGAAGTTCTTCTAATAATTTCTGCATATAAACAATTATGATATTGTTTAAAAGGAAATGGGATGAATGGTAACTTTTGCATTAACCCCACTTAAGTTTTTATCTGCGAAGTAACTAGATCAGTGCTTCTCTCATTACCTCCTACTAATAGGATTACTGTAAGAGTCCCCTTGTGCTCTCTCATTATTATTTTCACTTAATTACAATCTAATGAGGTCTCACTGGCAGCTTTATCCGTTAAAGAGCCACTAAGCTCAAAATATACTGTATGGTCCGACTTACACAAACCTGCATAGTTTAATCACAAAACTGTATGGAAATGTCTCCATCCCATGGATGAACTTGAGAAATAGGACCAATGTTATACTGTTGCTGAACATAGGATAAAATGGCATCTGGTACCATTCACAAGACTATGGGGTATAGTGATGAAACATAAGATTTGTTCTGGGAATTTAAAGCAACACTAACAATAAGATGAGATACACTCCGGGCTTTTTAAGTAATACATCTCGCTTTAGATTTCAAGGTCAAACCGGCAGAAAGTACGAAAGACACCTCTACGTAAATGTACCCGGTACCCACTTTTGCTATACAGGGGATTTACTGAGTAACATAATAGCCCTAGGGTACTCTTCGATAATGCTTTATAACCGGATGGCTAGCTGATGGACAGAAAGCAACTCTACAGTACATGGCTAAGATAATACTCTGATACACACGCCAGGGCTCCAGTACTAGAGTATGCACAAAGGGGACTCCAGCCTTCTCCTGGTCCAGTGGTTCACAAACTGTGGCACCCTGGGGTGCCCTGGCACACTGGCAGGGGTGCCCTGGATTGGTGGTCCAGGACAAATTCAAATTGTTGCTTGTTGCTACCAATTATAAAATATATAGACAAACAGAATTGAATCTTATTCATCACCACATAATTAAACCCTAACAATGACCTATAAATACAAATTTCTTAATTTAATATTTTACATTATAAATTTCTTAAGTATAAGGTTTTCGCCTGGGGTGCCGTGAAAACAATTCTGGTACTCAAGGGTGCCGTGATTGAAAGAAGTTTGGAAACCACTGTCCTGGTCATAGAACTAACACGCCAATAAGTAATTACATTCTGCTCCAGATATTTGGAGCACATTTTGTACATACTGTGTCCTGTTTTGGAATCTGGATAAGATTAGACAGCAGCTGTTCTGTATCCAGGAACTTTGAGAGAACTAAAAAATGAAAATAAATAAAAATAAACCAGTATGTATCATTACACCAGCAATCCCCAATCTCTTCTATAGTATACACCAGGGCTGGCCAAACCGGTCCTCGAGATCTACCAACGGTCCACGTTTTCCATATCACCTAGCTGGTGCACAGCTGTAGTCATTACTAACTGTCACATTCCCCCATATAACCTAGCTGGTGCACAGGTGTAGTCATTACTAACTGTCACATTCCCCCATATCACCTTGCTGGTGCACAGCTGTAGTCATTACTAACTGCCACATTCCCCCATATCATCTAGCTCAGGCATGTCCAACGTTGGCCCTCCAGATGTTTTGAAACTACACATCCCAGCATGCTTTGCAATAGTTTTAGTATTCTCGAATAGCAAAACTGGCAAAGCATGCTGGGATGTGTAGTTTCAAAACATCTGCAGGGCCAACGTTGGACATGCCTGATCTAGCTGGTGCACAGCTGTAGCCATTACTAACTGTCACATTCCCCCATATCACCTAGCTGGTGCACAGCTGTAGTCATTAATAACTGTCACATTCCCCCATATCACCTAGCTTGTGCACAGCTGCAGCCATTAATAACTGTCACATTCCCCCATATCACCTAGCTGGTGCACAGCTGTAGTCATTACTAACTGTCACATTCCCCAGATCACCTAGCTGGTGCACAGCTGTAGTCATTACTAACTGTCACATTCCCCAGATCACCTAGCTGCTGCACAGCTGTAGTCATTACTAACTGTCACATTCCCCCATATCACCTAGCTGGTGCACAGCTGCAGCCATTACTAACTGTCACATTCCCCCATATCACCTAGCTGGTGCACAGCTGTAGTCATTACTAACTGTCACATTCCCGAGATCACCTAGCTGCTGTACAGCTGTAGTCATTACTAACTGTTACATTCCCCCATATCACCTAGCTGGTGCGCAGCTGTAGTAATTACTAACTGTCACATTCCCCAGATCACCTAGCTGGTGCACAGCTGTAGTCATTACTAACTGTCACATTCCCCAGATACCTTAGCTGCTGCACAGCTGTAGTCATTACTAACTGTCACATTCCCCCATATCACCTATATGGTGCACAGCTGTAGTCATTACTAACTGTCACATTCCCCCATATCACCTAGCTGGTGCACAGCTGTAGTCATTACTAACTGTCACATTCCCCCATATCACCTAGCTGCTGCACAGCTGTAGTCATTACTAACTGTCACATTCCCCCATATCACCTATATGGTGCACAGCTGTAGTCATTACTAACTGTCACATTCCCCAGATCACCTAGCTGGTGCACAGCTGTAGTCATTACTAACTGTCACATTCCCCAGATACCCTAGCTGCTGCACAGCTGTAGTCATTACTAACTGTCACATTCCCCCATATCACCTAGCTGGTGCACAGCTGTAGTCATTACTAACTGTCACATTCCCCCATATCACCTAGCTGCAGCACAGCTGTAGTCATTACTGTCACATTTTCAAACCTGCTGCATTCATTCCTACTATAGATCCACGGGTTGCCTGGAAAACATGTACTGTTGGTAGACCTTGAGGACAGGTTTGGCCACCCCTGGTATACACTGTTAAACATTTTCTTAGAATCTGTTATAAACCCACCAGTGGCGAACACATGGGGGGATCTGAGTGCCTGGGACAATCCATCGCTTCAGCCGCACCGATTATTTTTATTTTTTGTGTACCGGAGAGTTAAGTCTCCCTATCGATAGGCTTATTTTACTTAAAATCAACTGAAACCCTGCGTTTGTCATTGCCCAGAAGCGACGGTAAAAGCTTGGCACCATACAGATCTATTCCAAAGTTGCAATACTGTAGATGTTATTGTAATCATAGATGTTTGTAAAATAAGGAGTAAATGTTACAACATCCTGCAAAAATTGGGGAGCACTTTTGTGTGGGAATGACGTGACTGCTATATGGGGAACATTGCTGACCAGCTACACAATAAGCCAAGGTAGCTGCAATATGCCACACTACAAGAACAGTATATATACAGGATGACGAGTTGCTTAGGAATCCAGCACAATGCGGCCCGAGGGGTTATTTGTTTCCTTTCATGACACAGCTTTGTTACAGATAATACATGTATCTCAGAAAACACATCCAGGCTCACGCACAGTAACAGTCAGGGACACGGTTATACCCGTCAGTCTTCTCAATCAGCGGTCGTGCCACTGTTCAATGTACTGTGTAGTTGCCGAGATGTCACATTTTGAATGGTAACGTATCCTAGCTGCACAAGAGCGTATTACCTCTGATAGATGTTACTGTCCTAGCTGTGGGGTAGGCCTGACAGCCAGGAAGGTCTAGGAGTGTGATGGGGGTTAGGGGCTGTTAGCATAGCCCTGACAGACCCCCCCCCCCCCCACACTGTGATTGGTGGATGACCGGCACCACCAACCCCACCTGATCCAATGCATATATAATACAGAGCAGGTGAGCTGGACCCGCTGTCTGCCTGGAGTTAGCCAGACGGGTGCCGGACAGGGGTCCCGACAGTCAGGGATCCAGACTGTCAAAACACTGACAGCTGGGTTCCCGACGGCCACCTGCTATTTTCCCTCGTGGGGGTCCACGACCCCCATAGAGGGAGAATAGAATAGATGGCTCGCAAGGGGCTTAGTTGCGCTCACCATGCTGTCTGGGTCCGGCCAGTCGGGATCCCGACGTCGGGCTAATGACTGTTGGGATCCCGACTGTCGGAACCCTGTACCTCACCCAGCCAGACACCTCTACGCAGTGTGCGTGTGGTTTCAGGCAGCCCCCAATAAAGAGGCACCGGCCTCGTCCTACCTCATACTACTAGTGTTGCTGCAGCAACGTATTGTCATTATTTATTAGGTACTGTATGTGCAATCAGTACACTATATATTATTGCTAGAACTGATGCTTTCCCCAACTGGACGGTCAATGCGTTCTGCAGACAGGAACCATTTACCTGATCGGAGGCTGAAGAACAGCTCCTCGTCTTCCAGAATTTCTTGGACACAATCCAATCTTGTGTTAATGGTTTCAAGATCAATGAGAGGTTCCAGGATGTTTGATCTGAGTCTGCGGCTGCCCCCCCGGAGTTTTAGTATTATTCAGGACCCCAAAGAGGGTGTGGTTATTTCTTGAACAAAACAAAATATATACCGGTAACTATTTAGCAGCCACCACAGAGATGTTTGATGGGCATGGGGTCAGTAATGTGTCCGTGGTGGGCGGCTCGTGAATTAATACAATGAGCATTATATTATTTTATTACAATTTATATCGTAACGGGCAATGAAATGTCCTGTCTACGTCACGAGACCGTGAGGCCCTGGAGGCACTTAGGGAGTAGACCCTCACAATGTCGTCCTCACAATGCCCCTATGTGGGTCAGTGGCCAGATTGATATTCCAATCTGTTGGATCAAATCTGACCCCATAGACCCCAATTCAAATAGCGGAAATTGTACGGCCATCGTGGTATACGTTGCGACATAAATCAATGAACTTCCTATGTGTTAATCTGGCCATACTGGCCAGGACGGCATAACCTAAACAACGTGAAAACTGCCACTCAAACGACAGCTGTCATATGAGCCGCCGCACGACCAGTCGCACGTGCTTAAAAGTACTCACGACCTGCAGAGGACCAACCACTTGACCCACAGGACCATGCACCGTGCGAACATGTGCTCCCGATGTGCACACAATCCATCACAGAACCCGTGGAGATTGTGCGTTCGGGGTACAATGTCGTTCTGGTGTATGGGGGCCTTTAGATGCATGTACGACCCATGTCCATACCTGGAGTCCCTGTTATTCACCAGCAGTTCTAGGTTTGCGCAGAAGCAGAGTCGATCATTGCGGTTTGCTCGCTGCCGTGAAAACGGATCTTGAGGGATTTTGGAGCATAGACTGAATTCTGAATAAATTCAACATATTTCAGCAGCGCGGCCAAAGCAGCCAGACAGTAATACCTACGGCATAAAACTCAAGTTACAACACACATGTATCCTACATAACAGCATTATTATTTATTAAGCTTTTTAATAGCGCAGCAAATTCCGTCTCGCTTTACAAATTACTCTCAAGGTCATCGTCATGGCGACAGTAAAGCGGTTTCCTTTTTACTTTGCTCATACATAATACTAATAGGATCACTTAATGGTCTATATAATCAAAATAGGATAATTGACATAATGGAAATCACCGATATAAGAAGAACAAGGCTGTAACCAATGGCTTTTACACAGTTACATTTATATCCTATGGATTGTTCCGGTCGGGGTACTCTCCATATAAGATCACTCAGCAATGAAGGGATTCATCTATAGAATGGTCTAAATATATTCATGCTTGTGCATTATAACTGTATAAATAACACTATAGCTGAATCTGCAACGTATGCACCAGAATAATCTATGTGCATCATCTCACTATTCATAGCCGACAGCTGGCCGACGGATGGAACTCTACACAGAATGCCGGGGAAACAGCGACACCAACAGGCGATGACTTGCAAGGGTTTTTATCAATGCTTCTGCTGTACAGTAGGTCTACACTGGTCACAGGGAACAGTAAATGCTCCCTCAAAACCCACTTCTTCCGACTAGCCTATCCCTCCTCCTCCTAACCTCTTTCGCTCCTCCTATCCTGCCTACCCTACCCCTCCATCCGTTCCTACTTATCCTATTGTTTTTTGTTCGTCCACCCACCTCCTTTTAGTCTGTTAACTCTTATAAGTAGGGCCCTCCTTACTCACGTACTCACCCTAACCTCTTTACCTCACCTGTGCTCCTGTCCTGTTCTTCCCTTCCTCTACTTCATCTTCAGTCTCCTCGACAATTTCGACACTTACTTCTGAACTGATGCTGATTTTAGTTCTACCAGCTATAGCCCTATTTATGCTGTATTTTATCAACACACCCTGTACGTCACCTTGTAATTTGTTTTGTTTTGTTGCTATGTATGGCGCTGCGGACACTTTGTGGCGCCTTATAAATAAACAAACTACTACTACTACAGGAACATATGGATACCTACTTAGACTTAACTTCCATTAACACTGTACTGAACTCTGGGGCACATAACTGTTCAATGTATTCCAGCCCCTTTGTTCATTGAAGTATTTCCTCTGTACAGTAGTGAACGACACATCCTGCCAATTAGAAAGCAAACAGATTATTACAATACACGCTCAAGGTTACATCTCAGGATAGGAGTGAATTTATTTCGGCTGCTCTGAAAAGTGCACAATACTGCTGTATCTGGGGTACAAGACTGCTAAGGGAGCCGCACAGGCGTTTTCCAAATCATTGCTCTGCCGGGTGTCTTCGCACAAATGACATTCGGAATGTGCAGCTACCGGATCTGCATTGAGACGCCCGCGGTGCACTCGCAGCTGCCTGCAACTGCATACACATTCGCAGCATCGGCACAGATCCAGGAAACACCGAGGATCACAGTCTGATACACACCCCAAAAATGGTCCCAATATTTTCTGCCACTCTTAGTTACTTCCCACAAATGGTATCAACCCTTGCAGCACATTAATGCCCTAATGTAATGATGCCAACACCCTCCAAATGCCATCTATAGGTGATGATTTCATATTGAACAGCGAAGCAGAATGCGTCATTAATCCTTCCCAGCCGCAGACGCTTACCTTGAAATTCTCAGTCATGAGACGGAAGAGCTCGGTGGTCTTCCCGCTGTCGCACGCAGTATTTGACATCAAAACCTA